>NC_081849.1:63056159-63409909 GCF_963259705.1 Myotis daubentonii
CACCCTGTAGGACGCTTGGGAGTAGAATGTGCATGACCAGAACTCAGACCTACTCTTTTACCTGCCCGTGGAAGGACCTCTTTTGCATCTGCAACTTAAAAATATTTGTAAATGCCCCCATCCCAGTACTCAAACCCTGAGGGGCAGTGCAACATCTGGGGAACCTCGTGTACCTCAACCCCAAACACTTCGAGAGACAACTTCACAGTCCCTTCCAATCAGAGTCCGGACTCAGAAGACTGGTAGTTTGTGAGACCGGGGAGGAAACATACAAGTGTGCAAAAGGTGGCTGGCAAGTTTCCTTACCGAAGGAGGACGGCGCGCTCGGGCAGAAGAAATATCAGTACGATCTACGACCAAGCTCAGGACGCTGGGGAGCCCCAAGAGGCGAGTGCCCTCGGCCGCCGCACCGTGGAGCGGAGCAGGCCGGGGAGCGAGGCTGACGAGGCTGGCGCCTGCAAGGCCAGCGTCGCCCGGGCTCCCCCGCCGCGCCCCAACGCGCGGATGTGGTAAAGCTTCGTGCTCAGCTCCATTAACCAGGTTTCCTGTGCCTCCCTCCCCGGCGGCGCGCCTCCCCGCAGCCCAGGACAGCTCTGGTGCGTCGCATCCTGCGGCCCCGCGACCCAGGCCCGCGAGGTCGGCGCCTTCTCGCCATCAATCCCAGCCAAACCGTCCCTCCCTCCAAAGACCGAGCTCTAGGGTGGGCGCACTCAAACCCCACATCCAGAGAGACTGGCGCCGGCACCGAGACGACCTCCCCGGCTCGGGGCGGCCCCACCGGCCGGTTCTCCCTCGGCGACGGGAGGCTGACCCCGGTCTTGCAGAGACTGGCGGTCACCCCCACCCTCCGCTCCGAAATCGGCGCCCCGCCGAGCCCGCGAGGCCGCCGGGCCCCCACCACACCCAGCACTGTTCCCACCGGCGTCGGCGCTTACCTGCGCGCTCTGCCGCCGGGGACGCCACCTAGTTCCCATCCACAGACCCAGGAGGAGGCGAACACACTTCTCTGGTCCCCCCCGCAATGCGCAGCTGACCGTTCCCGCAGCGGCTGCGGGAGACTGGGGCGGGGACGGCCACTCGCTGGCGGACGCAGAGGCCGGAGACCGCGCCGCGCACTAACTGTCCCGCGCTCGCGCCCCTTGGCCGGGCCCAGCTCGCGGACGTACAACCGCGCCGCCAGTTCCCAGGACTTTGCCCAGAACTTCGCGCTCGTCGCCTGCGGATCAGCAGGAGGGGGTGAGCGAGGAGGCGGGGCCTGAGCTCGCCATGGGGCGGGGCCACGAGCGGAGGGCGGGTAAGACGGGAGGAACGGCAGAGTGACCCACGCTCCCACCAATCAGGAGTCGGCCCCGGGGAAGGAGGTGGGGCGATGCGCTGGGAAGAAGCGGACGGATTCCATGACGCAGTGGAGGGAGTTGGGACCACGGGTTCCCGACAGGTGCGAAGGGCAGAGGGAGGTGAGAGCTGCGTGGGGCCCGGGAAGGGGCTTCCAGCGGCCCAGCGCGCTGCCTTGCGCCGTGGGTGCTCCATCAGTATTTGTGGAGCGGCGTTTCCCGCCCGGGAAGGAGGGAGAAGGGAAGGCGGCGCGGGAGGGGCTGGTTCAGGAGAAGCTCCCTGAGGACACTTGTGATCGAACAGGCAGAGGACGCGACCTCTTGAGGAAGTCAAGTCGAGACCAAGGGATCCAGAACGGAGAAGAAGGGGTGGTGAAGGGAGGGCTGCAGGTACAGGACGATGGGCGGATTCGGCGCGGGACCCCGCCCTGGACTCTGACCTGACATCCCGAGGCAGCGATGCAGATTCGTGCCGGGTCCCAGGGGAAAACCCGGGAGGGCGGTTGTTTTGTTCCTTGCAGTTCTCGTGCAGAGGCTGGGAGGACAGAGAGAAAGCGTCGTAGTTAAAATTAAAATGCAGGAGCTCCTTGAGAAACAGTGAAGTCCACCTGTCTGGACTGCCCACTCGCTCCTCGAGCTCCTTCGATCCTGGCTTGAATGCAGGCAACTGATCACCTGGGGTCAGTTTGCAGCCTGCAGACCTGTAGGGTGATTAGCATTCACGGAGCGCCTACTGCGTGCATCCGACCCAGTTGTGGGCGTGCAGCGGCGATGGTACACCAGGTTCCTGCTCTTGTGGCGCTTATATTTCTGTGGGGAGAGACAGCATAACCAAAGAAAATACACAAATATAAACCAACGAGGAAATGCTGGTGAGCACCCAGGCAATTGCTAAGCAGAGCTTTCAAAGGCGATGATGTGTGTGATAGGGAGCTGCGAAGCGCCCTGAGGGCCTCTCTGGGGGGGTGGCTTTTAAGCAGAGTCCTGAACCCGAAAAGGAACCGGTTCTCCCAGGAGCGTTCCAGGCCGAGGGGAACAGCAAACGCAAGGTGTTGACCTCCCTGAAGACCGCGTAACCTGCCTCGCCGAGCTGAACAATGAATGAGCGTGACTCGCTCGCCTGGCTCGGTGCCCGGCACCCTAGGGGCTCCAGAATGTTAAATTCCAGCGCCATCTGCCACCTGCGGCACCCGGCATATTTCCAGTTTCCCAACTGACCCTGAATTAAGGTGTCTGAGGCTCTTGCCGGAGCCATGCCGTTCGCATTTCATTCACCGCGCTAGGTTCTCCGCTTCAGCAGCCCTCCCTGTCGCCGGAGGTCTGGGACTGTTTTGAATCTGGCAAGTAGCCAGCGAGGGGGGGCGGATGCTGACCAGCTGCAGAGCGAACCCAGTGTCGGGCTGCCCGCATCTGCACGCGGAAAACCTTACTGGAGAAGATTTAAAATCGAATGACTAGGAGGATCTTAAAGAATCCCCTCCCCACCCCCCACCCCCACCCCCGCCGCCACTCCGCACCAGGAGGCACCTTGGCCACCCCAGCATGGATGGCCTGAGCAGCTCAGATGTTGTTTTCCCAACCCTTCTTGCATTTTTCAGTAATTCCTCTCCCGGTGAGAAGTTCAGTTTTTCCTCCCCTTCTTCCCCCAAGCTCTGTTATATCTCTCTTTTTCCATTCCTCTCCCTGCCTCCCACCCTCACCCTGTTACATTAGCATTGTTTTCTGTGCAGGAGATAAACCTTACATCCTAAAGCAGTGGTTCTCAACCTTCCTAATGCCGCGACCCTTTAATACAGCTCCTCATGTTGTGGTGACCCCCAATTTCATTGTTACAAATTGAACATCATTAAAGCATAGTGATTAATCACAAAAACAATATGTAATTATATATGTGTTTTCCGATGGCCTTAGGCGACCCCTGTGAAAGGGTCGTTGGACCCCCAAAGGGGTCACGACCCACAGGTTGAGAACCGCTGTCCTAAAGGAAGTTATTCGCACAGGGTTTTATTGTTGAAATGAACATTGGATTTTTAGCGTCTTCAATTTCTTCCAGCTAACCAAGTGCTTAGCTGGGAGAGAGAGAGAGAGGGAGAGGGAGAGAGAGAGAGAGAGAATTTTACATGTACTCTATTTGTATTTGAGGCAGCCAGTTGGACAGGATGAGAAAGTTATTCATACTCAGATTGTACCTCACCTCCTAGAACAAGAGGAATCATACTGTCTTTTCATAGCTCCATTTCCTCTTCTACTCCCAAATAAGTTTCCAGGCTCACCAGCTCCTAAACACAAAAGGAAAAAAATTACAGTTGAATCCCACGCAGAGCTAATTATTCTTGAAAAAGCTTGTTAATGTCCTAAAATTGGTTTTCTCCTCAGAGTTTTATTTTAAAGCACCAATCTGCAAATCTACTCCAGCAAGATCAATGGTTCTACAGAAAGAGCTGCTAAAGAGCCTCTTCTTTGAACTGTTGAACAAATGCTTTTCTTACTTTGAAGAGACACCCACCACGGTGGAAAGTTTTCATAGTCGGCTGAATGATCTTAGCTTCTGAAATCCATCATATATAAGCATGTGCTTAAAGAGTTTACATGTTTTGATAGTAAAGGAAGCCGATGAGAATAGAGTTTTGTGGAGGGAGGACTTCAGAGGCCTCTAGAATCAGACTCCCTGGGTTCCTGTCTTGTGATCTTCCTGACTCTGAGAGCACTCTTCCTTGTCTGGCAAAATGGAGACAGTAATTGCACTTACCGAGCTACAGGAGGAGTTTTAGCATCAGCCTGAAAATGCGCTCACATAGCCTAACTCGGAGTTCTCAGTCTCAGCACTATGGACAGTTTGGGCTAAGATACATTTTGTTCTGGGCGCTATTCTGTGCAGATAGCCGTGTCTCTGGCCTCAACCCACTAGATTCAAGGAACACCTTCTTCCCACAGCCAAAAGGTCTCTGGACATTGCCAGATGTCTCCTGGAGGGCAAAATCGCTTCTGGCTGAGTACCATTAGCCTGGCGCATAGCAAGTGCCCAGAGATTAGGGGGCAGTATAGGGAGGTGCTTAAAGATAAGGACTTCCAGAGTGTGAATGCCAGGCAAAATTTCCTTCCCTAAACCTCATCAGGAAAAATGGAATCAAAATAATGCTAACTCCTTCCGACTGGCCAAGGATCACATAAGTATGTGCATGTGAAGGCAATTTAAACAGTGCCTGACACATAGTAAGTTTAAGACATGAGCTTCTGTTCTCGATTTCTTCCTGTGAAGTGAGGGTATTGGACTAGGTCAGGATGACATATCTTGGCCTATTTGCTGCTACTCCTCTCCCTGCTTTATGCGGGTATCACTAGTAAGTCAACGCTATCTTTCCACTGAGCCCAAAAAGGGACTCAGAATCCTTCTAAACAGAGCTCTTTAGGAAGCAGCTACTGAAGGGCTAGCATGTGAGATGATGCTGGCTCTATATAAACTTTAAGCCATTTTAAGATGAAGATCTTAAGTCACTATGGGATTAGAGCCTAAATCTCCCGGATGGTGACTCTAGATAGACAGGGTGATGAGAAGGAACTGTGGTTCTTCATTCATCAATCCCTTTTATGAGTCAGGGGGAGAGTGTTCCAGCAGCTTGACTAGGATCACAATCTATGAGTGGCTGGAGGCTGCATCTCCTACCCTCTTCCAGTGCCCTCTTTTGCCACTCCCCCCGCTTGATGGGAGGTGGAGAAAACACTTGCCTGAAGCAGATGTGACCTTCCCCACCCTGTGCACTCCTACTCACTTCCTTTCTCCTGCACTTCTATCTGGAAAATGAACAGAAGTATTTCGTTGCGTAGGAACACCATGTAAACGTTCTTTCAAAAGTCCTCATGATTCAGGACTAGACAAGAATCAGTAAATTCCTTCATTAAATACAGACCGACTGCCTCCTTTGTAAGGGACCATTCTCAGCCGGCACGTTGAGAGATCCAAAGATGAGTCAGGGGGTGTCCCTGCCCTCAATGATTTTACAGTTTCATACATTGGGCAGATCAGACATGGACGTAAATAACTACAATATAAGCTAAAAAAAAAATCGGAAAATGTCCTAAGAGAGGCATGAAAAATGTGTTCAGAGAACGGAGAAATTATTTTGGGAATTAGGAGCAGGGAGTCACTTCCTGCATGTCTTTGCTGACATTTTTAACTTTTCCATCAAAAATTCTTATTTGTTACAATAAAGTGATTCTTGTAGAGGAAGTTGCAACATTGTTAGGCTTCCTGGTTTAGATGGAGCTTCTGCTTAAACTGGATATTATAAGTGCAGCTAAAAGTGACAGTTTATTCTAACTCTAATAGGCATTTTTCATTAGGCATTTAAAAGTTCTGCGAGGTCTAAGAGGGAGCTTTCTCACGTTTCGTGACAATAGGCTAACTTTCTCCCAAGTATCTGAAAGAAGCAGCTTTGTAGCATGTGACACTGTGGGAAGGTGGGGTAGTTGTCAAAAGGAACCTAACAGGAGTGAAGAAACACCAGTGCCATATACTTTGAACCATGAAACCATATTTCCTTCAAGATTTGACTACCTCAGAAGTCAGGCTGCGCATTCCATTATCTTCTAGGTACTATCTCCGCAACACACCGACATCCTATAGTATTGTCCAGGCTAAATACTAAGGATGATAATAACAGTCCCCAGGTATTAAGCGTTTCTGTGCCAGGCACTGCCAAATGAGGCTGCCAAAATTACTGCTACTCCTGCCACTATCAGGAGGCTGCCAGTCAAACCAGAAAGACTTGGCATGCTCTTGAACATGCATCTACCTAAAACATGCTGTTCCTTTCTTCTCACTTAATGCTGACTCGCCCTTTGCATGTCATTCTCTCATCACCCTTGACTTTCACGGTTAGGTCAAATCAGTCTGTCTTACGCTCTTGTTAGAAGTAAATTGTGTGTGTGTGTGTGTGTGTGTGTGTGTGTGTGTGTGTGTGTGTGTGTGTTGGTAGCACCTATGACAGTTGCAATTATATTTATTTTTGTGATTTTGATGAATTTCTTTCTAACGAGATTACAGGTTCTACAATAGGAAGGCCTATAAACTAGTTGGTAATCTCCCAAGGACTGTCTCAATGCCTAGCACAGGGGTCCTCAAACTTTTTAAACAGGGGGCCAGTTCACTGTCCCTCATACCGTTGGAGTGCCGGACTATAGATTAAAAAAAAAAACTATGAACAAATTCCTATGCACACTGCACATATCTTATTTTGAAGTAAAAAAACAAAATGGGGACAAATACAATATTTGTATTTGCATGTGGCCCGCGGGCCGTAGTTTGAGGACCCCTGGTAGCAGCTAGTAGGCCTTCAAATGTTTGTTTAATGAATAGAGAGAATCCCGAAGAAGTGATCTTTAGTGATGGTAGTGGGGGTAAGGTGGAGGGTGAGGGCAGCCATCACAGGCCCGGAAGCTGGAGACTGCTTAATTATTCAGGTCATACAGATGATCTTGTAGCAACTAGACGTCAGAAAGATGCTGTTTCCTTAGTTACCATTTTGCTAGGGTCATAAGCTCACTGATTTTTATTTTACCCTTGAATAGATTTCCCTATTCCTTAGAACGCCCACATCAACTCTACCAAATCATATCAAAAGAAGCTTCAGAGGAGGACTTAGTTTAGCTGTTCCTACCTTGCCATAACCCAATTCTCATAGATCTTTCCCTGTTTATAGAAATGAAAACAAGGAATCCTTTATGGGCATATATTTTTACCTTTTCTGGAAGTGGCTTTTCACCTCAGTGCTAACCTCTTCATTTCTCCACTGTTGTTAGGACTTGTATCACGTGGCTTTCACCACATCAGGGTCCCTGTTCACCAATTATTTACTCAAGATTCCCTATCGATCCACAGCAACGTGGAATAACACACTCAGATAAAATTAGCACTTCAGGGAAGAAACTGTAACGGTCTTGCTCTGGCTCTGGTAGACTGTTAATATAATAAACTGAATTCCTGGAACCAAAAATAAATTTTTCTGTGAAGAATGTGTACTTGGAATAAGGCGTACCAATACCTAGAGTGCATGTTTTTCCTCAGAGAGGGTGAGACTTGCTGGCACTGTGCAATGGAGGACAAGAGAAACTCTGTTTGCCCTACATCATTATTTCTTGCAAATACTACTTTATAACAAAGGCAAGAGAAGTAAATGTCTACCCACTATTCTGTATACCTGAAATAAATATAATATTGAATGTCAACTGTAATTGAAAAAATAATTTAAGGTAATAGAAGTTAAAGAAAGGGAATAAAATTGCCTATAATCCTACCTACAGACAACAGCCCTAGCTTACATTATTATTATTATTTAATGTTTCCTTCTAGTGTTTTTTTCAGGCAGTTGTGATTTTTGAGTAAATGCAAACTTAAATTGTATGTTTCCTTAATTGCTGCTTCATAATTGTCAACAGATTATTGTGAATCCATTAAAATAACTATTGTGAAGACTTAAAAAATCCTGAAAAATATGTATGATATCAACTCAACTGGTACCATAATAGGTATGACTGAATTTTGAAAGAATTCAAAGAACTAGGTTTAAATACCCCTCTTCCACTTAGTAGTTCTTTCATCTTAGGCGGCATTTCCATCATAGGTGGCTCTGCCTGCTTGGGTCCCAGGGTAAGAATGATGAAGATGCAGGAGTACAGACCCAGCCGAGCTGAAATGAACTTCTGTTGTCACATCACTGACAGTTTGGAATTGTTACTATAGTGTATCTCAATCCATCCTATTGATGACAGCAAGGAAAAGGCAGAAAATAGATGTTGAGAATGCAGCCAAGAGTTTATCTCCTTTCATTCCTAAATAGACAGTAAAACCTGTAAGAACTTAGACGTGAGTGCCATGACCACTGGATGTCCATATCTTGAGGAAGTCCCTCGTGGCCTAGCTCAGAGCAGCTCCCTTTCAACTGTCCAAACACCTTTCATGGCATCACCACCCTTCCTTGCAGCATGGCTCACAGCATTTGTTCTGAATCTTCCCCTCGCTTGTCCATCTCTTCCCATTTACTATCAATTTTTCATTCAGGTGCCTCCCTGGTACATTGCTTCTTCTTTATAAGCCCAGTCACCTCTCAAGGATAATAGCACAGCCCTAGCGGGTGTGCTCAGTGGTTAAAGCATTGGCCTACGGACGAACGGGTCTTGGGTTTGATACCCGGTCAAGGGCACGTACTTCAGCTGCAGGTTTGATCCCCGGCCCGATGGGGGATGTGCAAGAACCAACCAATTGCTGTGTCTCCACAATGATCTCTCTCTCTCTCTCTCTCTCTCTCTCTCTCTCTCTCACCCCCTCCCTCTCTCCCTCCCTTCCTCCCCCCTCCCCCCTTCTTTCCTCTCTTCCTTTCACTCTGTCTGAAAATCAATGGGAAAAAATATCCTCAGGTGAGGATTAAAAAAAAAAAAAAAAAAGATAATACCTCAACCCCTGTATAAGTATCCTCTCTGATCTCCCAGCTTCCGCTCAAATCTACTGGCTCGGAAGTATCAGCGTGCTCGTCTTCATTTGTGATTTTCATGACACAATTCTGCTTGAAAAATAGCACTCAAAGGCCCTTATTATCTGACTTGTCCTCTGCAAGCTCGTAGCTCATTACTTTAGAAAAGGTATCTGTTGCAGGTCCTTGTGAGGCCGTGCTTACTCACCATACCTAATGCTAAGGTCTGATGGAAGTTGGTCAGTATGGTATCTTACCCATCCTTGCCTTCTTACCCAGAAAATACCAACCATAGTTTCACAGTTAACCTTTCACTTATGATTCAGGATCACTACTTCTTACACTAATTATTGAAGTGATGCAATGATGACCTTGAGAATGAGATGTATAAAGTCATCTGCCCTGGTGGAACTAACTCCTGAGTTATGTATTTAAAAAATAATAAAACAATAAAATAACAAGAATTTATTAAACTTTGACCATGTTCCAGGCACTATTCTGTTTAATCCTCACTTAATTCTAACAGTCCTATGAGGAAGGTATCATTATCATTTGCATTATCGAGATGAGAAACTGAGTTGGCAAAAGTCAGGGAACACACAAATGTTCTATTCCTAGCAGCATTATTCATGATAGTCCTGACATGGAAACAACCCAAATGTTCATCAACTGATGAATGGATAACAAACTGTGGAATATCTACACAATGGAGTATTACTTAACCATAAAATGGATTCAAGTACTGATAATACATCACAACGTGGATGGAACTGAAGAAACCTTATGCTAAGTTCAAGAAGCCACTCGCGAAATACCACATATTGTATGATTCCATTGATAGGAAATATCCAGAATAGATAATGCCATACACACAGACTGCAGATGTGTGGTGGTCAGCTGCCAGGGTCAGGGAGGATGAGAAGAAACTGCTCCATTAGCCTGGGGGTTCACTTTGGAGTAATGCAGATGTTTTGGGACTAGATGGAGGTGGTGGTTGCACAGCACTGTGAACATTCTAAATGCCACTGAATCGTTCACTTTAAAATGGTTAATTTTGTTATGTGAATTTCACTTCAATACATTTTTTTAAAGTCAGGGGAGAGGGAAAAAGAAGCCAACATTTTAAAACTGCTGCCCAGACTATCAATTCATAAAAGAAAGAACATTATTTTTACAAGGAAGGCATCGATGGCCATTGGGAGTAGTTGTGATGGAGGCCGAAGGCAGATTTTTTTTTTTTTGTATGAAGTAAGATTAAGTGTACCCTAGGCAAGACCAAAGCAGCAGAGCTGGGAGAAAAGCATATGGTCTTTGTGACATCCTTTTCGACTGTGGAGAGACCTTTTGTGTTTAATTTTAATTTTTTTCTGGGTTTTAGGAAGTTGGGATTATTAAATAATCAATCCTTCAATACACAGTTCACACATTTAAATCCTTGTCTACACATTTCAAATTGTACAGGAACAGCTTGACGGCCAAGAACGGTTCCTCTCTCCCTTGGGTCCCTGCTGCTTCCTCAGGCTGTGCTGTGCACACCAAAGGCTGGCAGCACATTTCCATTTATTGCAGCTGGTCTACCCTCCTAACCAATGCAGCTGCATGAGCTCTCTGCCCATTTTTAAAAAAATCTATTTCAGAGAGAGGAAAGGAGAGGGAGAGAGATATAGAAACAATGATGAGAAAGAAACAATGATCGGCTACCTTCTGCATGGCGAACCTCCTGCATACCTCCTACCCCCTCAATACTGGGTATTGAGTCCAAAACCAGGCATGTGCTCTGACTGGGAATGGAACCATGACCTCATAGTCCATGGAACGATGCTCAACCAACTGAGCCACACCAGCCGGGCTCTCTGCCCATTCTTTGGTGAAAACAAGTAAGTTTCACAAAAGCCAGAACATTCTGGAGTTGTCATTCCCAAACTTGCACAGCAGAGAATTGCCTTGATGCCTAGAGCTGCCAGGCTCTGTGCAGTGTGGGCTCTCCCATAGACAAGGGGAAATGGGAGCTGCATGGACCTCCCATCAGCATATCTGACCCCAGACCTTTGGGCTTCTGGATCTGTCCTGAGCGCCCTCAGAATGACCCAACTGGTCAAGTGCACTGAGGAATTCCAGGGCTTGGTGCCGAGTTCCAACTTCTGAAACACCTAGATGAGAGACTCACTTCTTACTAAGGAGTCTGAGAACCACATATCAGAAATCAAGATTCAGCAAGGAACTCCCTGAGGACAGCCATCCTCGGCTTCCTGCATACTCATTATTTGTTATTCATTTTTGTTTCCCTTTCTTAAAGTGCTTTTATGTTGTTTCCTAAAATGACACCTTTCTAAGGTTTTTCTCCAGGGACTGCCTTCAAGCTTCAGATAACAACGTTTGCATACATGTATTTCTGCAGTACTTATCACTCCTCCAGTAAAGAAGGACTAGTGAGTGGCAGAGCAGGATTACAACCTAGTCCAGTGATGGCGAACCTATGACACGCGCGTCAGAGGTGACATGCGAACACATTTTTTTGGTTGATTTTTCTTGTTAAATGGCATTTAAATATCCTATCTAATAAAAGAGAAACATGGTAATTAGCGTATGTCCGCTACCCTTCCCATTGGCTAATCAGTGAGATATGCAAATTAATTGCCAGCCAAGATGGCAGCCGGCAGCCAGGCAGCTTGAAACTAACATGAGGCTTGCTTGCTTCAGTGAGGGAGGAAACCAATGTTCCCTGCCTGCCTTGCTGGCCTCTGAGCTTGCAGTTTGAAACATTGTTACAAATATAGAAGCTAAACAAAACCCCAGAAACCTGCTTTCAGCCAGCCGGGATCTCAGAGCTGGAATTGATACAGAGTTTCGATTATAGAACCCAAACAAACCAGATATCTGCTTTCAGCAGCAGAGGCCTCAGAGCTGGAGCCAGAGCTAAAGCTGGCTCAGAATAAAAAAAAGAAAAGAAAAAAAGGAGCAGTTGGGAGCTTCAGTCATGCACCAGCCTGAAAACAGCCCTCAGCCCCTCACCCAGACTGGCCAGGCACCCCAGTGGGGACACCCCACCCTGAAGGGTGTGTGACCAGCTGCAAACAGCCATCATCCCCTCACCCAGGCTGGCCAGGCACCCCAGTGGGGACCCCCACCCTGATCCAGGACACCCTTCAGGGCAAACAAGCCGGCCCCCACACGTGCACCAGGCCTCTATCCTATATAGTAAAAGGATAATATGCTTCCCAGCACCAGGATCAGCGGAGCTGCGAGGCCTCCGGGCACCAGGATCAGTGTGACAGGGGGCAGCGCCCAAACCCCCTGATCGCCCTGGGGCTCTGTGTGTGACAGGGGACGGGGCCACAACCTCCCTATCGGCCCTGCTCTGTTTGTGACAGGGGAAGGCGCCCCAACCCCCTGATCAGCCCTGCTCTGTGCCTGATAGGGGGGAGCTCCCCAACCCCCTGATCACCCTGCAGCTCTGTGTGTGACAGGGTGTGGCACCCCCAACCCCCGCCCCCCCCCCCACGGGCCCTGCTCTGTGTGTGGCGGGGTAGAGCCATAACCTCCCCATTGGCCCTGCCCTGAGTGTGACAGTGTCGGCGCCCCAACCCCCTGATCGGCCCTGCTCTGTGCGTGACAGGGGGGAGCTCCCCAACCCCCTGATGGGCCCTGCTCTGTGCGTGACAGGGGGTGGCACCGCAACCTCCCCATCGACCCTGCCTTGAGTGTGACAGGGGGCGGTGCCCCAACCCCCCAATCGGCCCTACCCTGAGCGTGACTGAGGGTGGCATCGCAACCTCCCGATCCGCCCTGCTCTGTGCATGACAGGGGGCGGCGCCCCAACTTCCCAATCGGCCCTGCTCTGAGCCCGACCAGGGGCTGCACCTAGGGATTGGGCCTGCCCTCTGCCACCCGGGAGCAGGCCTAAGCCAACAGGTCGTTATCTCCTGAGGGGTCCCAGACTGCGAGAGGGCACAGGCCGGGCTGAGGGACCGCCCCTCCTCCCCGAGTGCACAAATTTTTGTGCACTGGGCCTCTAGTATAAAATAAATATCAAAAATATAAATCTTTGTTTTACTATGGTTGCAAATATCAAAAAATTTCTATATGTGACACAGCACCAGAGTTAAGTTAGGGTTTTTCAAAATGCTGACACACCTAGCTCAAAAGGTTCGCCATCACTGACCTAGTCCAACACTATCCCTCACATCAAGGTGTCTCCAAGCCTCCAACTTGAAGGGTGTAGGGCTCCCTGGACCATTCAGTGGGACAGGTCCCTTGTACTCCCATAGCCTCCTTCCTAAGAACTGATCAGAATAATGCACATCTATTGGCAACAATTTGCTCATCCGGATAAAGCTGAGGTGTCAAAAGAAAAGAGGAAGTACTAGCCAGGAGCCACGAATTTCATAAAACGGATGCCCAAATATCTCCAGAGGGTTGTGATGCATTGCACTCAGTAGATAATAGTCTTACTGGATGTAAATGGACAAACAATCTAACGTCATTTTTCCAGGAACAAAAACCCTGACTAGCTTTCCAGAATCATAGGGTGTTTCCGAGTCTAAACACCACGCCCTTCACTGCTGCCACAACATACAGCTAAAGTGCTTTAGCTGGAAGCTTCTTACTCAGAAGGGTTTAACAGGAAATAATGGCTCCATAAACACAAACTCCAAGGGTCCTGTCTTTTTCTTTTGTGGATATATATTTCCATTGCTTTTCTGCCTTCAAATCTACAACACATTTCTTATCTTGAGAAAGAGTTCATGAACATAAGGTAGAAAATTCTAATTTAGACTTCAGGTGTGGTTCTAACTCTGGACAAACTACTCAATTTCCCTGGGTTTAGGACTTCAGATTTAGAAAAAATAACATTCTCAGTTTTAAGCACTAATGATAACAACCAATTATTGCATTCTTTCCCACCTGCTTGGCATGTACTATTAGTCCCATTTTACAGTTGAGGAAGTTGAGGCTCAGAGAAGTCTGGTGGCTTGCCCAATGTCACAGAGATAGAAGGTGACAAAGTGAGCATTTGAACCTGGGGCTCTCTGAATCTGTACATGCCTGACATCATGTTGCTACACCCCAGCAATGACAACTTTGATGCAAGTATAGTGACCTACCCTGATGCTTTCAAAGGACAAAAGGAAATTCCAGAAGCTGAATTAGTAATGTTATCTTTAGGATGGGATTTTGGCTACTTTGCAGGAGGCAAAGGGTGGTTGGTAGGAGGAGCAGGGAATTTAGAGTCAAACTAGATGTGAATCCCATGGTCAAGTTACATAGTCTCCTAGCATTGTACTGTTTCCCTTTGTAACTTTACCAAAATTATAATTTTATATTTATTTGTATGATTAATTGATCTACCTTCCCCTACATACTCTAAGAAATTTGAGGGCCAGGGTTTTTGCTAACCTTTTTATCCCCAGAACCCAATACAGAGCTTGGCACATAGTAAGTGCTCAATAAGCATTCGTTAAACAAATGGATGAAATGAGCAAGGAAGGAAGACAGCAAGGGAGGAAGTTAAGAGGGAGAGAAGTAAGGAAAGGCTCACTTTAATGTGCGGAGGGTGAAAGGAAAGGCAGGAATAATCATATATATATATGGCTAATATGCAAAGTGTCCCTTTGGGAGTTCGACCAGGAGACCAGGAGTTCGATCACTCGCTATGACATGCGCTGACCACCAGGGGCAATGGCGGAACAAAAGAAGGCCTCGGCCAGCAGCCAGAAGGCCCTGATCAGCCCTGATCACCGGTCAGGCCTAGGGACCCTACCCATGCAGGACTTTCATGCACCAGGCCTCTAGTACATCAATAAATCTTATTCTGTCTACTTCTTATATATTTTAATTTTGGTGTTTTTCATGTATATGGGATCATGCTACATATACTAAACAGCAACTGTTTTTTTATATATGTAACTAGAGGCCCAGTGCACAAAAATGTGTTCATTCGGGGGGGGGGGGGTGGTTCCTCAGCCCGGCCTGTGCCCTCTCGCAGTCTGGGACCCCTCAGGAGATAACGACCTGTTGGCTTAGGCCTGCTCCCGGGTGGCAGAGGGCAGGCCCAATCCCTAGGTGCAGCCCCTGGTCGGGCTCAGAGCAGGGCCGATTGGGAAGTTGGGGCGCCGCCCCCTGTCATGCACAGAGCAGGGCGGATCGGGAGGTTGCGATGCCACCCTCAGTCACGCTCAGGGTAGGGCCGATTGGGGGGTTGGGGCACCGCCCCCTGTCACACTCAAGGCAGGGTCGATGGGGAGGTTGCGGTGCCACCCCCTGTCACGCACAGAGCAGGGCCCATCAGCGGGGTTGGGGCTCCGTCCCCTGTCACGCACAGAGCAGGGCCCATCAGGGGGTTGGGGAGCTCCCCCCTGTCACGCACAGAGCAGGGCCCATCAGGGGGTTGGGGAGCTCCCCCCTGTCATGCACAGAGCAGGGCAGATCAGGGGGTTGGGGCACCGCCCTCTATCACCCACAGAGCAGGGCCAATCAGGGGGTTGGGGCGCTGCCACTCTCACACTCAGGGCACGGCCGATGGGGAGGTTATGGCTCTACCTCGTCACACACAGAGCAGGGCCCGTGGGAGGGGGGGGTTGGGGTGCCACACCCTGTCACACACAGAGCTGCAGGGTGATCAGGGGGTTGGGGAGCTCCCCCCTATCAGGCACAGAGCGGGGCTGATCAGGGGGTTGGGGCGCCTTCCCCTGTCACGAACAGAGCAGGGCGGATAGGGAGGTTGTGGCCCCGTCCCCTGTCACACACAGAGCCCCAGGGCGATCAGGGGGTTTGGGCGCTGCCCCCTGTCATGCTGATTCCGGTGCCAGGAAGCCTCTTGGCTCCACTGATCCCGTTGCTGGGAGGCCTCGCGGCTCCGCTGATCCCAGTGCTGGGAGGCATATTACCCTTTTACTATATAGGATAGAGACCTGGTGCACGGGTGGGGGCCGGCTGGTTTGCCCTGAAGGATGTCCTGGATCAGGGTGTGGGTCCCGCTTGGGTGCCTGGCCAGCCTGGATGAGGGGGTGATGGCTGTTTGCAGCTGGTCACACACCCTTCCGGGTGGGGGTCCCCACTGGGGTGCCTGGCCAGTCTGGGTGAGGGGCTGAGGGCTGTTTTCAGGCTAGCGGGTGACTGAAGCTCCCAACTGCTCCTTTTTTTCTTTTCTTTTTTTTATTCTGAGCCAGCTTTAGCTCTGGCTCCAGCTCTGAGGCCTCTGCTGCTGAAAGCAGGTATCTGGTTTGTTTGGGTTCTATAATCGAAACTCTGTATCAATTCCAGCTCTGAGATCCCGGCTGGCTGAAAGCAGGTTTCTGGGGTTTCAATTAGCTTCTATATTTGTAACAATGTTTCAAACTGCAAGCTCAGAGGCTGGCAAGGCCGGCAGGGAACGTTGGATCCCTCCTTCACTGAAGCTAGCAAGCCTCATGTTAGTTTCAAGCTGCCTGGCTGCTGGCTGCCATCTTGGCTGGCAGTTAATTTGCATATCTCACTGATTAGCGAATGGGAAGGGTAGCGGATGTATGGCTAATTACCATGTTTCTCTTTTATTAGGTAGGATGTTAATATACAGCTACTATGTCAGTTATCTATTGCTGCATAAGTAATTATACCAAAATTTAGGGACTTAAAGGAACAAGACATTTATTATCTCACAGTTTCTGTGCAAGAGTTTTAGATGCACTTACCTAGGTGACTCTGGCTCCCAGTCTCTCATGAGGTTGCAGTCAAGCTGTTGGCTGGGGTTGTGGTCTCATCCGAACACTTGATGGGGCATGAGGTGGGAATCTCATGTGGTTGTTGGCAGCCACATGGGCCTCTCTGAAAGGCTGCTTGAGGACATGGCAGCTGGCATTCCCCAGGGTGAGAAATCTAAGAGAGAGTGTATTCAAGATGGAAACTAAATCCCTTTTATAGCCAAATCTCATCCCTTCTGTCATATTCTCTTCAGTAGGAGAGTCAGTAAGTCCAGCCCCACTCAAGGAGTAGGAATTACACAAGAGCATCAGTGCTAGTAAGCAGGGATCATTGGGGCCATCAGAGACGGCCTATCTGATTCTTTTTAATTATAGCACAGTATTCCAAAGTTTGAATGGACTATAATTCTTTTTAACTATCAGCCATGATTTCTATTTTATTTTCTTTAATTTTCTTTCCACTCCCTACCTTTTGTTTGATTGGATCTATTTTTTTCTCCAGTGTTTTAAAACTTATATATTGTGCCCTGTCCAGTGTGCCTCTATGGTTAGAGCATCAGCCCAAGCACCAAAGGGTCAAAGGTTCAGTTCTCAGACAAGGGCATTTACCTGGGTTGCAGGTTCAATCCTGGGCTCTGGTGAGGGCACTTGCGGGAGGCAACTGATCATTGTGTCTCTTTCACATCCCTGTTTCTCTCTCTTTCTCTCCTCCCACCCCTGACCTTCTCCCTCCATTTCCCCTCCCTCCCACTCTCTAAAAATCAATGGGTAAAATATACTTGGGTGAGGATTAGCAAAACAAAAACAAAAAACTTACACTCCTTGTGCGGAGTAACTAACGTTTTTTGCCAGGCTCTGTAACTTGCTGTGTAGCAAGATAAGATTCTCGGCATGCTTTACACCAGACTCACATCTTCATTTTCTTAAAATCGTTTGAACGCTTGGGTCTAAATCTGTGCTGTCCAATATGGTTGCACTAGACACATGGAGCTATTGAGCACTCAAAATGTGGCTGGTCTGAACTGAGAAGAGCTTTATGTATAAGATATACCCTGGAGCCCTGGTTGATGTGGCTCAATGGGTTGGACGTCGCTCCGTGCACGGAGGGACTGCTGGTTCGATTACCGATCAGGGCACATGCCCAGTGCAAGACATACAGGAGGCAGTTGATGATGTTCCTCCCTTCTCCCATCCTCTCTCTCTCTCTCTAAATTGATAAACTATTCTTTAAAAATAAAGAAAATACGTACTGGATTTCGAAGACAGCATGAAAAAAAGGTAAAATATATTGTTAATGATTTTTATACTGATTACATTACTGATTCTGATGTGCAGCCAAGGTTGAGAACCACTGCTGGCTTTATATTTCACAACAGTGGAAGAGGAAGAGAAAATGAGTACTTCTTATCAGTAGCAAACATACCTATATTATCTGAAAATCAGAACTAACTAGTGAATAAACATTTACCCTTTTAAAATAAATATTATTTTTAAAAACCCTAATTTACAATAGGACCTTAGACATGTTGGTTAGCTGGTTAAATCTTGTTTGTGCTGAGGAATAGAAGATAGGAAGAGTCTGCAATGGCCTTTTCAGATGATTTAATATTAAATTCTAAACCAGAGGGAGGAAAAAATTCTAAACCAGAGCAAAGATTTGGTAACGTAAACCTGGCCCCTACCAATTTTATAACTATGACTTGAGTCACCAGATTTCAAACCTTGAAGGATTTTCTTTATGATTGTGTCTCCTTCTCTCTGTTCATGTGATGGATGCTGCTTCAAGACTGGGGACACTTTGTAACCTGGAGACCAAGTGTTAAGAAAGCCTAACTCAGACCCGATTTTCAGAACATGCTTAGACAAATAGAAAAATATTCAGACTCTAGTTTTACAGTGCCTGCGACTTTTTTGAAGTGAGGAGGTAGTGGATAGAGGTTCTATAGCAACTAATTACCAAAGGGGATTTATTAAACAGTCACTTGTTTGTGTGCTAAGATCTTGTGCAAATTAACTAAGTAACATTCCTTAGAGATGACAAGAGTCTTGGAAGTTTTGCCAGAAACCAACACTGAGTTCTACAGTGAGCTAGAAACTCAACCACCTACAGGACTGAGACAGATAATCAAACACAGGTGATATACCAGTAATGAAATGCCACAGTAGTTAATTAAATCTTGTGGTACTGATCACTGTCTTTTGTTTGTTTGTTTGTGTTTTTTAAATATATTTTTATTGATTTCAGAAAAGAAGAGAGAGGTCAACAGAAAGAGAGAAACATCAATAATGAGATTTGAAGATGGTGGCATAGGTAAACTCCTGTACTCACTGCCTCCCACAACCATATCAAAATTACAACTAAAATACAGAACAACCATCACCCAGAACCACTGGAAAGCTGGCTGAATGGAAGTCCTACAACTAGAGAAGTAAATAAGAAAGCACACTGAGACTGGTAGGAGCTGCAGAGGTGCAGAACGGGCTGGTCCAGCACTCACGTGTGCCGCTTTTTTTAATTGGAAGGGAGATTGTCTTTGCAGAGGCCACTGGGAGGAGCAAGAGGTCCCAACCCCACACCAGCCCCCAAGCCCCAAGTCCCAGAGCTAGGAAAAGAAGTCCCTAAGGGCAATAAGAACTAGAGGCTGTAAAAACCAGTGCCAATTGGGGTTCGGTGACACAGAGGCTGCTGGAGACCCCACTGTTCCTCTAAAAAGGCTGGCACCACAAACTGAACTTACAAGGTCCTGCCTCCTTGGAGCTTCAGCACCAGGGCAAGGCTCTGAGGGACACAGACACATGTAAGGAGGAACTGGATTGTCTGGCATCGATGCAGGAACTCAGGGGTGGCTTTCTCCCAGACAGAGGTGCTCACAGGGATCATTGTTCCTATGCTGGGACCTCAGGGTGGCAGGCTGACTGGCAGCCATTTCTGCTTGCTCCGCCCTGGTGATTCCCTAGACCCCACTTCATCCAATTTACAACTCCACCCAAGCTGCACGCAGCAGCTTTTGCATATGAATGTCCTGTCCTTGCTCAGGCTAAAATCTGTCAAACAAGCTGCAGCTGGCTCAGGAAGCCCCAAACCTATCAATAAAAGGCCCAAGACCCGGCACCAGCACCAGCCTGCCTTGCTTCACAGTTGGGCCTCATCTGGGCACTTCCAAACCAGATACAAAGAGGAGGAATCTTCAGATCCCTCTATAGCTCCCGCTGGGTGGCTCCAGGCAGTGGCTGAATTTGCACTTCCCTGGAGACCCAAGAGCCAGTGTACCCAGTGGTCAGTGTCAGACCATACCAGATTACAACTCTACACATACATAAGTGACACACTCAAGGGGCAGACTCAGTGAGCACCAAAGTCCCAATGAAGCAAGTCCTGCACCATAAGGGTGTTTCCTGCACAGCAGCTCTCCCACCATAGTCAAAGCTGGTCCTCACAGCCAATTGGCTGGAGGTCAATTCCTCCCAGTGACACCAACAGCAATCAAGTCTCAACTACAACAAGACTGTGCTCACAGCCCACAAAGGGGTGCGCCTAGAGCTCCCAGCTCAGGTGACTGGGGAGGCTGAGCTACTGGGCCCTATAGAACAGCTCGTACGGAAAGCCACTCTACGAATTCAAGGGAGACATAGTAGCTCTACCCAATACATAGAAACAAACACAGGGAAGCAACCAAAACGTGGAGACAAAGAAACATGTCACAGATGAAAGAAATGGAAGAAAGCAAACTACTGTATATAGAGTTCAAAACCATGATTATAAGGTTACTCAAGAATCATCTAGAAATCTCAAAAAAATGGAATAGAATGAGTCAGAAATTAAGCATGCACTGCCTGAAACAAAGAATAATATACAGGAATTCAACAGTAGAGCAGAGGGTTCTGAGAATCAAATCAATGATTTCAAAAATGAGGAAGCAAAAAACACCCAACCAGACGATCAAAAAGAAAAAAAAGAATCCAAAAATATGAAGATAGTTTAAGGAGCCCCTGGGACAACTTCAAGCGTACCAACATCAGAATTATGGGGGTGCCAGAAGAAGAGAGAAAGCAAGATATTGAAAACCTATTTAAAGAAATAATGACAGAAAACTTCCCCTACCTGGTGAAAGAAATAGACTTACAAGTCTAGGAAGCACAGAGAGTTCCAAACAAGAGGAACCCAAAGGGGACCACACCAAGACACATCATAATTAAAATGCCAAGAGCAAAAGGCAAAGAGAGAATCCTAAAAGCAGCAAGAGAAAGAAAATCAGTTACCTACAAGGGAGTACCCATACGACTGTCAGCTGATTTCTCAACAGAAACTTTGCAGGCCAGAAGGGAGTGGCAAGAAATATTCAAAGTGATGAATAGCAAGGACCTACAACCAAGATTACTCTACCCAGCAAAGATATCATTCAGAATTGAAGGTCAGATAAAGAGCTTCAAAGACAAGAAAAAGCTAATGGAGTTCATCACCACCAAACCAGTACTATATGAAATGTTGAAGGGTACTCTTTAAGAAGAAGAAGAAGAAGAAAAAGAAAAAGCTCAAAAATATGAACAATAAAATGGCAACAAATACCTACCTATCAACAATTGAACCTAAAAATCAAAGTAAAAGAACAAGAAATCTATTGAACAGAATAAACTGGTGACTAAAATAGAATCAGAGGCATGGAAAAGGAACAGACTGACAATTCTGAGAGGGAAGGGGGGTGGTGGGTGGGAAGAGATTAAACGAAAATCTTATATGCATATATGTATTACCTATGGACACAGACAATAGCTTGGTGAAGGCCTGGGGCAGGGAGAGAACCAGGTGGAGGGAGGCAATGGGGGAAAACAGAGGGACATCTGTAATAATCTCAACAACAAATATAAAAACAAACAAACAAAAACATGTTTACTGGATTAGTTAAAAAAAGAAAAGAAAGCAACATCAATGATGAGAATCATGGATTGGCTGCCTCCTGCACACCCACTACTGGGGACGAGGCCGCAACCCAGGCATGTGCCCTGATGGGAATCAAACCGTGACCTCCTGGTTTATAGGTCAACAGTCAACAAGTAGCCACACCAGCCGGGCCTGATCACTGTGTTTTTAATATTCCATTTACTAGAGGTCTTCCTACCTGACCATTATTTTTCTTGAATTTCAGCTGCCAATTTACAACAAATTCCAACTTTCCAATTTACAAAAAATACATGAGAAAGACCTGGTTTTACAGTTTAGTGTCAAAAGTGAAAACTGCAGTTTTGTTAAAGCCTAAAGGGCATGTACATAAACTAATTTATTTTCTAATTTTTGGACTTAGAGAGGGAGATATTTAAGAATTCAGCCACCTAATGGTCTATGTGTCATATCTTTCATGGACTGTATGCCATCCTTTAGAAAATGTATTCTCAAACACCTTTTGATAGTGGGGAAAGGCATGTAATTAAGGATAGAGCCAGAGTTGTCCAATAATTATTCACCTTATTAACTATAGATAAGAAGTTTTCTTACAGACGCTGGGAAACTGGAAGGTGAAACAAGGCTGTAAAAGGATAAAATACCTTGGTGGGTCCATTAATCAGAAACAAAATACATTTTGAAAACAGACCAAGGACAGGACACTCTTTGATTTAGTTGCTGTGCCCGGACCCTGACCCGTTCCGGGAATTTTTCTCATGAACTAATGACCATTCTCCAGTCCCAGGAACAGGCTGAGCTGTTTGTATCATAGATTAGCCACCTTGTTATCAGGCTTTGAGCTCCTGAAGGCCGTATTGCAGACCCTCCCCTCCCGTTTCCATGTTACACTTTTGCTTGTAGCTGCACATAGCTATCTTCTCCCTCATCTATCTTTATAAAACCCTAATACAGAAATTGGCTGAATGGGGGAATGACCTGCGGAACGACCAGTCGGTGTGTGTGTGTGTGGGGGGGGGGGGGGGGGCTGGCGAGCAGTCAACGCCAGGCCAGCCAAGGCGGGTGCCAGCAGGCAGAGGGAGGCGACTGGTGATGGTGGCGGGGCGATCAGGGGGCTGGCCAATGAATGGGCAGCACTGCCCCCCCCCAATTGCCCTACCGGTCACCTCCTGCAGAGGGAGGCAACTGGCAGCGGCAGTGGATGGGGCCAGCGGGCGGGCGGCGTCAGGCCACCAGGCAAGACGGGTGCCAGCGGGGGCCCCCCCAATCGCCCCACAGGTCACCCTGCAAATCGATCCTGATCAGGGGCCATGCTTAGGGACCCTACCCGTGCTTGAATTTCGTGCACTGGGCCTCTAGTGTGTATATAATCAGCCAACTGGTGAGGGGGTCAGAGAGAATTTCCAGGGTGACCAACTGCTCTCCCCATACTGCCGGCATTAATAGAATAATTGCTCATATAAGATTCAAACTTGCCCTAACCAGTTTGGCTCAATGGATAGAGCGTTGGTCTGTGGACTGAAGGGTCCCAGGTTTGATTCTGGTCAAGGGCATGTACCTTGGTTGCGGGCACATCCCCAGTAGGGGGTATGCAGGAGGCAGCTGATGGATGTTTCTCTCTCATCGATGTTTCTAACTCTCTATCCCTCTCTCTTCCTCTCTGTAAAAAATCAATAAAATATATATTTTTTTAAAAAGATTCAAACTTGTCTCTGCTTAATTTGGCTCAAGTAATGATAGGTGACCTCGGGCCCATTGTGTCATTTCACTTTCAAAGTGCTTCTATACAGGAACCCTATGGGGCAGGCAGGAAATGTTACTGACCCCAATTTATAAGGACTATGTTAGTCAGGAGGATTTGGGTGCAAGAAATGGACAAGTCATTTTACACAATAAGAAACTATTTGCCTACATAATTGGAAATAGAGACAAACTAGTTTTTCTACAGAGGGGAAGAGGTCGGTCAGAAATCACTAGCTGACAAGGTGGAATTTACACATTTATCAGTTACAATCTAAGAAGAATGCAAAACAGCTCAACATAGATGAAGAGGGCTAGACTCTGATAACTTGAAAAAATGTGCTGTAGGCAATGCATATTTTCCACTGAAATGCAAAAGAATTTTTACCTCCCCAAAGAAGTCATACAGTTACTATAGTAGGTATTTGTTTAGCCATTTGGAGATAAAAGAGAAAACATCCATATTGAGAATATTTTTTAAAAGGGAACGTTCTAAAGTTTTGCAACTGCTGGATCCATAAATTCATTTAAAGTTTTAAAAAGCCCGAGAACTAAAGAGAGGATCAGCATTGGGCTCAAATACTAAAGACAGTGTTGGCACAAAAGGCTCAAAGTGATGCTCTTAATAGAAGAGCATGTCCCAGGGTAGGATCTGAGCAAGCCTGAGGCTGGCACAGGAGTGCTCTGAGCTTGGGTGAAGCTGCAGAAACCAGATGGTGAGGCCAAGTTCGGAGTTAGGATGCTATGAGCCCTCTAATGTGGGTGTTAGAGATCTGAGCAGAGTGACAACAGTCAAAAGGAGTCAAAAGCACTCTGAGGTCTGAAGTCAAGCAAAGGGGACATTTCAGGACCACCTCCAGCATGGCAAGCACTTAAAACATACGTCCTCTCTAACCTCCTAACAGCACTGAAGAGCGTGTACTGGGTATCTTCCACCCGCCTCTTCAGAGCCGCTCCCCCGATTCTCCGCCTTCCCTCATGCCCAGGACTGCATCAGTGATTCTCCAAGTTTGGTCCCCTGAGCAGCTGAATCAGCATCATGGGCAAACATTTTGCAATGCAAAATCCAACCCTCCTCACCCTAGCTGATTTGGTTCAGTGAATAGAGCATAGGCCTGCGGATTGTAGGGTCCTGGGTTCGGTTCCAGTCAAGGGCACATGCCCGAGTTGTGGGCTCAATCCCCAGTGGGTGGGGGGGCATGCAGGAGGCAACCGATCAATGATTCTCTATCATTGATGTTTCTGTCTCTCTCTCCTTCTCCATTCTTCTCTGAAATCAATAAAAATATATATATTTTTTAAATCCAACCCTCCTCCCCCAGCCTTGAATCAGAAGTCTGCATTTCAACAAGAATTGCAGGTGATTCTGATGGGGGCCCAAGTCCCAGGACCACTGAACTTCAACACTAGGTTGGGTTAATCAACGGGAAAGCACCTGCAGAAGGTGAGAGGGAGGAGGTACCTGAGCTCGGGTAACTTGTTGTCTGAGCTTCCCACCTGCACAGTCACCTCAGGCTTCGCAAAAGGTGTCCCTCCTGTTGGGCTGGCATCTCAACACCATGTGCTCCTTCTGAGTTCTGGTGACTGACTCTGTCCCTCTTGCCTTCGGGCCTACAGGTGGGAATGGCCGTTTCCAACCGGAGTTACTACACTATCGTTACGGCTTCCTTACTCCTTGCCCACAGGTTTGTAAACAGCCCCTTTTTTAAATTTTACTAAACTCTTCTCCGATTATTTATTTTAAGGGTGTCACTGGTTTCCTGCCAGGACCCTGTCATTACTCCCATTTCTGCCATTACTCCCATTTTGATCATTAGGAACAGTTTCAGTGAACAAGCTCAAGTTTGCCCAATAAGAAGCAAAGATGGGTTTGTTGACCTCAGCAAACAAACAGCCAGATATTTCTCCAGCAAAATGGGCTTATTTGGGAACAAAGAATTGCAACTTGGGACATGCAATCTAGTGGCCAACTACATGTAAATCCAGAGAAACAAAGGAGAGGAGTGCTCGTCTATTGGAGGAGTTCAAAGTATAGTGGCTTTTCATTGGCTGAGCTATGACAGTCTCCCATTGGCTGAGCTGATACTGGACAAGGAAGAATCTTGCCTACTTCCTGTGGAGGTAGTGAGTAGTATCACTTCCTGTCAGAGATGCAAGGTATGCTACTCCTGTTGGGGTCCATAGTGTGTGTTGAGTGACACCAGGGTTGTGTGAGAGTTCCCTCTTCTAGCCTGATTCTATCTTAAATGGTTTTGTTTTTTTTTAAATTAATTTTTACAGGTTGAAATCAGGGATGTCAGGGCGCAAAGCCCCAACTCTCTAATCACATAGTTGGTGTTTCTGATGTGCCAGCATTTGACAAAGGAATGGGTCAGGAGCTAATCACCAAATATATCCAAATTTTTATTATTGTGGAGTCTTTTATTTATGCCTACCTATCTATCTCCAGGGAGAGTAAGCTTTGAATAAACAATGAAGAGATATGGAAATACTTTCTGACATTAAAGACTAAATATGATTATTATGCCCCCAACCCCAATTCACTCAAGGCCCTAATCCCCAGTGTGATGGTATTTGGAGACATTAGGTGCAGATGAGATCTGGAAGGCAGAGCTGTCATGATGAGATTATTTTCCTCACAAGAAGAGGAAGAGTTAGGAGAACTCTCTTTACTATGTGAGGGTACAGTAAGGAGGCAACCACTGACAAGCCAGGAAGGAGACTCACCAGGACTGGACCATGCTGGCACCCGGTCTTGGACTTCCTGGCCTCTAGAACTGTGAGAAATAAATGTGTGCTGTTTAAACCACCCAGTCTATGACATTTTGTACAAGCAGGTTAAAATAATGATCAATATTTATATCTGAGGTTATGAGATTATAGGTGATTTTTATCTATTATTTTCATTCTTTTCCAAATTTTCCACAAGCTTTATGAATTATTTTTTAATTTTATAAAGTGTAGTTAGTCATTAATACATGACTACATACATCCCCATTGTAAAAGTCAAACAATAGAGAAATATAGCATAAAACTTAAAATTCCACTTGAACATATTCTCCCACCAATCTCCCTTCCCCAAGTTTGGTTTCTCAAAGATAAGCACCAATAAAAGCTTATATATGTATCTTTCCAGGTATTTTATTTTGCATTTACAAAATGCATACATATGTAAGAAAATATTCTTTCATATCTCTCTCTCTCTCTCTCTCTCTCTCTCTCTCTCTCTCTCTATATATATATATATATATATATATATATATATATATATATATATATATTACTTACAGCCTTAGGGGAACTGGACACTCCCAGTGTGGTGTTTTGTTTGATCCACACAATGATTTAAAAGGTTGCATAGCTACACAAGCAGTACGTTTTCATAACATAGAACAGCATGGTGCCTGTTGTCAGATACCTGGATCTTCACATTTCTGATACCTGCTTAGCCTCCCTGGGTGTATGTCTTTGTCACCTTGGATCTCTTTATCATATTGCTCTGTACAATGCTTTTAAAAAAAACAACAACATCAAAGAATAAATATGTTTACATGTCAATATGTCGAGACCTACCTCATTCTTTTCTACATAGTATTTCATAGTACATACTTATTTTTATAATTAAAAATTTGAAAAGTGCAATTATTTTATGTTAAAGGAGTTTAGATGCAAATTTTCAATTTGATTCTTCCAGTTTCCTGCATGTGTTCTTATCTGCTCATTAGCTGTGAAGCAGGAAGTCTTTTCCGCCTCTGTTTAATTTTTCATCAAAGATGGTCTGTGAAACAGTGCATGGTGATCGGGAAGGTATTCTTATACCAAATGTTACATCAATAAAGACTCCTATTTGCACAGTGGAAAAGCAAAAGTATTATTTAGAAACTCCCTTGCGGAAATATGCTTTTCACACAGACTGGATTATTTGTCTCAATGTCAAAGGGCTCGCCACAATTTTTTGTGTCTTTTGTGCCCAGGAAACAGCGGTTAGTTGGACCATTTGTGAATCATGATTGGCTCTATCACTCTAGCTATAGCTTAAATCTTTGATTCTACTTAGTGCCATACATTACTGTGTAGTGTCTTATGTTCTAATTCTTTCATGTCTTCTTAATTTAAGTATTTCAGCTTCTTGTTCCCCAAATATGGTAAATTCCTGGAAAAGGGGTTTCTTTTATGTATAGGTAGACAAAATAAAGCCCAGACACCCACTTGGCTCTGTCTCACCAGGGACTTGCAGACTGACCCCAGCAGTCAAGAGAAATTAGAAGTAATCCAGTCTCACTGGCATCTCTCAAATAGCATTAGCGAGGATCCAGAGCACAGCACACGGTGAAGTTCTCCAAATGCTCTTCCCTTAGACCCCTGAACCCCTATTCTCAAATACCTGCTCCAAAGCTCTCCCTATAGCTCCCTCGTCTCTCTCTTTTTTTATTTTAAATTTATTTATTTTTAAAACTGATTTCAGAGTGGAAGGGAGAGAGAGAGAGAGATAGAAACATCAATAATGAGAATCATTGATTAGCTGCCTCCTGCACCCCCCCACCAGGAATGGAGCCCGCAACCCCATCATGTGCCCTGACCAGGAATGAACTGTGACGTCCTGGTTCATAGCTCGACACTCAACCACTGAGCCATGCCAGCTGGGCTATTACTATTATTTTAATAACACGATCACTGCCTGTATTTGGTACATATTTATTTAAATTCTTATTTCTCTATCTTGGCCCCTCCAAGCCCCCCACCAAAGTAGAAGCTCCTCCAGGGCTGGGATCAGCGCTCTTGTTCACAGCTGTGTTTTCAGTGCCCTGACTAGGACTGCACTTGACATATAAGAAGCACCCAACACTTGTTTACTTAAACCATTCATAAATCCCAATCTGTTACCAACTTTTCATGGTCTCATAGTGCCTGATACAGTCCTAGAAAAACTTGGGAAAATCCTACTGGATCAGGGACAAAAATAAAGTCTAAAGGGCATTTGTGAAACTGAGCTCATTAGCATGCAAGGACCAGATGTCCACTGGCTCTTCGTGCAGCCTGAAGGGATGCGGAAGTCGAGGCAGTGGGCTCCAGACCAGCATCTAAAAGCGGAGCTGGAAGCTCGTTAGGTTCATTTCTCTCCTAATTAGTTTTTCTGACCCGGGACAACAAAGCTTCAGTGACAGTAAAATATGCATTCGTTCCCTTGGTACTACATGTTAAATCACAAGTGACATCCACTTTGTTGTTGGGTTAAAGTGATTTTCTGGGTCTGTTCCATGAGGTTGTTCACTTTAATCTTGCTCACTGTCCCCAGTCGGCCTGAGACAGGTTCTGGCTTGCTGAGGCTGCCCTGCCCCTGCAACTGTACAGGAGGAAATCACAGGGGACTGACTAGGAATACCCTCACACTGTCAGGACACGCGGAGCGAGGAGGCGGAGGAAATGGGACAAGCTCGCACTCGCTAGGCTTTTCGGTATCATTTTGAAGCCACGCGATCAAACAGAGGGTCACTTTGGTTATGGCTTTCAGATCCTATTCCCTGCCCCTAATGCATGTACCAAGGTTGACGGTGGCTCCTAACTAGTTATCCTAACCCATGCATTGTTTAACCTATTGTTTTGGATAATGAGCTAATAAAAGGATGCAAGTGGCAGAAGAGTCAGTACCCATCCACAACCAATATTGGAAAAATACACTTGAAAAAGTGAATAACAACATTAGCTTGCACTTGTGTATTTCTCTTTCACCTTAACTTCTTTACTTCCACACACTTAATTTAATAGATAAGAACCTCACCAGGAGTAAATGGCTGATTTTGCTTGTTCGACTAGTTAGTGGCAAGGCCAGAACTCAAACTCATCTCTTCACTCCAAAACCAGGGCTCCCCATACTAAAGCTACCTGCCTATCTTGACTTTCAAAGAATGGCTTGCTATAAAAATTCTTTTTCTTGACTATGATATATTGCTAAATAAGGAGATCTTTAAGGGCCACCAATTCAAAGGAAGTCAAAGGTAAATCAGCAGCCTGTGAAAGACAGTTGATAGATTTATTTGATAAATTCGCCCAAGTTTGGGTGATAGCTTCATTTCTGAGGAGAGCCAAGTCTGAAGCATGGAAAAGATGCAGGAACTGGACTTACAGCAAGCCATCTGCACTGCCGGGAGCCAGGGCCAGGCCTTAACCTGCAGTGTGGAGTCCGAGTCACCGAGCGGCTCAGTGTCACAAGCCGCAGCAGTCACTTTGCTCCTCGACTGCTTCCTACCAAACTTTAAAACCTGGCAGCTGAAGCGGCTGAGCAGCTGTCATTCCTTCACAGGCTCCTGATAGGAAATGAAGTGGTGAGTTCAGCATCTCTTCCTAATTCCCATGACTTCCAAAACATTAATAATTAATTCCAACTCTCCCTCCCTCCCCCCATTCGCTCCTGACAAAGGGGAGTTGATGTTTGCTTGAACCACCCGGATAATTGCTTATTCTTTCCACCTGCCTGGGCATGTTCTGAAAGCATAGATCTCAATTACCACCAGAAAGTGGTGGCGCCCCGACCACCCCCCCCCCCCCCACACACACACCACCTGCATCTCTTTGTTTTTGTTTATCTTTTTTAAAAAGAGTAGTGAGACTGAAGGGATGTCCCATGGCCAGAGGCTGGGAGGCGGACATAGATGGGAGGGAGGAGGGCGAAGGGCCCTGAGAGTGTACAGTACAGAGAACTAGGTGGAGGAAAGGGCTTATGGGACAGAAAGACAGGAGGAAAAATGTCTTGAAGTTTCAGTTTTAAAATCCTAATCTTTTGACCCAGCAGTTCTACCTCTGAGAACTTACCTTCGTATCAGTTGGGGTCTAACTTGGGAGAGAGAAACCCCTCTGAGTATTGACAGCAGGGGCGCCCCAGAGCTGACACCGTTAAGAAGCGTCCCTGGCTGCAGGCTGAGGTGGCAGGTGGCCTTGTCAGACCAGGGGCCAGGGTCACCTGGCAGAAGCTGAGACCTTGATTGACTTGCTGGGCAATGGTGGGGCCACTGAGAAAAGACGCAGCCCCTGGATCTGAGCTTCTCCCCTCCTCCCGGCTCCAGTCTCCCTTTCGCACCTCCCATTGGACAAATCCAACTGGAAAAGGCTGATGGGAGCCTAGGAGCTCAGCCTGCAGGTGTCCTCCCACCTGCGACAAAGCACAGACCTCAGAGAGGACAAGAAGTGGATTTGAGGGCTCCCAGGCCCAGGAAAGCAACCTAGAGCGAAACAGTATGTATTTCAATAAGTAAATGCTTACAAATAGGTAGACAAAGTCATAGATGCTTAATACCTAGTTATAAAGAGTAAGTTTGGATTTAAAAGAGGTGAGATAATTAGAAGCATTTGGGGAAAGATATCCCGGAAAATATAACAGAAATACAGGAGTGGGCAAAAGTAGGTTTACAAATAAAGTGAATAAATAATAAATAAATGACACAATAATAAGCTCTGTGTTGCATACTCACAACTGTAAACCTACTTTTGCCCATCCATGTATAGGTGTAATAAAAGGTAGAGTTTGAAAAAATAAAAATAGACTGCATATTTGTAAATGCTGAAAATAACCCCAGTTGATGTAGAGAAAACATGTCAAGACAAATTACACATTACAGCTTTTTTGTTTGTTTGTTTTTTCACAAAATGAGCTGGGCCTTATGTATAAGAATAAAAGGTCAAAATAATTCCCCGTAATATGACTAGGGATGGAGGAAGTAACAAAGAATCAGAGAAAGTATACCCTTTATCTTATCACATGTCTAGGTACTTGTTCAGTGTCTTGAGACCCTGAAGTCAATATTCTGATAGTTGATAGAGAATAAAGAATGAAATGGATGCCCTAGCCCAGTGGTCGGCAAACTCATTAGTCAACAAAGCTAAATATCAACAGTACAACGATTGAAATTTCTTTTGAGAGTCAAATTTTTTAAACTTAAATTATATAGGTAGGTACATTGTTATTAACTTAATTAGGGTACTCCTAAGCTGGCCTTTGCTAAAAACATCCTCAATCTGATTGAGGTACGTTCGCTGAGGTCGACCCCTTCCAATTCTCCCATCCACACTCGTCTTGTATACTTGTTTCATCTATCTCCTTTCGTTCATCCTGTCTATATGTCCAAACCATCTCAACATACCTTTCTCAATCCTCGACACTACATCCTCTTTCACTCCACAACGTTCCCTAAAATTGACTTAACAAACTTTACTTAAAGTTTTAAGTCAACTTCGCACTGTATGTGCGCACCCGCACGTGGTATTTTGTGGAAGAGTCACACTCAAGGGGCCAAAGAGCCGCATGTGGCTTGCGAGCCGCAATTTGCCGACCACTGCCCTAGCCTTTTTGGCACAGTGGATAGAGCATCAGCCTGCGGACCGAAGGGTCCCGGGTTTGATTCCAGTCAAGGGTACATACCTTGGTTGCAGGATCCTCCCCTGCCTGGGCCCTTGTTAGGGCTCATGCAGGAAGCAACCAATGGATGTGTTTCTTTCACATTGATATTTCTCTCTGTCTTTCCCTCTCTCTTCCACTCTCCCTAAAAATCAATGGAAAAATATCTTTGGGTGTGAATTAAAAAAATAAAATTGTGGTGTGTTTTTTTAAAGAATGAAATGGATGAAGAAATAGTAATACAAGAAGTCATAGCATAGCTATTGTATAGACCAGCTGTGGGCAAACTACGGCCCGCTGGCCGGATCCGGCCCGTTTGAAATGAATAAAACTAAAAAAAAAAAAAAGACCGTACCATTTTATGTAATGATGTTTACTTTGAATTCACACAAACACTCCATCCATGCTTTTGTTCTGGCCCTCCGGTCCAGTTTAAGAACCCATTGTGGCCCTCAAGTCAAAAAGTTTGCCCACCCCTGGTCTAAGCCATCAGTCGGACCTCCCTCAAGGGATCCCAGACTGCAAGAGGGTGCAGGCCAGGATGAGGGACCCTCCCCCTCCTCCCAGTGCATGAATCTCGTGCACTGGGCCTCTAGTATTTATTTTATTTTTTAAAATATATTTTATTGATTTTTTACAGAGAGGAAGGGAGAGGGATAGAGAGTTGGAAACATCGATGAGAGAGAAACATCAATCAGCTGCCTCCTGCACAGCCCCTACTGGGAATGTGCCCACAACCAAGGTACATGACCTTGACTGGAATCGAACCTGGGATCCTTTAGTCCCCAGGCCGACACTCTATCCACTGAGCCAAACCGATCAGGGCGAGGGCCTCTAGTATTTAGATAAAATAAAATATTTGCATTGTGCTGTTTTTCTCCTTTTGCCACAAGCTGGCATATGGTAACCACTGGGTTTTTATGACCCCTGAACTTCTTCCTATTCCCAAGATTCTATGATCCTGCCCTGTCTTGTTAAAGCAGTTGGTGTTCTGTGGGAGGCATGAGCTGAAGAGACTGTTAGGGCTAAGAGCAGATTGGAATTTAATTGATATCTCTTATAGTAGGGAGAAATTGCTCTTCTCAGCAAAAGGAAAGAGGAACTATACTGGCCACACACACTGCTGTCTTCCGCCCCTTCACCCCTCACCCTGCCCCAAGCCCTTTACACTGTGTTTGTGCCAAATAAACTTAACTTCCATTGGCTGCAGCCCTTTGGACCACACTTAGCACATGGCCCCAGTGCAATCAATCTCTAAATTGATCAGAAATTTAGGAGACGACTTGGCGCAAGAAATACTGTCCAAATGGGGGTGATGATGAGTCCATAGGATCTTGTATTCTTTTTGAGAATTTGACTATGAGATGATTATGGAGAGAATTTAGCTCCTGGTTGTTCTAATGGTGATACTTTTATGAAACTGGAGACTTCCTGATATCAAAAGAAGTAGCAGCTCTCTGGGTGCCCGGTTCTGCAGTGTGTTTTGCAAGTGGTTCCTGAATGCCTAATTTTGAGTCTTCCTTTTCCCCTCCCAGTGACTCCATAGCCATTTACTATAATATCTGTAATAAATCCTTTCCTGCTTAAACTGGTTTGAGTGAATTCTGTTCTCTGAAACTGGCCCCTGGCTGACACAAATGTAATTCCTGCATTAAAGGCATATGGCCTTTTGGGGAGACAGACTCGTTTAAGTCCCTGAGGACAATGCTATAATTCAGGTACATACTCAGTACACTGGATGCATAGAGGATTGAGCTCCTAATCTTGAGGATGCCAAGAAATGATTCACAGGAAAGGTAGCACTGAAACTTGAAAACTGTGTACAGTAGGTCCGCAGGAAGACATGGAGAGTAGGGCATCCCACTCCAAGGAACTGGCAAAGATACAGCAGATGAGAGAGTAGGGCTAAAGTGTTGAGTTGAAGGGCAAGCATAATGAGAGAAGAGTCTGGTCAGGCTGCAGGTGCAAATGAAAGACCTGAATATGTTATATAGAACTGTAAAGAACTTAAGGAATAACCTGGCATAGTCCATTTATTTCACACATACCAAAACTGAAGCCAGAGAAATGAAATGAACAGCTCAATACCAACAACTAGTTTCATGGTCCATGCCAGAGCAAGGTCTTCTGATTCTGAGGCCATGTCCTTCCAGGTAATAGACATGGACTCCTAAGTGTATCCTGTGATGGTGAATGTTACAGACAACAGGATGGGTTTAATGCTTGACCCATTAACTTTGAGGCATCAAAGACTATGAGTGGAGATAAATAGGAGAAAGGCCATAGAGGGGTAAAGGGTCAAGGGAAGAATTATTTTTATTGATTATTTTATTTTCTGCCTTTATTTATTTACTTGGGCAGAGCAAAATATTTCCTTGCTGCTCCCAGCCATCTTTCTTTTGTTCAAGGAGAATCTAGTCAAACTCAGATTGGTGCCTGGAACTAAGGATGAGCTCTGGCATGTTTCCCAGCGAAGGAGAGAGCCAGAAAAGAGGAGGAGGTTGAAATAGAAGAGCAAGGGAATCCTTGGAGGATGTGTGAGATGGGAGGCTGAGGGCAGAAATCTTCAGTAGGACTTCGGATCCTTATAAACTCCTGGGGACCAAATTGACAGGAAAGTCTTTACAGAGAAATGAATTGTGCCAATTATTCAATTATCTGCAATTATAAAAATTGGCGTGATGGTTGATACCTCACCGAGGAGGCTCAGGGGAGGCTGTAACTCAGAAATGAGACAGATTAGTTGCGCTCTTTGATGAGAATTCACTGACCTCTTCCTTCATTAAGCTGAACCCTGGCCATCCCATAAGTCTCCTTTCAGGAGAATCAATTTAACATGCGATGGGCTCTCAACAGCAAAGGCACAGTCAGCAAGCACAGAGCCGGGACGTGGGGAGCCCTCCTCCCTCTGCAGAGGACCGCCTACCTCCTCTCCCTGCTCTTGCCTGCTGACTCCAAGGGCAACATGTGGAATGTTCTCTACCCTCCAAAGTGGGAGGAGCCCCAGATAACCAACACTGCTGTTCCCATTAGAGACCAGCTCTGCCAACTGCGATATACCATCCTGTGGATGATAGTCTGTCCTTTACACATAACTACGCAGATATGTTAACATGTTAGACTCTGAATTCTTTTCAGAGCCCTTTGCCTATCCACCTGCTATGAATCCTATCAATATTATACTGGCTTCTCTTCTTTTCAATAGTATTATCCTTACTATTTTATAAATTTTTCAAGAGCACAGGTCAAGGGCTATGCATCTTCATGTTCTCAGTACCCAGGACAGGGCCACTCTTAGTAACAAAAAACACTAATTCATTGAAATTATTCAATGAATGAGTGACATTTCTTCAAGAAGGAAAAAATGAGAGCATCAGTATATAAACTGCGATTATAACTATATAGTGAGAAACATGTGGCATTTTAGCAAAATATCAGAAGAGCATTTGGGGTTAGTTCATAAAAAATAAAATGTATTGTGATATTTCTTTTCTTCTTTTCTCCCATAAAGTTATGTTCATTAAGAATTTAGAAACTTTTTTATTTTGAAATAATTCTATACATAAAGATAAGTTGCAAAAACAGTGCAAAGGGTTCACATATAGCATTCAGCCTGTTTCTCCAAATGTTAACAACTTACATAACCACGGTCCCATTATAAAAGTCAGGAAGTTAGCCTTGGTATAATACTATTAACTAGAGATTTGAAGATGGCGGCATAGGTAAACACCTGTACTTGCTGCCTCGAACAACCACATCAAAATTACAACTAAAATACAGAGCAACTATCCTCCAGAACCGCTGGAAAGCTGGCTGAATGGAAGTCCTACACCTAGAGAAGTAAAGAAGAAAGCACACTGAGACTGGTAGGAGATATGGAGGTGCAGAATGAGCTGGTCTGGCACTCGTGTGTGCCACTTTTTTAATCAGGAGGGAGATGGTCTCTGCAGAGGCCACCAGGAGGAGCAAGGGGTCTCAACTCCACACCAGCCCCCAGCCCAGGCTCCCAGAGCTGGGAAAAGAAGTCCCTACAGGCAATAAGCACTACAGGCTGTAAAAACCAGTGCAGATTGGGGTTCAGTGACACAGAGGCTGCTGGAGACCCAGCTGTTTCTCTTAAAAGGCCAGCACCACAAACTGAACTTACAAGATCCTGCTTCCTCTGAGCTCCAGCACAAGGGTGAGACTCTGGGGGACATGAGGAGGAACTGGATTTTCTGGCATCAGGGCAGGAACTCAGGGGGCAGCTTTCTCCCAGACAGAAGTGCTCACAGGGATCATTGTTCCTGTGCTAGGACCGCCCCATTCACAAGGCTGACTGGCAGCCATTTCTGTTTGCTCTGCCCTGGTGATTCCCTAAGAACTGCCTCATCCAATTTACACCACCACCCAAGCTGCAGGCAGTGGCTTTTGCATATGAATGGCCTGTCCTTGCTCAGGCTAAAATCTGTCAAACAAGCTGCAGCTTGTCAGGGAGCCCCAAACCTGTCAATAAAAGGTCCAAGACCCAGCACCAGCACCAGCCTGCCTTGCTTCACAGTTGGGCCTCATCTGGACACTTCTAAACCTGACACAAAGAGGAAGAATCTTCAGATCTCTCTATAGCACCTGCTGGGTGGCTCCAGGCAGTGACTGACTTTGTACCTGACCCAAGAGTCAGTGTGCCCAGTGGTCACTGTCAGACCGTACCAGATTACAACTCTACACATACATAAGCGACACACTCAAGGGGCAGACTCAGTGAGCACCAAAGTCCCAATGAAGCAAGTCCTGCACCATAAGGGTGTTCCCTGCACAGCAGCTCTCCCACCGTAGTCAAAGCTGGTCCTCACAGCCAATTGGCTGGAGGTCAATTCCTCCCAGTGACACCAACAGCAATCAAGTCTCAACTACAACAAGACTGTGCTCACAGCCCACAAAGGGGTACACCTAGAGCTCCCAGCTCAGGTGACTGGGGAGGCTTAGCCACTGGGCCCTATAGAATACTTAGTACAGAAAGCCACTCTACCAACTCAAGGGAGACATAGTAGCTCTACCCAATACATAGAAACAAACACAGGGAAGTAATCAAAATGCAGAGACAAAGAAACATGTCACAAATGAAAGAAATGGAAGAAAGCAAAATTCTGGATATAGAGTTCAAAACCTTGGTTATAAGGTTACTCAAGGATCTTCTAGAAATCTCCAAAAAAATGAAAAAGGACAAGTCCGAAATTAAGCATACTCTGACTGAAATAAAGAATAATATACAGGAATTCAACAGTAGAGCAGAGGATTCTGAGAATCAAAACAATGATTTGAAATATGAGGAAGCAAAAACAAAACAAAACAAAAAACACCCAACCAGAAGAGCAAAAAGAAAAGAAAGAATCCAAAAATATGAAGATAATGTAAGGAGCCTGCGGGACAATTTCAAGCCACCAACATTCGCATTATGGGGCTGCTAGAAGAAGAGAGAGAGGAAGATATTGAAAACCTATTTGAAGAAATAATGACAGAAAACTTCCCCTACCTGGTGAAAGAAATAGACTTATAAGTCCAGGAAGCACAGAGTCCCAAAAAGAGGGCCACAGGAACCCAAAGATGACCACACCAAGACACATCATAATTAAAATGCCAAGGGCTAAAGACAAAGAGAGAATCTTAAAAGCAGCAAGAGAAAAGCAGTTAGTTACCTACAAGGGAGTGCCCACACTGTGTCTTGCAGCTGATTTCTCAACAGAAACTATGCAGGCAGAAGGGAGTGGCAAGAAATATTCAAAGTGATGAATAGCAAGGATCTACAACCAAGATTACCCAGCAAAGCTATCATTTAGAATTGAAGGTCAAATAAAGAGCTTCACAGATAAGGAAAAACTAAAGGAGTTCATCACCACCAAACCAGTATTATATGAAATGTTGAAGGGTATTCTTTATGAAGAGGAAGAAGAAAAAGAAAAAGCTCAAATTTATGAACAACAAAATGACAACAAATATATACCTATCTATAATTGAATCTAAAAATCAAAATAAATGAATAAGAAATCTAATGAACAGAATAAACTAGTGAATAAAATAGAATCAGAGGCATGGAAATGAAATAGACTGATGATTCTCAGAGGGAAGGGGTGTGGGTTGGGAAGAGATTAAACAAAGATTTTATATGCATGTATGCATTACCTATGGACACAGACAATAGGGTGGTGAAGGCCTGGGGTGGGGCAGGAGCCGGGTGGAGGGGGACAATGGGGGGAAAAAGAGGGATATCTGTAATAATCTCAACAGTAAAGATTTTTTTAGATACTGTTTACTAAGTTATTCGCAGCATTTGAAATCCACTCATGTCCTCCACAATGTCCCTTCTCTGTTCCAGGATCCAGTCCTGAGTTCCACTTTGCACTTAGTTGTCAGGTCTCCTTACTTTCCTCTACTGTTCTCAAGGTTCACCTGTGTTATAACTTGTGATGGAATTCTCTTCCTTTCCAAGGAATAATATTCCATTTTAAGGACTAATAGTCCATTGTGTGCACACACCACATTTTGCTTATCCATTCATCAGTCCATGGATATTTGCTTCCACCTCTTGGCTATTGTGAATAATGCTGCCATGAACATGGGTGTACAAGTATTTCTTGAAGACCTTCTTTTCAATTCTTTTGGATAAATGCCCAGAAGTGGGATTGCCGGATCATGTGGTAGTTCTATTTTTAACTTTATGAAGACCCTCCATACTGTTTAATAAGATGAAATTCTTAACTCCTCTTTTCCCCATTATCTCCACCTCCCATTAGTGCTGTGAATCCCTCTAGAGAATTTGTGCTTTTATGGCAGAGTGACATGCTGTGTCTTTCACACAAGCTAACTGATAGAGTTTAGCTAAAATTAGGGTTGGGACTCGAGTGAGGTAAGTAAAGCACTCATCTCAGATGCGAAAATTTTAATAGATTGCCCAAAAACTCAGTCATCAAAATAATGTTTTAATGCAATACTTAAGAAAAAATAAAAATCAGTGCAAAAAATAATTTTGAACAAATGCCAAATTTTTAAATAAAAAAGTGTCTTTCTCAGCCATATTGGAGCCTGAGGCAAAAAGGAAAGCTCAGTAACACTGGTGTTATCATTATTTAAAAGTTTGTATTGATATTATCTTGATGATTGAGTTTTGGCACCCCCAGAGACCTCCCCCAGGATTCTGCTGACCAAAGGAAGAGAAAAGGCTCTAAGACAAAGAATCCACCATGCACTTGCCCTCCTGAGAGCACACCCACACCTTTTCCTTCCCCAACTTCTTACTCCAGAGACTTGCAGCCAGGGGAGTGGTGGGCAGGGACAGTTCAACCTGGGCTAACACCCTGACCCTGTCTCCACGGCCCCCTTTCTCTGACTTTTCCTCTCCTTTTGCTTCTTCTGCCTTAAGCTTTCCCTTTGTTTCACTGTCCCCAGCTTTAGTAAACATGCTCTCCAAAGCCATCTGGACTCCTGTTGTGAAATCTTTCCTACACGAAGTCAAAAACCCACACACTACCTGATGGTCCTGGGCAGAGCCCCCCGGGGCCCAGACCCCAGCCAGTAACACTATCTCATCATAGTTTTACTTTATATTTCCCTCATTAATGATGTTGTGCTTTTAATTTTTTCTTTACCAACCTACTATTAAGTATACATAGGATAATTTGTAAATACAAACAAATGAATAAACAAGCTAAAGAGTGATGATTTTGTTAGTTCTGTGAGAATTAAGTACTTCTACAGGGAAATTTGGATATTCTGGCTTTCCTTTCATGAACTCTGATGCTTCTCTTTGTTGTTTCATAAACTCTGATGCTTCCTTTTCCCTCAACAAATTCCTTTTTTTAAAAATATATTTTATTGATTTTTTACAGAGAGGAAGGGAGAGAGATAGAGTCAGAAACATCGATGAGAGAGAAATACCGATCAGCTGCCTCCTGCACATCTCCTATTGGGGATGTGCCCGCAACCCAGGCACATGCCCCCGACCGGAATCAAACCTGGGACCCCCCAGTCCGCAGGCCGACGCTCTATCCACTGAGCCAAACCGGTTTCGGCAACAAATTCCTGTGGCAAGCAGATATATTGAGCAGTACGCCACTAGTGATTCTTTCTAAAGTAGTTGTTCCAGCAATTAAATATTTGATGATTTCAGTAAGGACATTAGTTATAAAAATTTAAGAGGGGCAACAGTGGAGTATAGGGAAAAGTATAGCCTTTGAAGTCATAGAGAATTAGATTTCAACCCTGGGTCAAGTTCTTCCAAGTTTCAATTTCCTCCCCTGTCCAATGGAGACAAAAATACCTACTGTACTAGTTTGTTATTGATGCACTAACAAATTACCATAAATGTGGTGGCTTAACACAAACTAATTTACCTTCAGTTCTGGAGGTCAAAAGTCCAAAATGGGTCTCACTGGGCCAAAATGAAGGTGGCGGAGGGCTGCATTCCCACTGTGTCTTCTTGTCTTCTCAGTTTCTAGAGGCTGACCACATTCCTTGGCTGGTGGTCCCTTCCGTCTTCAAAGCAGCAGTGGCAGGTTGAGTCTTCCTAACATTAGATCACTGACTCTGTTTCCATTGCCACATCTTCCCGACCCTGATTCTCCCGCCTTCTTTCATTCAGAAGGGTCCTGTGTTAACACTGGGCCCACCTGGATAATCCAGGAAATCTCCCCATCTCAAGGTTCTTAACTCAATCACATCTGCAAAGTCCCTTCGGCATGTAAAGGAACATAGCCATCGGTTTCTGGGATTAGGATGCAGACAATGTTAGGGGGTCATTATTATTATTACTAGAGGCCCAGTGCATGAAATTCGTGCACAGGAGGGGGGGGTGTCCCTCAGCCCAGCCTGCACCCTCTACAATCCAGGACTCCTCTGCCTGCCGGCCTGATGCCCCTAACTGCTCCCCTGCTGGCCTGATCACCCCTAACTACATCTGCCTGCCGGGCCTGACTGCCACTAACCGCCTCTGCCTGCAGGCCTGATCACCCCCTAACTGTTCCCCTGCCACACTGATTGCCCCCTAATTGCTCCCCCCTGCTGGCCAGATCGCCCCCTAACTGCTCCCCCCTTCTGGCCTGATCGCCCCTAACTGCTCTCCCCTGCATGCCTGATCGCCCCTAACTGCCTCTGCCTGCCGGCCTGATCGCCCCTAACCGCCTCTGCCTCGGCCCCCACCACCATGGCTTTGTCCAGAAAATGCCCGGTCTAATTAGCATATTACCCTTTTATTAGTATAGATAAAACCACATCTGCTTTTCAAGGTTGTTGCAAGGATTAAAAGATATATAAAAGATCTGGCTCATGAAGACTGTTCAATAATGAAAGCCCATGTTCAAAGGTGTGCAAAGTTCAGCACACAAGGCCTAAAACATGGTCAGACTCAGTGATTTCTGCTCCCTTTCCTTCCTCCTGGAAAGGATCTGGAGAACAGTGGTCTCTTAAATCTTATTCTCTTGCCAATCTGCTCTGTGTTCACAGCAGTAAGGTAGCCTTGGCCAGAGGAAGAGGTCCAGATGGGAGATTAGCAGCGGTTGAGAAGAGGGGGAGAGAAACAGTCAAACTCTTCTACTTTGGGGATGATAATGAACATTTAAGGGTACCATGAGCATTTGTGGCTGAAAAGTATTTTCCCAGGTCAGGGTCCTGGGAGCACAATTGACCACAATAATAGCAAACCACATAAAAATGACCTGGCTTAAGCCCCAGCCTGCAGACCTACAGGACCCCTAACCCTCACCTCTAACCCCACAGGAGCCTTCTAGTTCCAGTGGACACCTGGGGCAACTCACAAGCTAACCCTGCAGCAGCCTGCATGCAAGAGTAGGCCTTCCTTCCCCTGGCTGCCAGCACCAGCTTCCCTCTGGCATCCAGGACTTGGGCTTCATTCCAGCCATTGGCAGGCACCTAGGACCTGGGCTTCACTCTCAGCCATGGCTTCGTTCAGAAGGTCATCCGGAAGGACGTCTGGTCTAATTAGCATATTACGCTTTTATTATTATAGATAGCCAAGGTATGAAAGTAACCTAGGTGTCCACGAACAGATGAATGGATAAACAAGATATATACATACAATGGAATATTACTTGGCCATTAAAAAGAGTAAAATCCTACCATTTGGGACAACATGGTTGGACCTAAAAGATGTAGACAGTTTTCACAAGCCAAATCTTCTATATATGTTTACTTTTCATCCTTGCAACAACCTTGAAAAGTAGATGTGGTTCACAGAAGAAGAATGACCCCCTAAAGTAATATTGGAAGTGAAATAAGTCAGATAGAGAAAGACAAATACCACATGATGTCACTTATATGTGGAATTTTTAAAAAATCAAAGCAAGTGAACAAATAAAATACAACAAAATACAGCCTCATAGAAACAAAGAACAAACTGATAGTAGCCAGAGGGGAAGGGGGTGGAGGGATGGGTGAAAAAGGTGAAGGGGAATATAGTCAATAGTAGTGTGCTAACTTGGCACAGTGACAGATGGTTATTAGACTTAGTGTGGTGAGCACATCAGAAGCTGTGTGAATATCAAATCGCTTTGTTGTGCACCTGGAAAACTAATATAATATTGTATGCCAACTTTACTTTAATGAAAAAACTTTTTAATTAAAAAAAAAAGGTCTCATACTAGAAAGTGAGAGGGATGAAGCCTCCCACTCTCTCTTCCTACCTGCCCAGGTGTGACCGCACAGATGTACTGGGGTCATGGGTTGATTTCATTTTCCCAGATAGCAGACATTTCTCCTTTTCTGGTTCCATGACTCCATAAAGCATTGCCAACAAGGGGATGGGGTGCTGAGTAGGCCTCGAAGGGTGACATTCAAGGGTCCACTGGGTAGCTGAGAATGAAATGAGAAGCGTGAGAACGCTCAGGCTGCCTGTTCTTGTGGAGTGAGTCACACTGAGCCGAGGGTGTGAAATATTAAACAGCAGCCCGAGCACTCTGCTTAAATGCCAGTCAGTGTCCCCGGAAGCAGGGGCTATGCTGTGTGGTGTGGCAGAAAGTCACATGCCCTAAGGGAAACGGTGAGAGAGCCACCACAGAGAAAACAAGTTACCAGTTGCCAATCACATCAACTAGTGGCTGCACAGACCCGTGGAATAGGTGACACCAGGGAAAGAATTGATTTAGCTGGTTAGTGACAAAAAAAATGGATGAACAACATTAATGATGAAATGAAGGATCAACTGGCCATGAGTGGCAGCTCAGCAAACATCAGCAAAGAGATTCCTCCAATGGAAAAACCTCTGGACCCTCCTCCTCCTCTCTTCCCGGGACTACGCACTGACAGAGGTACACAGGCGCACAACAGTGCGAGTGCACAAAAACGCATGCTCAATGAAAGTGAGAATTCCGTGGGAGTTTCCGTCTTTTTATGCCTTCTACATCTTTGCCAGAGAGCGGTTTTAGAGAGATGCCTGTGCTCTCCATTTCTTAGCTTTTTCTCTGAAACCGAGCCAGTCTCAGCTATTCCATTGCTTTCCAACCTTTGCTTTCTAGAAAGATTATACTATAGCTGTAACCATGACAAGGTGAACAGCAGACCTATACTAGTAAAAATAGCCATAAGAATGTAATAATACCATCTGACTTTCTGGACTTTAAAATCTCTCCTATACATGATCCCATCTAAAGTTATCCATATTAGGTGCTGTGGAGAAGAACCAGTGATAGCAAAGCACTTGGTAAATAATTAAATACCAATCATTCATCCTGGTAGTGTTCTAAAGGAAAATAGCCTCAGCAAATGTAAGTGCTTTCACCATAAATAAGCCATTATAAAATCTGTTAACATCACTCCTCTCTTTATTTTTTTAAAAATATATTTTATTGATTTTTTTACAGAGAGGAAGGGAGAGGGATAGAGAGTTAGAAACATCTATGAGAGAGAAACATCGATCAGCCGCCTCCTGCGCACCCCCCACTGGGGATGTGCCCGCAACCAAGGTACATGCCCTTGACCGGAATCAAACCTGGGACCTTTCAGTCCGCAGGCCAATACTCTATCCACTGAGCCAAACCGGTTACGGCATCACTCCTCTCTTTAAATTGTTGTTCTGTCTCTTTAAATCGTTGCCTTGCTGGACGGAAAAGAGCAGAGGAAAGGTTTCAAAACAAGTGGATGAAAAGGGCAACAACAGGCTCCATAGGCAGGAACAGGGCAGTATTAATATGTAATTGCACTGACTCCCTCACAAAGTCATTTTATGACATTGGCTTTTCTCCTTGACCGTTTAGCCCTCCCCCAAGAAATGCCACGTCCTTAGATAGGAAATAGGCTGAGTCTGGAGTGTTGGAAGTGAGAAGGAGATTTTCCCCACTGTTGATCCCTTAACTGAGCCTGTCTGTTGTTTTCTGCATCTAGGACAACCTACCTTTATGATGTCAGAGTAATCCCATTTTTTTCCAGACCCCTCAAGGTACAGTCTCCTGCCAGAGGCCTAGGCACAATATTAGTCGCTACCAAGAAATGCTCTGATTAACCCCAGAACAAGTCAGCATAACCTAACAGAGACTGAAATCCCGTTTCCAGCGGTCTGAGTTCAGTCACAGCCAGCTGCCCTTCTGTTGATTCATGCAGTGATTATCTGCAGACTGTTCTTTATATCTCAGCTATTGGTCTTGGTGCTGGAGATAGACATTCACCAAAATCTATCTCATAAAGCATATTTGTAGCAGAAGAAAACAGATATATTAAAACACATTAATATATAATCTAATGTCAGGCTGTGATGGGTGCTAGAAAGATAAATAAAGAAGTAATGGGGTGGTGGGGGGGAGGATGTCATTTAGCATGATCAGGGGAGGCCTCCCTGGTGAGGCCATATGTGAGCTGTGCACTGAAGGGGGAAGAGGACTCTGAGCAGGAGTGGCCTGAAAGGCCCCAGGGTCGTTTTTGAAACTGTGAGAAAACCACTGTGAATGGAGTGGAGTGAGTGGGCTGAAGTCATAGATGATAAAGTGGGTAGAAGTCATAGAAGTGGGTAGACGTCATAGAAGATAAAGAAGATACCTAATTGCCAATGTTATCACTGATAAGGGTTTAATCTCCAACATTTATAGGGAACTCATACAACTTAACAAAAGGAAGATAAACAATCCAATCAAAAAATGGGCAAAGGACCTAAATAGACACTTTTCAAAAGAGGACATTCAGAAAGCCAAGAGACATATGAAAACATGCTCAAAGTCACTAATCATCTGAGAAATGCAAATCAAAACAACAATGAGGTACCATCTCACACCTGTCAGAATGGCTATCATCAACAAATCAACAAACGACAAGTGCTGGAGAGGATGTAGAGAAAAAGGAACACTCGTGCACTGCTGGTGGGAATGCAGACTGGTGCAGCCACTATGGAAGACAGTATGGAGTTTCCTCAAAAAGTTAAAAATGGAACTCCCATTTGACCCAGTGATCCCACTTCTAGGAATATATCCCAAGAAAACAGAAACACCAATCAGAAAGGATATATGTATGCCTATGTTCATAGCAGCACACTTTACCATAGCTAAGATTTGGAAACAGCCTAAGTGCCCATCAGCAGATGAATGGATTAGAAAACTGTGGTACATCTACACAATGGAATACTACGCCGCTATAAAAAAGAAAGAATTCTTACCATTTGCAACAGCATGGATGGAGCTGGAGAGCATTATGCTAAGTGAAATAAGCCAGTCAATGAAGGAAAAATACCACATGATCTCACTCATTTATGGATAATTAAGACCATTATAAACTGATGAGCAAAAATAGATACAGAGGCAGAGCAACATCGAACAGACTGTCAAACTACAGCGGGAAGGCTGGGGAGGGTTGGGGGGTGGGGGGTGGTGGTAAGAGATCAATTGAAGGACTTGTATGCATGCATATAAGCATAACCAATGGACACAAGACACTGGGGGGAATGGGATGCTAGGGGAAGGTCAAGGGGAGAAAAAGAAAAGGAGACATATATAATACTCTTTGTAATACTTTAAGCAATAAAACAATTAAAAAAGAAGAGAGAAGATATCATGTCCTGATGTGATAAGCTGCTCAGGTGTGTATTCAATACCAACAAGCACAAGATTTGTAACATGGAGGACTGGCCTCCATCCCCGACAGCCTGTCAGAGTCATTGGCTTGTGTCATTGGTCCAATATTCTCACTCCATCTTTCACAGACTTCATCGTGGGCAGAACACTTTTTGCCTAGTGCCTTCACAATTCTTAAAGTTTACTATCAAAAACACCACCACAGCACATAACAGGTTCTTCCAGAGAAATGCTGGGAGATGTGGGACGACTGTCTCAAGCTTTCAGAAATCACCAGAACTTGCAGTGGGATGGGGCCTGAGGGAGTCATCAGGGTGGAGCCAGTGGCGTTCACAGGGTAATGTAGATTCAGATTTGGTCCATGTGCGGAGAGGGCTCAATACAGGGACATTGGTGGTTGTCCCTCAGGTCCTCAGCCTGAAGCCACACAACTCAGTTTCTCCCTATATGTCTCTGGCACCCAGCCCCCTCAAATTGCTGTCCCTCCACTGGAGTTCAAGGTTACTGCCTAAGACCAAGATTTTGTGCACTGACCCTTAAGAAGTCTCCCGGGTTTCCAGCGCCCTGCATCTCACCCAGAGGGGAGCCTGGTGTGGGGCTGAGGCCCCTTGCTCCTCAGAGGGGACCTCCACAGCTGAGCTACCCCTCCAGATTCTCAGCTGCCATGTGTGGGTGCAGGCCCAGCCCATTTTGTTTCTATCCTCATGCCAGTCTCAATGTGGCATTTTCTTTATATCCTTAGTTACAGGACTTCTGTTGAGCTAGTCTTTTGATGGTTATCCAGGTTGATTTTTCTATAATTTCGTTGACATGCTCATGGGAAGAGGTGAGTGCAGTGTCTCCCTACTCCATCTTGACCAGATTCCTTGCAATAAGTTTTAACATTTACTGTATATTTTTGTGTATAAGATGCTATTTTTTTTTAAATCATTAGACTGAAAATCGAGGGGCAAGAATCTTATACACAGAAATCAGCCGAGGAGGGAGCCGCACTGGTGTGTAGCTGCCCATACCTTGTCAAACAGGCTTCCTCCAATCACGAGTCTTATTGTTACTGACGTCAGCTGAAGTCGTAATTGGAGGTGGAGGTGGAGAGTGCGCAGATGCAACAGGTTCCAGAGCGTTCTGAGCCCATAAAGCTGTCAAAAAATAAAAAGATAAAAACTGGTAAGTTATTGTCTTATTCTGCAAAATTCAAACTGAATGTAATCAGCTATGCAAAAGAGCATGGAAACAGAGCTGCAGAGAGACAGTTTGGACCTCCTCCCACTGAGTGTATGGTCAGACAGTGGAGAAAACAGGAAGAACAACTTCTTAAGCTGCCAAAAAAGAAGAAGGCCTTAAGAGGAAAACCAGCAAAATGGGCAAACGTGGAGCAGAGGCTTAAGGCTTGGATTACGGAGCAGCGCCAGAGAGGCTTATGTGTGTCAACCAAGCTTATTCAAGTCAGGCAAGAATGTTTGCAAGCGAAATGAACATTGTTGATTTTACAGGAAAGGCACAATGGTGCTTCAATTTCACGAGGAGAGAGGGGTTGGCCATGAGAACACAAAGTTAGCTCAGAAAATGCCACCAGTTTATGAGGATGATCTCACATATATAGACAGTGACTCAGAAGACAGCAGTGTTACGATAGAAGTTGAAGAAATTGGTATGTCTGGAACTCATAGTGATGAAGAAGAGAGCAGCGATGCAACAGAGGCTGAATAAAGTGATATGCTGCATAATACCGTAGTACTGGTATGTGAACATTACCTGTGGTAATTACTAAATAAAAATTTGTTCTGTTTTATGTTTAAAATATTGATTTCTTAATTTTGGGTTGGAAAAGTGGGGACGTCTTATACATGGGGGCATCTTATACATGAAAAAATATGGTAATTTTTGTTTACTTCTTTGATTGGTCCCCTAAAAGAACAGGAAAAGGATTACATTGAACCAGGGTGGGGTGAATAGCTCAAGTTTCAATAGCGACATCTACTGGCAGTAAATAGCACTAGCAGAAAAGAATTGAATTGCTGACTGAGCCAGTTTCCCATTTTTTTCTTCCTCAGATGATAGTATCCAGACTGTGCTTTTGTATGGAATAATCATCCCTAATGATTCTTGGAGTCATCTGAGGAAGGAGGTCCCCAAAGAATGAAAAAACAAATTTTCCTGGTGAGTAGGATGGGGACCCAGAGTCATAATTTAATTCTGGTAATAAGGATAAACTATTCATTCTCTGAGTTTAAATGCTCTTTGGATAATTCAGGGGGGTTGAGTTCTCCCCGACAAGAATTTTGATGAGTGGCGTGGGTTGTTACAAACAATTATTTTGCTATATAGTCGGAGAGGAAGATTGGAATGGACTCTGGCCAACAGAGGTCTCAGTTATGACTTTGAACTATAGAATAAGGGCAATACCAGGTGTTCACTTCAGTGAGTTTGGTTGGCTCTTAATTTATAGCTCCTCCCAAGACCCCCATGGTCAATATTAAAGATAGTTTGAAATTTCATCTTTTATGCCAATAACTTGATGCCACAGAAGTTCCTCAAGAATCTACAGTTCCCCAGATGCAGCTCATGCAATGCCATTATGTGTTATGGGGACACCATTTTCTCAGTCTTTATTTTAAATAATGACAAGAATAAACTGTGCAAATAAATGAAAACATCTGAAATGATAAAGTGAGAAATTCACACACTGAAAAAATGTTTCTACCCTGAAGTAGTTTCCATAACAATACCACAAAAGGTCATCACACATATGTGATATTACACGGATTAGAAGATAAATAAAAATGTATGAGTTGGACTCGCAAATCAACTTCCCAGCTGGAGTCTGCGGCAAATAAAACACGAAGCACAGTGCTGGCAACCCTCTAGGTTTTCAGTTCTTTGTGAAAACAGAATTCTGATCCCATTCCTCCCTGGCATGTATTTTCGTATTAGCTTCATTCTTGGCTTTGTTTAATGTGCAGGGAAAGATTTATGCTTCATTGAAAACGGTGCATTGTCTGTACTCTAGAGGACACCCCTCTGGGGTTATCTGATCATATGGAAGCCACTTGTGACTCAATAAAGTGAAGATAATTATTATTGTGCATAGACATGCAAATTCTGTCCTGCCTAGTAGATGTTTAATTGACTTTCTTCTCCCACAGTGAAAGAGGCCAGTTTTGCCTCCATTTGTACATTCATTTCAATATTCCTGAGCTATAAATATGTCTATTCTTTAACTTCTTCCTCAAACTGCTTACCAATTTCCTCATTAATAAAAATCTTTAACATATTTTTACTTTGATCTGTATTTATGTCATGAGCCTACCCTATTTTGAAAACTATCTTCTGAAAATTATCATTTTTTAAATTATCAAATTATTTTAAAAGTAATATTTTTTTTGAAAATAATTTTTTTTAAGTTCCTACCTAACTACTTTAATTTCCTTACTATATTTCACCTAAATTTTCAGTTGCCTTAAATTCTTTCTGAAATAAGCTGGGTTATAAATGAATAAACAGTAAGTGCTTAATAATCAAAATGTTATGTAACATCTACCGTTCTTTCCTTGATATGCTATGCAGCTGGAAACAGGAAGGTCAGAAGTAAAGCTTCTTCTCTCATATAACTTTTTTATTGTGGTAAATGTACATACCATACAGTTTACCATTTTAATAATCTTTTAAGGCATATGCTTTCTTAAAAGCAGGGTATAATATGAGAGTTCCCTGAGAACCTACAATGAACCCACACAACAGTGATGTCTTAGCCATGATCCAAGTTCAGCATGTAACCCACCTGGGCATTGATTTTCCACCAGTTAGCCCTGTTTCACAATCTGGAACCAAGTGCTTTTGTAACATGTGGCACTGGTCTTACCATGCTCCCACCCAGCCTGAAGCAGCTGGCTTGATAGAATGGTGAAATGCCTGGTGAAGGCTCAGTTACAGCAGCCAGCGAGGTGGCAATACTTTGCAGGAGTGGGGCAAGTTTCTCCAGAAGGCTTGGTATGCTCTGACTCGCCATCCACTATGCGGTGCTATTTGCTGTAGCTAGGACCGTTGGGTCCAGGAATTAAGAGAGTGGCGCCACTCACTATCACTCCTAGTGACTCACTAGCACAATGTTGCTTCCTATTTCCACAACTTCATGCTCTCCAGGCCTAGAGGTCTTAGTTCCGGAGGGAGGACTGTTGGCAATAGGGAGACACAGCAGTACTAAGTAAGTCCATTCAACTAAAAGTTAAGGAGGTCGCTTTGGCCTCCTCATGCCTCTGAATCACCAGACAAGGAAGAGAGCTATGGGGTTGGCTGGGGTGATTGATCCTGACTACCAAGGGGAAACTGGACTGCCCGTCCACAGTGGAAGGAAGGAAGAGCATATCTGGAATAAGGGAGATCCCTTAGGGCGTTGTTAGCACTACATTGTCCTGTGATTAAGGGCAATGGAAAGTTACAACCCAATCCAGCCAGGATTAGTGATAGCCCAGACCCTTGAGGAAGGGTCACACCTCCAAGTAAAGAACCACTCCTAGCTGAGGTGGGAAGGCAAAGGGAGTACAGAACAGGGAGCAGAAGGCAGTTACAAATACCAGCTATGAACTCATGAAGTTACAGAAACAAGGACTATAACTGCCACAAATTTTGTTATAGATATGTTTGTGTGTGTGTATTAAATAAATACAGTAGGTCAGTGATGGCGAACCTATGACACCTATGTCACCTCTGACACGTGAACTCATTTTTTTGGTTGATTTTTCTTTGTTAAATGGCATTTAAATATATAAAATAAATATCAAAAATATAAATCTTTGTTTAACTATGGTTGCAAATATCAAAAAATTTCTATATGTGACACGGCACCAGTTAGGGTTTTTCAAAATGCTGACATGCCGAGCTCAAAAGGTTCGCCATCACTGCAGTAGGTCCTTGGGTTACGTGGGAGATCCATTCCTTCAGCGCGCCTACATAAGCACCTACGTCACTCACATGGAGCACATACACAGCAGTAATGAAGTGAAGCAGTAAAAAAATTTAAAAGAATGATAACAATTCTTGACTTTTCCGTGTGGTAAATACAGTAAATAATAAAAAAACATAAAGCACATATACATACGTCGAAATGACGGAACTTATTTTTTTTTTTTTAATAAATAAATGGGAGTAGGCAACGTAACCACGAAATGACTTAGGTGGAGCCCGAGGTAACCGAGGACTGCTTGCATATGCTGTGATGCTAGATGTGTGCCTTAAGGCCTGTGCATCACTATGGAGTCTAGCGCCCTCTTGTGTTCACTGAAAAGCACAGTTGGTCTCCATGATTTGCCAAGCTTTATCTAATTATTTATTTACTTTAGTTACGTATTTATTTACTTATTTATTTATCTATTTTTGCCAAACACATTTTTAAACACATATCTTATTTGTGGGGAACTGAGAAGAATTTGAAATTCTTTAGATCCCTTATTGTCTCTCTCATCCTACTTTTTCCATCACTGTAGTTTTCCCATATATTTCCTCCAGAGCTCCTCAATAATATTTGATCCTGTAACTTGTTATTACATCATCTACATTTACATTCATGTAATTCTTATGCTTCCAAGAAATACTTTCATATATTAGGCATCAACACATGTTGTATGGATGGATAGATGGAACCAGAGAGAACTCAATCAATTGCATCAGACAATACAGGCAATGGGGGAGGAAGGGGTCATGAGGAAGAGGAGAGCTGGGAGTCACATCTCCTCCTGCGACCCTTAGATAATGCCCTGTGTTTTGACAGAGTCTGGAAAATGATGTAACTTGGATGCACTGACCATAGACCTCGACAGTGATGGAATTTAAACCTCCATTCTTATTTTCACCAATTGGGCAAACTTGGATAATGTGTTTAACCTTCCTTATCTCACATTTTCTAATCTGTAAAAAAATAATAGTACCTACCTCACAGGGCCTGTAGAAGGCCTAATTGATGTGATATATGTAGCATATTTATAATATGCAAATTATATATTTTAAAATGCATACTAAATTAAAATAACAGACTTAAGACAAATATAATACTACCAGGCCAAATCAGGACAACGTAAAATTGTTTCTTTGTGTAAAGGTGCTTCCTGAATAACGAAGAGAGGAAAGGACATATTGCTCTGGTAAATGAGCATTTAAAAATAAAATGTCATTAAAAAAATAAAAATAAAGTGTCATAGCTCTAGGTTCATCTGGAGAAAATGTTGAACCTCAGAAACGAGTTGACGTTGTTTGGTAAAATGCATGGAACTATGAAGAGAGGGACAGAATCACAAACTTCCTGAATCTCAAAGTGGCAATGACAGTTACAAATCAAAGAACAGGACATTTGTACCCTAGCTCAATATTAAGACCCAAACAAATATCCAGGATACTCTAAACAGGATTAATTTATACATAGTCATTAAATTCTTCTTCCTCTCCCTTCAGATAACTTAAACAAACATTCATTTTGAACTCTGTGTAAGACGCTTAGCAAACATGCCAATCACAGCACCTGTCGGGCCACCACCTACTGCCTCCTTGAGAAGCAGGGGCTAAGGAAGTGGGTCCTTCCGAGGTTGTTTCTGAAGGAAGAGAAAGCTATGCATTAGGACAGAAATGGGCACCTGAAAACCTATGAGGTGGCTTGCTTTAAAAAGCTCTACTGGCTCTGGCTCAGTGGATAGAGCATCGGCCTGCGGACTGACGGGTCTCAGGTTCTATTCTGGAAAAGGGCATATGTCTGGGGTTGCAGGCTCGATCCCCAGTAGGGGGCAAGCAGGAGGCAGCCGATCAATGATTCTCTCTCAGCATTGTCGTTTCTATCTCCCTCTCCCTCTCCCTTCCTCTCTGAAATCAATAAAAATACATATTTTTAAAATAAATAAATAAAAAGCTCTACCACCCTAGCCAGTCTGGCTGAGTGGATAGAGCATCGGCCTGCAGACCGGAAGGGTCCTGGGTTTGATTCTGGCAAGGGCACTTACCTCGGTTGCATGTTCCTCCCTGGCCCTATGTTAAACTTTATCATAGGCATGTATGCAGAGGATAAAACAGCATATATAGGGTTCAGTGCTATCCACAGTGCACTTTATCATAGGCATGTGTCTCTCTCACATCGATATTTCTCTGTCTTTCCCTCTCTCTTCCACTCTCTCTAAAATCAGTGGGAAAATAGATCAATCCTTGGGTGAGGATTAAAAATAAATAAAATAAAAAGCTCTAACTATTAGGGATCATTAATAAGGCTATTGGATTCCCACCTCAGGTAGTTGAATGGGAGGAGTTGGCTAGTTCACAGCAGATCTATAATAATAAAAGAATAATATGCTAATTAGACCGAACATCCTTCCAGATGACCTTCTGGATGAAGCCAGGGCTGTGAAGGAAGCCTGGGTCCTGGGTGCCAGAGGGAAGCCGGTGCCGGTAGCTGGGGAAAGGAAGGCCTACTCTTGCATGAATTTCGTGCATCAGGTCTCTAGTGTAGATGAAGCAAAGTCTAAAAGAGGAGTTACATGAATGACAGCATGTTAAAAACCCAGCAACTCCTGTGGAAGGGCTGCCTTAGACTGTGAATGATGCTATTCTTAGAAGTCTTTTAATAAACCCCTATTACTTGATACAGTGTGAGAACTTTGGATCATGCAATCAGGAAGGAGTAATTAACAGCCGTGTGGAAGAAATTAAAGGAGATAGTTTCTGCTACCATGGAAACTACACTGTAGTTGAGAAGGTCATGCATATTAATTCATGGAACATTTATTAGTTTCCTACTGTTAAGTACAGTAGTCTCTTATCACAGTTTTGCTTTCCATGGTTTCAGTTACCCATGGTTAACAAAAATCCGAAAATATTACATGGAAAATTCCAGAAATAAAAAATTCATAAGCTTTAAATTGCATACCATTCTGAGTGGCATAATGAAATCTTGTGCTGTACCACTCCATCCTGCATGAAGTGTGAACCCTACCTAAGCTACCTGCCCATTAGACACTTGATAACCATCTTGGTTATCAGAGAGAGAGAGAGAGAGAGAGAGAGGGAGAGAAAGAGAGAGAGAGAGAGAGAGAGAGAGAGAGAGAGAGAGATCACAACCACATAGCTTTTAATACAGCATCCTATCTAATAATAGAAAAACATGGTAATTAACCATACCTTCACTACGCCTCCCATTGGCTAATCAGCGAGATATGCAAATTAACTGCCAACAAAGATGGCGGAGTGAACACTGAAGGCAGCTCCAGCCGGAGCAGCAAAGTCTTTGAAGGCGGCTCTGGCTGGAGCAGCAAAAGACTTTGAAGGCGGCTCCGGCTGGAGCGAAGGCCTGGGTCCCGGGTGCCGGAGGAAAACCGGTCCCAGCAGCCAGGGGAAGGGAAGGCCTATTGCATGAATCTTTTCATGCAACAGGCCTCTAGTATTGTTATAACTGTTCTATTTTATTATTGTTGTTTTTAATCCCTTGCTATGCCTAATTTATAAATTAAACTTTATCCTAGGTATGTATGCAGAGGATAAAACAGCATATATTGGGTTCAGTGCTATCGCAGTGCAGTTCTAGGCATCCACTGGGGGTCTTGGAACATATACCCCCACAAGTAAGAGGGGGCTACTCAAACTGTGAACGCAAAGGCACAGAGGCATCAGAGAGCTCACTCTGTTGGAGAACTAGACAATAAGAAAGGCTCAAGTTCAGCAGACAGGGAGGGACAGGGATGGCGGGAGTTAAAATTGAAACATAGCACAGGCTTAGGTTATAGAGTGATTTTCCATACAGCTAAAGAATGAGGACTTTGTCCTGAGGGGGTTGTGGGAGAAAAGTAGGAAAGTCAGACAGCTGTGTGCAGGTGCTCTGCAGAGAGTGGACTGAATGGAGGGAAAGTTGAGAGCAAGGATGTGGGTGTGAAGCAAGGTGTGAACAGAGATGAGTAAGGTCATGAAATGAAGATATATTAGAAAGGTAGAATTGGCAACTTGGTAAGCAACCTGAGGTCAACGGTAAAGAATAAATACAATAAATAATCTCATACGGATTTTAACTACTGTCTCCCATCAGCATCAGACTTTTCCTTGTGAACATACTGAAAATAAATGGAAGTAAACCCCTGCATATTCATGGATCTCCCCCCATTTCGTCTCCCAGGATATTGGCGAAACATAGGGAACAGGACTGTCTTTTGATCAAATCAGTTTTCCTGAGCTGCTGCTCGGAGCTCTGCTCAGATCACACAGGGATTCTGCTGATGTCACAATGTGACAAATGAAATCACGTCGTGACTGTAAGCTAATGGGGCACCAACACAATGCAAGAACAGACCCTGGAAGTGGAAATAAACCAAAGAGAAAGAAGGAAACGACAAAAACACAGAAAATGTCAAGAAACCAGTCATACTAACAACGTTGAGCCTGACAGTCTCACACAAACTGCTCATCATTGTCAGGTACCTGAGCTGAAGTTAAATTAAGAGATAAACTGCTCGGGCATAGATCTTTCATGTCAGATCTTTTTAGGCTGAGAGAAAACCTACTATTATTTGCCAGTGAGCTCCTATTTAAAATGGCATTGACAGCAATACTTGGGAGGGGAAATAGAAGTGATCATTGATGTCAATGAGAAAACATATATGTCAGATGTAATGGTGGCCATCCCTCTGAATTCCACCTGCCAGATGGAAATACAAGACATGCAAGATAAAAGAATCTACAGGGTTTCTATTCGCTGCAGTCTTTCCTTTTGCAGAAATGGAGTAAAAGGTATTTCAGTTCGCCCACTGCCAGTGCTTATGCAGCCCATTTAAATGAACCACACAAATCTTTCAAATCATGTGCAGTTATCACACACATCCCTTTGCTGTACAAATGTCTGTTTTCGGTATGTTTGGTCCATACTAAATTAGACTACCATAATTAAAAGTGTGTGCCCTAAAATTTGGCCAGGATATGCAACAAAGGTTTTTAAATGAAAGCACTGTCATTGATTTTGGTCATATGTCATAAAATATTATGTCAATGATTATGGTCATAATAATAAAAATAGCAAACAATAAAAATAAACTCCATCTTTTCAGGCAAAGTATTTTCTTGGAGTCTATTCATCACTAACAAAAAGAATATTACTATTTTATCTGTCCTAATGTCAAATGACTTTCCTATTTTTTAGTTAAAAAAATACTGAATAACAAGAACTAATGTATTCAGCAGCAATCAAACACAAGTACACTTGTTCACTTCTAAAATATTTTCATCACAGTTGATTTATGTATCAAAATAACCTAATTCAAAATGACAGAATATTATGAAAATGAGTTTTACATGCACACAAATATGCACATTCACACACATACAAACTACATAAAATATAAGTTAGGTTTCTTTTAATTTGGTAAAAATATAATGAGTTATTCTAATTAACTGTAGCTATGATAAAATTAGCTGGTATTACCTTGCTAGTATTATCTAATACTTGAATTTTTATCCAATCAAGTCATATTAAAACAGATGTCAGTTAATTTTTTAAAAGCCTATTCTGAATGGGGACTACTTCCTATATAATAAAAGCCTAATATGCAAATTGTCCCCTCAACCAACTGTGACGTGTGCTGACCACCAGAGGGCAGTGCAAAACATGGCGGGCATTGGGGACACAGCACTGGCAGCAGGTGACAGTGGAGGCCGGCCCTGATGGGCCCCAACAAGAGGAGGATCTTGGCGGGATGGTGGAGCAAGTGAGTGGGCTGCGCCAGGCCAAGGAGGGTGTGGGGGCCCGATCACCCTGCAGACAGTGACCAGCGGCCGGCAGGCCCTGATTGCCCAATCAGGGATGGGCCCCGGGCTGGGATGGGGAACTAGGAGTGGGTGACGGCGACCAACCTCCCGCGGCACCTGGCAGGGGCTGTGACCTCTCCCCGGCTACCTAGGGATGGGTTTGACAGAGACAGGTGTGGTAAGAATGCGGGGTGTTCACCCAGCTCACTCTCACTCCCCCTGCTAGCCTCCCCCAGGACGCCAAGGCTCCTGCACTGGGGAAACCCCTACGCCCATGCAGCCTCTTCTGGATGAGCCGGGATGCAGCCACTGGGACCGCAAGGGCCAGTCGGGCTCCCTGTGGGTTCTTGCAGGAACTGGTCTGCGCTGCCCGCCCGGCTTCCCTGCAATGCTGCTGGGAGGCCCTGAGGCCCACCCTGTGCCTCGGCCCGTGGCTTCTGGCCACACTCACCACATCTCTGCATGGGGACTCGGGTGCCATGACTCAGGCGGAGGGGTCGCGCGGGGGCCCAGGGGTCCAGGTGCTGCCCAGGGCCCAGAGGTCAGCTGGGACCTGCCCTTCCACGCCAGATGCTTGTGCTTCAATCACTGGCCAGGCCTAGGGACTGCACCCGTGCACGAATTTCGTGCACCAGGCCTCTAGTATTAAAATAATCAGTCTCTGTTAAAAAGTTTTGAGTTGGTAATTGAATGAGTTAAAGAAAAATTCTACATAAAATATTTTTATAGTAAAAATTTCTATATAAAAAGGCAATACAACTATAATAGAGTTAAAGGTTCTTTTTATCAGCTTATTTAATGGTTTTTTAAAACAGAAATATTTAACTGAATAAAATTTGTTTATATTAAGAGCAGAACCAATGATAATCTTGCCTGTTATCAAAATATATGCAGTTTCACATTCACCCATTTTTTAAGAACTTGCTTGTGTGCACCATTACTTATGCTTAGTATTTTCTTTTTAATCGTCACCTGAGGATATTTTTTCCATTGATTTTCAGACAGAGTAGAAGGGAGAGAAGTGGGAGGGAGAGAGAGAAACATCAGATGTAAGAGAGTCACACCGATTGGTTGCCTCCCCCACACACCACAACTGGGCCAGGGGTTGAACCCCAACTGGGGCAAGTGCCTTTGACTAGAAATTGAACCCGAGAAGACCCCTAGCTCCATGGGCCCAGCTCTAACCATGGAGCATCAGCCAGGGCAATACTTATGCTTATTAAAGACGAATTCCAACCTACGTCACCAAATGAAACCAAATTAAGAACTTTTTTTCCTGATTAAAATGAATGCCCATTTCATCAGCCTATACTGGAAGAAGAGGATTTTTTTCTCTCTTTGTAATCCACAAATATCTGATATCAAAGGTAACTAAACTCATGCAAACTTTAAATCAGTTTTATCATTTTTTTTAACCTTTTTGAACTCCATTATTCTCATCAACTTAATAGGGATAATACAATTTTTTTGTAAGGATTAAATGAAATTGTCTAACCACAACGCCAGATACAGAAGAGATGTTACTTCGTCTTCTTCTTTTTTTTTTTTCTCTCCAAACCTCCACCACTCACTCCTTTTTATTTCCAATTCACCCACAAAAAACTATAGTAATCCCGCCTTACCTGAGGTTTTGCTCTCTGACATTTCGGTTGCCCCATGGTCAACTGCAATCAACCGTGGTTCGAAAATATTAAGTGGAAAATTCCAGAAAATAACAATTGGTACCTTCTAAACGGTGAGCCATCCTGAGTGTTGGGATGAAATCTCTCACTGTCTGTGTCCACCTGTCGATCCCGTGCGTGAACACCCCTTGGACCTGTGTCTTCACGCTGCAGACGCCCCTGGACCGTCAGTTACTTAGTAGCCGCTAGGTTATCAGATCCACTGTCAGGGTATCACAAAGCTTGTGTAAAGTAGCTCTTATTTTACTTAGCTATGGCCCCAAAGCGCAGGACTAGTGATGCTGGCAATTCAGAAATGCCATGGAGAAGACAGAAAGTGCTTCCTTTAAGTGAAAACATGAGCACAGTACAATAACACTGGGAGAGACAGGCAGATCACATTCACATAACTTCTATTTTTTTAATTTTAAAAGAATTTTCATTGTTGGAAGTATTACATATGTCCCCCATTGACCCCCTCCAGTCTGCGCACCCGCCCCCCCCAGGGCTTCACCACCCTATTGCCTGTGTCCATGGGTTACGCATATGTGTATACAAGATCTTTGGCTGATTACCTCCTACTCACCCACCCTCCCCTACCTTTTATCACTGCATATTGTTCTAATTGTCCTATTTTATTTTATTTTTTAAATATATTTTATTGATTTTTTACAGAGAGGAAGGGAGAGAGATAGAGAGCTAGAAACATCAATGAGAGAGAAACATCGATCAGCTGCCTCCTGCACATCTCCCACCAGGGATGTGCCTGCAACCCAAGTACATGCCCTTGACCGGAATCGAACCCGGGACCCTTCAGTCCGCAGGCCGACGCTCTATCCACTGAGCCAAACCAGTCTCGGCTGTCCTATTTTATTATTAGTTATTGTTAATCTCTTACTGTGCCTAATTTATAAATTTAACTTTTAAAAAAATCTTTTTATTTTTTAAAAAAATATTTTTATTGATTTCAGAGAGGAAGGAGAGCGAGAGAAAGATAGAATCATCAATGATGAGAGAGAATCATTGATTGGCTGTCTCCCGCATGCCCCACACTGGGGACATGTGCCGAGACCGGGAATTGAACCATGACCTCCTGGTTCATAAGTCAACACTCAACCACTGAGCCAAATGGGCTGGGCTATAAATTTAACTTTTTTATAGGTAGATGTGTATGTATGTACAGGAAAAAGAGGTAGAATATATAGAATTTGGTGCTATCCAAATTCTATATATACTACCCACTGGGGGTCTTGGAAGGCATTCCCCAAGGATTAAGGGGACACTACTGTAGTGTATTAAGTGTCAAGGATATGAAGAAAAATAGAACATAGACCCTGTCTTCCAGGGCTCAGAGACTCCAATGGGAAATGGATGGTGTGAAGGAGATGCCCAGTACGCAAAAGGGATGGGGGAGAGACAGAGACGCTTCTAATGTCCACAGTTACTGATTCCTGCTATTAGAAAAGAATATTGCCTAGTGCTTCCATCCACTTGGAGGAAGCTCAGTTAATATAATTCATAGCCTCTCTCCATTCCCTTATCCCCTCTTCTGGAAAACTATAAATTTAGGAAGAATTAAAATAGATATGCATGGACCCTCTTCTCTTCTCCCTTTTGGGAGCTTGGAGCTCAAGAAGCAGACATCCTAACTCTGGCCCAGCATTGCCTACAAGTAGTTACTTAAGTCTGCCTAACTCTTGCCCTAAACTTTCCAACTTCATCTTTATCAGTAATCAGGATTTAGTTTTCCATCTGCCTGTTGTTTATTTTATTTTTCATTCTCTTTCAGAACCTGTGTGATGAAGAGAGGTCCTTATTCAAACCCTCTGGAGACAGCAACACTCACACGAAGTCTTGTAAGACCATATGAACTCCCCAACCACTGTTGTCTAGAGTATTGGTGAAACTGAACCAAAAGCCAAAACAGACTGATCAGAAATACAAGGTGGAAAAAAGTAGGTTTACAGTTGTGAGTATGTGAAACACAGGGTTTATTCTTGTATTATTATTTAATTATTGTATTATTTTTCATACGAACAACTGTAAACCTGTGGCAGGCAGTTAGATAGACATGAGCAGAGCAATGACCAGGTGCAGAAGCCACGGGGTGGAAAGCCCCAGGTGCCTAGCAATGGACAATCAATTGTAGGGGGAGGGGCCTTGTCCCAGGATGACCTTTCCACCCCTAGCATATCACTGCTCATGAGGTTTGGACCCCTTGACCTTTCCTCCCTAGAAATAACATCTGCGTCTCAATTGTATTTCAGCTCCAGGCCCAGATAAGAAACAACACCAGCTTCAGGACCAGTCGCATTGAATAATAACCCCCTGGTGCTGGCCAATGAGTGGAGATCACAACCCTGAAAGGACACACCTGGAAAACTGCTGAATATGCTTTTGAGATCTTCCCGGGGACCTCCCCTAAAATCTCCACCCTTAAAGCCCTGAGGATGGAGGACCCCTTGCTCACTTTCTCCTGGGAGCATGCCCATGCCTTTCCCTTCCCTTTTCCCTCCCCTCCCACTCCCGGCCTCAGCCTTACCATCAGCCTCTCTAACAGCAGTTCTCAACCTGTGGGTCGCGACTCCTTTGGGGGTCAAATGACCCTTTCACAGGGGTCGCCTAAATACATCCTGCATATCAGATATTTACATTATGATTCATAACAGTAGCAACATTAGTTATGAAGTAGCAACGAAAATAATTTTATGGTTGGGGGTCACCACAACATGAGGAACTGTATTAAAGGGTCGCGGCATTAGGAAGGTTGAGAACCACTGCTCTATAACATGTTCTTCTAGGAATTACTTTTTCTACCTCTGTGACTTACCAAATAAAAGTTTTCTTACAGTTTGGGTCTTGGCTCTGAATTCTTTCCTAGACAAAACCCAAGTACCAAGTACCAAGGTTGCCAAACTCAGGTTTGGTCTGACCACACTGGTGCTGTTCCTACAATATAAACTTATTTTTGCCTACCCCTGTATATGGCTTAAGGTTGGGATGAACAAAAAAAGCTGGGTCAATTATACCTTGTACTGCAACCAAAAATGTTGGTAGCAGGACAGGAATGGAATATGGGGGACTTTTAGTTATATGAAATATTAATCATGCTCTATTAACTGATTGGGTTGTTGTTGTTTTCTTTCCCTGATTAAAGAAAGCACATTCTAACCTGGCTGGGAGTCCCAGGACCTGGGAGTCAACCTTGGAATGTGGTTCATTCTCATCTGAGAACAGCCTATTTCCATGGAGAGATTAACAACCTTGTTGCCCAAACCATGGAGTCTCCACAGCCCACATTGCCTGTAATCTGTAATCATTATACCCATTTTCCTTTCCCCCTACTTCCCCATGTAATCTTTGTCCTACCCAGAATTCCATCCCAGGACCCTGATCATGAACCCAGAATCCAGTCCTGTATTGGGTGCCCAGACCTCCAGCCGGGACTCAGACCTCCATCCCAGTATCCAGCCCTCCCTCAGGGGCTCAGACCTACATTCGGGTCCCAGACCTTCATGCCAGGGCCCAAAACTCCATCCCAGGACCCTGACCTCGAACCTAGTATCCAGTCCTGTATTGGTGCCCAGATCTCCATCTGGGGCTGAGACCTACATCTGGGAATTTATTAATTGCTGCAATAACAGAAGCTGGAGTATCAGCAACTCCCTAATTCCCAAAGGCCAACACCAGGTCAGATAATACCTGCAGACACAGTGGATTACATGACATGAGGAACTCAGAACATAGGGAACCCAATCTGTTATATTGGGCCTAGGCCTGCCTGACCCTTGCCCCTTTGGGAGACATTATCTTTATTTTATTGGACAATAAACCAACCTTCCCAGAGAGACACACTATCTCTTCCAAGGCTGTTCATTATACAGGCATCCTTGAAAAATCACCCAGACATGGGCCTGTTTTCTAGAGCAGTACCTCTCTCTGTTCATAAGCTTAAGTAGAACGTGAGAGACCCCTGGAGAACAGTCCATGAAACTAATGACACACTAACAGAGGCAATACATTTTGGTTCAGGCAAATATTTTTTAGCAGCTTCCTCCCCTAAAGTATTTCAGGAGCTGATGAAGATCTCCTCTTTCTTTCTTTTTTTTGTTTCCTACTTTTACTTTGACAAATGTCTTGTCTATACAATCCAGGAGTGGGACAGAGTGGGACCCCGGGTGGAGGTCTGGGTCAGGGCCCTGGATGCAGGTGTGAGCCCTAGCATGGAGGTCTGGGCCATAGATGGAGACAAAAATTAGCTAATAATTTGAGCGTTTACCGAGTGCTAGACAATGTGCCAAGTAAAGTCTATTGTTTAATTCTCAAAACGACACTAAGGGTAAATATACTTAATGTCAGTTTACAAATGAGGAAACTTAAGGCACAGAAGGGTTAATGTGCCTAAGATTCCATTAAGCAGTATTAGCAGAGGGTTCAGACCTTGAGCTATCTTCCTCCAACACTCACCAGAAAAAAGGATCAAGTTTTTAGCTGATAACATGGCCTGTCCCAACTCAGGGCAGGTGACTTAGAAAATTATCTATAGATTTCCCCTATTATCCTCAAACTAAAAAGATTTGTCAATTCAGTGCAGATGTCCGACTTTGGTAGCGACAATTTCATTAAATTTAAATGGAATAAAAACTATGTAATTTCTAGAACGTATGCAGTTTATCTGTTTTGTTGGGAGTGCAGTTCCAAGGCAAAATTCCTGCACAGAAAAGAAAGCAAGCATTCAGCTCTTCCAGTTTCTAAGGGAGGTGAGGCAGAGGACAAGAGGGTTGGGATGGACATCAGATTGACCACACTGCAGCGTAACATCTGGAGCTGCTGTCTGATGCAATTGAACATTCTGAACCATATCTGAATTAAGAGCATTGTTGAAGGTAAGGGATGGTGAACAGCCTTCCCTGTAGTCAGAAGTAGAGAATTCATACCTGAAATGGGAGGCAAGGGCATGTGAGAAGGGAAGCTAGGGGTGAGATAAGTTTGAAGAACATGATGAACTTCTACATTAACCCCTGGGAAGACTGGGGGGAGAATCTATAGATATAAAAGGCTAATATGCTAAGTGTCCAACCATTAGGGTAATGTCATGTAGCAACACCCGGCTGCCTCTCCCTAGTGACTAGCCTTCTTGCAGTTCTTCAGCCCAGGAACAGAACTTGCTTTATAGCCAGGTGGAAACACTTTACACTTTAATGGAGTGTCTGTGAAGTATTTTCCTGCGCCTCATCTTGTTTGATCTTCACAGAAGTCCTGGAGTAGGTAGATAGGAGACTCGGTGGAATCCTATTTTCTTTTCATTAGCTGGAAAACGAAGATTTAGAAAGCTTAGAAACTTGACCCGACTAAAAAGAATGGTGGACCTTGAAAATGACTTCTGGTTTTCTCTCTGTGCAGAATATAGTCAAACACTGCTGCAGTTAAATATTTTACCCTTTGTTCTCCTTGCATGATCTACAATAATAATCTGCTTCCTGTTGATATTTACTGCTGTGTTGCTGAAAATTATCTGAAAGTGAAGTTGGGGGTGCTTCACTGGGCTGGAAAAAGTTTAGCTAGATCAGAAAGCAGGTCTAATTAAGCAAGTTTATTGTATATCTATAAAAGGCTAAGTTGACTCACACGTGCACGACACACATAAAGCTCTCGCTGGCGCCAACAGCACATGTGTGTTTCTGTCATTGTCGATCAAGAATTTGGTTGACACTTCTATTATAAAGGGGGAATAGTGATATGAATTTGTGCACTGGGCCACTAGTAAATATATAAAAGGACAGACACGGGGTATCTGCTGGTTCAGTTGAACCAGCAATATTAATGAGAATAAGAGACCTGGAGAGATATGAGGTTGTAATCAGATTGGTGGAGCGGCATTCTAATTTCAGAGGTAGGGAGGTTCTTGAAGCAATGACAAATCTAAATTGCAACCAACCACGGGAAACGTGCTGAGAAGAGTTACATTTGAGGCTATAGTGGCACTAAGGATAGGTCATTCATTCACTTGTGTGCAGCTATTACCATTATAAGAAGAAAAAAGAGAGAGAGAATGCAGTATATAAGCTAGGTGCTGAAGTTGTAGTGTGTGATTAAGGTCCAGAAGTACAAACAGTAAAGGGCCCATAAAGATGTCATGAATCACCCCGCTGGTGTGGCTCAGGGCTTGAGCATCGACCTATGAACCAGGTCACAGGTTCAATCCCGGTGGGGGCACATGCCCCAGGTTGCGGACTTGATCCCCAGTGTGGGACTTGCAGGAGGCAGCCAATCAATGATTCTCTCTCATCACTGATGTTTCTATCCCTCTCTTTCTGAAATCAATAAAAATATATATATAAAAAAAAGATGTCATGAATCTCACACAGGCAGTTCTGCATGAGAAGAGAAATGACCTGGAAGATGCCAAGACCACAAAGCCTCTGTGGACACCGTGGAAGAACAAGCAGGCTCCACCTGGGAGGGCTGCAGAGGTTCAGAGGCCTGGAGAGAGCCGTCTCTAGTAGGGAAAGACATGTGAGTTCTGTAAAGAAGAAAATAGAGATGACCCAGTTTACATGGAGTTTTAGAAGGCAGGGTCCATACATGTGATACTCCCACAGTGAAATCGAGTATCTCGGGCTTAACGGAAAGGAAGACAAAACAGGCTTGGTGCTTAACGTGTTAACTTAGGTACAAAATAGGGACAGCACAGCAGGTCCGTGAATAACATCATTTTGTTAGAAGAGATACCGTAGGAACTTCACTCGTTTATATCAAGTAATCTAGGTTAAAATTGGTTTTGTTATATGCCTTTTAGCTAAAGTTGCAGAGCTTATCAACAAGACTTACTGTACTTATTCCATGAGGTAGTGAGGATAAATTGAGATGTGAATGTGCCTTACAACTATAAAGCAATTCAAGTTATGGGACTCGAATTTGGGAAAATGCCATGCTGAATTATCTGGATTACCAACAGATGATTATAGCTGTATGTACATGAAGATTTTATGCCAATGTATTTTTAGTCCACGTGTGAAACTTAAACTCAAGATGGTAAAAAAAATTATAATCAAGGGTGTCAAATGTCCCAGAGAGCATCTGATACAGTTGAGAATAAAAAGAATATAGACATGGCAGGTCACTGCTAACTTGCTAACTATGAGAGCGGTAATTTTTTATGTGATTTTCAAGGAATATGACCTGGATATAAAATGAGTATTTCAGTGCTTACCCAGTTAAGAGCTTTCACATATGTCAATGAATGTTTAACAGCAATCTTATGAGGTAGATTACTTCTATTCTCCAGATGGCAAAAATGAGATTGTGCAAAGCTCTCCTGTAAATCAAGGGTTGAGAACCTTATTCTATAAAGTTCCAGTCTGTATACTAGGCATTGTGGGTCATACAGTCTGTAGCAACTACTCAGCTCCGATGTAGCATGGAAGCAGCCTTAGAGAAGACATAAATGAATGTGGCTGTGTTCCAGTAAAGTGGTTATTTACCAAAACAGGTCCCATGGGCTGTTTGCCAACCCCTACTCTGAATACGATCTAATTTCAAACCCAGCATCTTCTGCATTGTACCACAGATACAATCTAGTCCATGGTCATAGAGGACAAGGACATGTAATCTAGTAGTATGACTAGTAACACTGCTGCATCATTTAGGGCTATTGTACTTTTCAACCATTAAAGTTTGGGCGTCAGGCATTAAATCAAGCACATTAGCAAAATCATGATCTGTGACTTTGTTTTTAATTATCTTAAGCCTTGTGATGATGACATAATTTACAATTTTGTGTTGATCTAGTCTCTACTTTAATCCTAGTGAGCTGGCAAAAGCACCATTACCAATCACACACACATATAGTCAATGAATAGCTATTCAAGACAATCCTGAATTAAAACTTAGTCTGACCTAAAGAATTCACAGTTTGCTCCTATATCTTGTCACGCTGAATTTTAAAAGCACCTGACCTTAAAGATCACCTATAAAATGTAGAAGTGTTAAATACTCTTTATTTGATATTATACAGAAACCACACTAAAAAGCCTTTCATTCAGTAAAAGGCAACAGTTTAGATACAGGGAATTTTATTAAATTGGCATAGTTGGGACCAAAGAGATAAAACGATCACTGCCAGCTTATCTGCAGCCCTTCCTTTTAACAAGCTAATGAACACAACCTGAAACACAAGCTAGTCTTGCAGGTCCAAGAGACAGTGAAGGGGTTTCCTCAGAATTTAAACATATTAACACAACCAGTCATATAAATCTACATGTAAGCCAATCTCCTACAGGTTTTGAGATGGCACTGGCCACATCTGTGAAAAGTTGAACACTAGGAATCAAGTCCCACCATACTGTTAGAAGGGAGGACAGTGACAGTGCTTGCTGAACCAAAATGATCATCAAAGCTCAAAAAGCTGACCCTGTTCATTTAACCACAAGCCAATCTTATTTAAATCAGGACTGCCCGAAAGAAATGCTCTATTAGCCATTCATGATCTGAATTCTGGTGTATGAGATCAATTTAAATATGGTACACATAAAAAAAGTCATGAGACATTTGTAATAAATAAGGCAGTGGCCAACTATTACTCATTAGTAGCTTTTTTGAGATAAGCTATCAAGTCTGCCCGCTCTGCACTCTTCTTAATGCCAGCGAAGATCATTTTTGTTCCAGGGATGTACTTCTTGGGATTCTCCAAATACTCCATCAGGGTAGCCTCTCCCCAGGTGATACCTAAACAAGAAGAGATGTGCCGGTAAGTATTTCACACTCCTTTTATTTTTTTATTTTATTTTATTTTTAAAAAAAATATATTTCTTTATTGATTTCAGAGAGGAAGGGAGAAGGAGAGAGAAGTAGAAACATCAATGATGAGAGAGAATCATTGATTGGCTGCCTCCTGCATGCCCCACACTGGGGATCAAGCCCGCAACCCAGGCATGTGCCCTTGGCTGGAATCGAACCTGGGACCCTTCAGTCCGCAGGCCGACGCTCTATCCACTGAGCCAAACCAGCTAGGGCTCACACTCCTTTTAAAGCGTCCACCACAGGTCACACCCATGGAACGTGCTTCAGTGATTTCACCGTCCCCCTCTTACCTTTGTTCTTGTTGGCATCCGTGTAAGAAAATCCAGGGGCCTGACCTGTCTTTCGCCCAAAGAGACCATGGAGATTTGGCCCAGTCTTGTGCTTGCCTCCCTTTTCCACAGTATGGCACTGGGCACACTTCTGAACAAAAATCTTCTTGCCCTTCTCAACATCACCCATTTTTAAATCTAAAAATAAAAGACTCAATTTATTAAGTCTTTCCTCCAAGTAAAAATATAGCGGGACCCAATCAACCCGCGATCACCTAACTACCAATCCACTGCAAATCTATGACATCCACCTTCACTGAGTACATTTGCAATAGACGCTTTAATACCAAAATACTATTCGGAAGAACTTTCTTAAAAAAACACACGCCTCTGCTTCAGCGAGGGAAAGTCAACGCCCGAGCAAGCGAAATGGGAACCTAATTCGAAAGTGTTTCAAAGGATGAGGTCAAGGTCACGAGTGGAGTTTGAAGGTGAGCACGGTAAGCCAAAATCGCAGTAATTCCGACTAAAAATGCCCATTTACCCAGACTACAAGTTAAAGCCACCCCTCGAACTGAAGAGGGGACGGAGTACATTAAGGAAAGGGGTGGAGGCCGCCTCGGCCCGCGCAGGTCACGCTAAACCGCCTGGCTGCGGGTGAAAGGTCAGCGGGGCGGCGAGGGCTCCGGGCTCCCTGGGGGCGACCACGAGGTCACCCATCCCGGCCGGTTTCAAGGAGACTGTGACGAAGACTTCCTGAGATGCCACGGCGGGTTTGGGGGTGAAGAGACAGGTGGTCGGAAAAAAAATTACCCCTTCTCCGAGAAGCAGCCGCTTTTACTCTCCTTGAAGAAGGATGTGGAGCGCTGCGCACCTCCTCCCACTCCCGCCCTCCCCCCGGAAAGCAAGCCCCTCCGCCCCGACAACCGGAGGGCCCCGTTCACTCGGCTCCGCTGCCCAGCCGCCTCCGGGGGTCTCAGGGCCCCGACCTAGTTGGCTGGGCCCCCCCGCCCCCATCTCAAGCCGTAGCCCACCGGGTTCAGACTGACCACAACTCGGGGTCCTAACTCTTGGCCCGGCCTGCCCGCGTGGGCTCCACCCGGAGATCCCAGGCGCAGGCCTCCAACCGCCCTCGCGCCCCCCCACGCTGGTGCGCGCCCCCAGGGGTCGGCCTCCACCCGCTGCCACCTGCTGCGTACTCCGTGCCCTGCGCTCACCGCTCGTTAGTCGCGCGCGACACGGAGATGCCCACTCGCAAGCCGGACGTCCCGCTCTCTAAGTCCAAGGACACGCCGGTCCGCGCCTAAGTACCGGTGTTGGTGCAACCGAACTCGCTCCGCCCTTTTGCGGCCCGGTGTGCGGCCTGGCCTACCGGTACGCAGTGACGTTTCCGCATCTCATTGGCTCTAGCCGCCAGGCCCTGCGTCAGCGACCAGCGCGCGCATGCCTGCTAGCAGGGTAGGGTGTACCGCACTGGTGCCCTTCCTGTGGAAGCCTCACTGCCGGGCAGTTACGACAGTCCGCTAGACTTACGTCACGGAGGAGGTTTTGGGCGGGACTGACATCACCGTCCGGCCTTTGTGTGCATGCGCGGCGCGTGCCGTTGGGGAGGGTGGAGTGGACCCCCCGAGGTGGATCGTGGGCGTTATTCTGCTAAGGTAACGGCTCTTGCGCTCGCTGACGTCGGGCCTAGGAGGACGGCGTTTTGCCTTCCGGGATAGAGACGTCTCCGGGCCACTTCCCTTCAGCTGGCGACCTTTACACACACTTGGTCAGACTTTCACTTCTGGTGCCAGCAGCACCCGGAGAGCGAGCCTGGAGTCAGGCGTTAGGACGGTTGGACACGTGCACCTGACCTTCCTCCCTCTGCCCTGGGACTTTATAAGTCACCTTCCAGGGCGGGGACGGGCACTGCGGGCGCGCAGAGGCTGGATCGAAGCTCTGGCCCCTCACCTGCCAACACCAGTCTCTCCCTCGAGGAAGCAGCACTGTCACACGATGAGCACTTTCTCTGAAATCTAGGCCGATTGCACCGCCTGTCACCTAGGTGAAGGTCATGCTCAGGAAGCGAAGGTGGCTGCAGTCATACTAGAGCGCTGGCTTGATCGCCACAGCGTCCGGCTGTGCACTTTCCCTCCAACCAGCTCCCCTGCCCACGTGCTCAGGTGAATCCCTGGAAAGTTTCTTCTGGGCGCCCTTGTCCCTCAGATTCAGCCCCGAGCCCCAGCCGGTTTGGCGCAGTGGGTAGAGCGTCGGCCTGCGGACTGAAGGGTCCCGGGTTCGATTCCGGCCAAGGGCACCTGCCTGGGTTGCAGGCTCCATCCCCAGTGGGGGGTGTGCAAGAGGCAGCTGATCAATGATTCTCTCTCATCATTGATGTTTCTATCTCTCGCCGCTCCCTCTGCCTCTCTAAAATCAATAAAAATATATTTTAGAAAATTTAGCCCCCGAGTTCTCATGGATTTTTCCTGTTCATAGTTACTGAATACCTATTACGTACCGAGAGGAAATCAGTGGGGACTTTTTCTCCCATAGAAATTGATAATTTGAGCCTCCTTTCTCCCAACCCCAAGTTAAGCAACAGTTGCTTGGAGATTGAACTAAATGACCTCGGATCCCTTCCAAACCACTGGGCCCATGATTTATGTTCTAGGCCACCCAATTTCTTTTTAGAAAAATTATTAAATATTTTTATTGATTTCTTTTCTTTTTAGAGAGGAAGGGAGAGGGAGAAACAGCCGTGTGAAAGAATGCCCATCAGCTGCCCCCTTGCTGGGGATTGAGCCCCTGGGCATGTGTCACAACAGGGAATCGAACCAGCAACCCCTGGGTGCATGGGCTACCGCTCAGACACCCCCAGGGCTCTTTGTGGTTTTAATTTGCATTTCCCTGATGACGCTGAACATCTATTGTGCTTATGGGCCATCTCTATATGTTCTTTGGTGAAATGTATTTTTGTCCATTTTCTAATTGGATTATTATTCTACTGTTGAATGTTTAGAGTTAATGTATTCTAGAATTTAGTTCTTTGTTAGATATGTGGTTTGCAAAATATTTTCTCCCGGTAGATAGCATAGCTTTTCATCCTTTTACCAGGATCTATTTTGGCACAGCAAAAGTATTAAATTATGCTGAAGACAAATGTATCCATTTTTCTCTTATGGAACACATTTTGGTGTCAAGTCTAAGAACTTATGCCTGAATGAAGCAAATCTAACAAGCATTCCCTCCATAAGGCACACCACACCGCAGACTTCTTGTGTTTGGCTACCCTAGACAGCAATTCAGCACTACGCTTGGGGGCCATTTGAGACAGTGAAATCACCGATGAAAGACACAGAAAATACGGGGAAAAAAAAAGTGGCAGGAAGTAGATCACAAAAAGGACACTTTGTTTACGATGTGAGAACTGGAAAAAAGGGGCAGCATGTGGCCATGTTGGGCCTCAGCTGGGAGCTCTCTGGGAGAGTTGATGTCAGTGTTCTGGTAGCCTGGTGGGTGGGGGAGGGGGCTGCCCCTCTAGACGGAGGAGTCAGTACTTTATAAGATCATTGAGCTGGTTTTCTCTGCTTGCCTCTCTAGATCCATTTCCCACCCTTTTTTTTTTTGCCTTAGGACAAGGGTTTCTAAGGACGGTGTCCTCTGAGCCCCTTTGCTCTCGGCTTCTGGTTGGGTTTGCCAGCGGGAGGCACTGTAACACTGTGGGGTTGGGAGTGCTGACCTTGCTATTGCTCCTTCCTGGTACCCCACTCTTGAGGTTTCCATAACCCTACCCACATCTTCGTAAATAGTCCCTGCCCGAAACTCCCCTCAGGGGAGGCCTTGGGGGCCTGTTCTGCTGAGACCCTTATTGATAAGACTACTCATTTCCAATTTTCAGAATGGTACCCAGTCCTCAGCTATACCTGTGTTTTGCATGCCAGAAATCCTATTTTACCTTTCTTCAGAAAATAATCCTCAGGGCTTCTGCCAGGATGAGGGAGGGCAGTTACCTCGCAGTGTGAAGGAAGCGGGGTGGGACAGGGAGAGGATCTAGGTAGCAACTGTGCCTTCTCCTTCACTCAACCTTCCTTGATTTAGCAACCTTCCACCCCACTCCACCCCTGCCTCATACACGCCTGGTACCGAGTTCCTGAGCCTTTTGAGGATTCTGATGTGTAAAGTAGGCCATTTTCTCCACTGCCAGGGTAGGGCTCTAGTGTCTCTAGCTCAGTGATGGCGAACCTATGACACGTGTGTCAGATGTGACACACGAACTCATTTTTTGGGTTGATTTTTCTTTGTTAAATGGCATTTAAATATATAAAATAAATATCAAAAATATAAATCTTTGTTTTACTGTGGTTGCAAATATCAAAAAATTTCTATATGTGACACGGCACCAGAGTTAATTTAGGGTTTTTCAAAATGCTGACACGCCGAGCTCAAAAGGTTCTCCATCACTGCTCTAGCTAGTTAGGATCCATCGTTTTTATCCATCTCCTTTCCAAATGTTCCTAACATCTCAGCTCCTATTCCCCCTATTGACCTATGCTTTTACCTATACTTATAAAAGCCTAAGCGACCATTATAACTGAACGACTGGAATGACCAGTTGCTATGACATGCATTGACCACCAGGGGCAGGCGCTCAATGCAGGAGCTGCCCCCTGGTGGTCAGTGTGCTTCCACAGGGAACCTCTCACCAGCCCGCCAACCTCCTTTGGTCCCTCCCCCCTGCTGGCTGGCCTCCCCTCCCCGCATAGGCCCTGATTTGGGGGGTGGGGGGTGGCTGGCCAACCACCTGGGGTCCCTTCCCCCAGCTGGCCAGCCAGGCTGAGGGACCCCACCTGTGCATGAATTCGTGCACCGGGCTTCTAGTATATAGGATAAAACAAAAACAAAATAAAAACAAAAAAGTTGAGGGAAAATCAAGATGGTGGCATAGGTAAACACCAGAAATTGCTGCCTCCCACAACAACTTCAAAAATACAACGAAAAGACAAAACGGACATCATCCAGAACTACAGGAAGGCTGGCTGAGTGGAAATTCTACAACTAGAAGGAAAGAGAAAAGCACACTGAGACTCAGAGGAGGTGCGGAAGTAAAGTGCAGAGGTACGGAGGCTCGAGTGCATGCGAAAAGGGGCTGGCACCTGAGGACACGGCTGTCTTTCTGAATTGGGAGGGAGTCACAAGCTCCCGACTGCTCTGAACTCCGGTTCCGGGAAGTCTCTGGGGACCCAGGACTCATAAGGGGAGAAACTGGACTGTGTGGCAGCAGGCAGAACTCAGAACTTGAGGGCGGCTTTCCCTCAGGGGTGCTTGCAGCAATTACCGGGACACTGAGATGCGGGGCCCCTTATGGCAGGGCTGAGGATCAGCCATAGCTGTTTGCTCCACCCTGTTGATTCCCTGAGACCCCTCCCCACCCAGGCTGCGGCAGAGGCTTTTGCATATGAATGCCCTGGCCCATTGCAATCTGAAAATTACCTAACAAATTGCAGCTGGGCCAGACAGACCCAGAACTTCCAAGAGAAGGCCCAAGGCCCCACAGCAGCTTGCATTGCTTCACAGCTGGGCCTCATCTGGGTACCTCCAAACCCCCAAAAAAGAAGGGGAATCTGCAGATCTCTTCGTAGCTCCTGCTGGGTAGCCTCAGGCAGAGGCTAAATTAGCACGTCCTTAAATCCAAGAGCCAGTGTACCCAGTGGTCAGAGTGGGACCATCCAGATTACAACTCCTCAGATCCATAAGGGACACACTCAAGGGGCAGACTCAGTGAGCACCAAAGCCCCACTGAAGCAAGTCTTGCCCCTAAGGGTGTCTTTAGCACAGAAGTTCTCCCACTGCAGACACAGCTGATTCTCACAGCAACTGGCCTGGAGGTCAATTCCTCCCAGTAATACCTACAATAATCAAGTCTTAACTACAATAAGACAGTGCACAAAGCCCATAAAGGGGTGCACCAAGAGTGTCCACCTCAGGTAACTGGGGAGGCTGAGCCACTGGGCCCTACAGGACACCTAGCACACAAAGCCACTCTATCAACACAGGGAAGCATAAAAGCAGAGACAAAGAAACAGGACACAAATGACAGAAATGGAGGAAAACATATGACTGGATATAGAGTTCAAAACCACAGTTACAAGGTTTTTCAAGAATTTTCTGGAAACCGCAGATAAATATAGTGAGACCCTGGAGGATATGAAAAAAGACCAACTAGAAATTAAGCATACACTGACTGAAATAAAGAATAATATGCAGAGATCCAACAGCAAACAAGAGGATCCCAAGAATCAAGTCAAAGATTTGAAATACGAAGAAACAAAAAATACTCAACCGGAAAAGCAAAAAGAAAAATGAATCCAAAAATATGAAGATAGTGTAAGGAGCCTCTGGGACAACTTCAAGCGTACCAAGATCTGAATTATAGGGGTACCAGAAGAAGGGAGAAGGCAAGATATTGTAAACCTATTTGAAGAAATAATGACAGAAAACTTCCCTACCTGGTGAAAGAAATAGACTTACAAGTCCAGGAAGCACAGAGAACCCCAAACAAAAGGAATCCAAAGAGGACCACACCAAGACACATCATAATTAAAATGCCAAGAGCAAAAGACAAAGAGAGAATCTTAAAAGCAGCAAGAGAAAAAGTCAGTTACCTACAAGGGAGTACCCATACGACTGTCAGCTGATTTCTCAACAGAAACTATGCAGGCCAGAAGACAGTGGCAAGAAATATTCAAAGTGATGAATACCAAGTACCTACAACCAAGATTACTTTATCCAGCAAAGCTATCATTCAGAATTGAAGGTCAGATAAAGAGCTTCACAGATAAGAAAAACCAGCATTATATGAAATGCTGAAAGGTATTCTTTAAGAAGAGGAAGAAGAAAAAGGTAAAGAAAAAAATTATGAACAGCAAATACTTATCTATCAACAAGAGAATCTAAAAAATCAAGTGAATAAAAAATCTGATGAACAGAGTAAACTGGTGAATATAATAGAACCAGGGGCATGGAAAGGGAGTGGACTGACAATTCTTGGGGGGAAAGGAGTGTGGGGGTACAGGAAGAGACTGGACAAAAATCGTACACCTATGGATGAGGACAGTGGGAGGGATAAGGGCAGGGGGTGGGGTGGGAACTGGGTGGAGGAGAGCTATGGGGGGAGAAAAAGAGGAACAACTGTAATAATCTGAACAATAAAGATTTAATTTTAAAAAAAAGAAAACTGAGGCTTAAAAGCCTATATAATAAAAGGCTAATATGCAAATAAAAAAAGTTTACTATAGTTTTCATGGACTTTTTAAAGTAAGTGAAATTATATGCATTGGTTCAATCTGTCTTAATCTGGAAACCTCCATAAATATTTTTTGAAACTATTTCATGAGCATGTGATGAGCATATTTGGAGTGTATTCTCTGTGGCCTAAATAAGATCCACTAGCCGTAACAGCCCGCAGTGGGGAGTAGGAGAGCTGAGGATGATGACTAGGACAGACTTCTGAATGAAGGCTGCACCACTGCTGCACAGATGGGTGGAGTGAATACCCATAGTCAGAGTGCAATTGTCTAGCCCTGCAACCCAGGGCAAGTGCATTCTAAACCCCCAATTCCTATACTGCAGAGTTGCATCTTCCAAAGTTTGTTCTTTGGAATTCTAGTCCAATGATGTGCTTTATGATAAAAGGGTCAAATTAGTTTGAGAAATGTGTATACTCTATCCCCTTCACCTTGGGAATTCCCAGATATGTTATATATTATAGTCTATGGAGAATCCTATCGTAGTCACATGATTTACTCTGTTGCTCCCAGTTTTCTCCAATATTATTTTACCATGTTACTTTTTGCTTCCATAATATCTAATATAACTAGTACTACAGAAAAGACTTTGGAAAATATTCCATAATATTAGCCCAGAATAATTTTAAAGAGGGTGTAACCAAATGACATGTCGGTTATGAAGCAAAAACAAAAAAGAAATCTCAATCAATGCCTCCTAGAAATTCCTTATGAACTTTCCGTGATAAACTGTCTAAAATAAACCTCTTGGCACATTAAATGAATTTTTCCTGCATCTGGGGTAGCTTAACTCCTGTGGACACCTTCCAAAAATGAGATTTGGCTTAATTAATATCAAGCCATTTGTTATGGTCTAAATGTTTGTTACCCTAAAATTCGTATGTTGACATCCTAATTCCCAAATTTATTTATGAGGACGGGGCCTTGGGAGGTGATTAGGCATGAAGGCAGAGCCCTCATGAAGGGGATTAGTGCTCTTATAAAAGAGGCTCCAGAGAGACCCTCACCCCTTCTACCATGTGAGGATACAGTGAGAACCTCACTAGACACCAGATCTTTCATCACCATGACTTTGGACTTTCCAGCCATCAGAACTGAGAAATAAGTTTGTTTATAAGCCACCTAGTATATGGTATTTTGTTATCTAGCAGGCCAAACGGACTAAGACACCATCCTTTCTTATCAGAATAAGAACTCACCAGTTATTAAATAAAGCCATTGCCAGATCTTCACAATAGAATCATTCCCCCCCCCCTGCATTCAAGAAATGGTTATGTTTCTCTACCACTTGTATAAAGGAAAAGAAACATCTAGCGTAGAATGTGTGCATACAGAGCATTTTGGGTTTCATCTTTTCTACTGACATTTTGTTCATGTTTACATGTGAAAAGAACAGGGCCTGCATACTTACTTTATGAAGGAATGTAGTTCGCAGAGTTGTCCATCCCTCAATTGACAGGGCATTTGAGTTTTGTCTTTTGTACCTAATGTTATTTTGTACAAACATTTACATAAAGAGAGAGTGTTCACCTATTTATTTTATTAGGGGAATATAATTTGTATAGACATCTGTCCGTTATTGGACAGTTGAGGGTTTTATCCCCCCAGAAATTCATTCTTTAAAAACTAATGTAAACTTTGCCATACACATTGTTTTGGGAAATTACTTGGAATATCATTTGGAAATGAGATGAAAGACTGTTAAGTTTTTCTGGTTCTAATATTTTATTGCCAAATTGTTAAACTTTTCAAGAAGTCAAAACATCACCTTTTCTGGGTTCCTCTGACCAGCTCCAAACTTAAATTCCTGAAAACATAAACCTCATTAGCAAGGTTCATGATGGCTCCTCTATAAAACAGAATCCAGTAACAAGGAAGAAATTCTATTTTCTTTTCTTGCAAGAGGCTATGTTTTGAAGGGAAAGATGAGTATCTCAATTGTAGAAATAGTAGGAATTATGGTCATAGAATTGGTGTTTCATCCCTAAATGTACCTTATTCCTAAGGTCTTTATGGTCTTCTCTAATTGATTTATGGAAACGTTTTTGTGCACCAGATTTTGAAAAAGAGTTCTTAAGCTCAAGCAGGTTGGCCTGAGTCTTGGCCCCTCCAACTTTAGGAATCCAACCCAGAAGAGATTTCGTTTCTTCATCATTTTCTGTGTTGAAGGTCAGCTGTTCTTCTGGCTTCCTTAAAAAACATCCTAGATCAAGAGCTTCTGAGTCTGGTTTATTTTGTACAGGACTAGGCGTACTAAGGTTAACAGGGTTTTGACACATAGCATGCTGGTCAAGTAAGGCAGATTTAAAGTGTTCATATTGAATGTATTGGTTGGGGTGGTAGTGAGGTACAGGTTGGGGTTTTAATGGCAGCTGTCTCCAGTACAAATCTTCTGTCTTTTTAGTATCTGTAATTTTTGGAAATGGTTGTATGTCATAACCATTAGTCATATCTTTTGTTGGGTAACCAGGTGGACATGCAAAGGTAGATAACAAACGTTGTTCTTCCTTAATCTTGTCTTCAATTTCCTGGTGTTTATGGATCATACCTGCTAGTGTGTTATCACGAAGTGCCATCAATTCTGAAGAACTGGGTATGAAGGTATGAAAATTACACAAAACTCTAGGGGTACAATCAGGACAGGGAGGTGGTCTTTGCTGGACAATAGCCTCCAGAGGACGTTGGTTCTGAATCAGTCGAGCTATTCGTCCATCCAAAGGTCTGGGGGGTTTAAAGACAGGATGGAATTTTTCTGACTGTAGTGGTGGGATAAAAAGGAGAAAAGTGATTAATTAATAAACCTGGCATTGTAAAGGATATTGCCATAAATGGCCAGTCAAAAATCATACCCATTTTCACTGCCTGAGTAAACACAGATGGGTGTAAGAGTACACATTTGACTTTTTTATATTTAAAGATACTGAAATTTGGGTCTTAATAAACATGTTTTCCTCCTCTACTAGTTTTTATTAATATGGAAAGGGTGTATTTGTACTTGGCTATTCAGAAATTCCTCTATGTAGGAACGCGTTGCTTTCACACTTTCAAAGATGTAAAATAATCGTTGGAACAAAACTGCCCATCACCAAGAGTTGATGTTGAAAGTTATGGGCAGTTATTTAAATCCCTGTTATTGGCCTTCGTTATTAGGCCAAGGCCAAGGGTGCTTAAACCTTGGTTCATTGAAAATCAGCTTTGGAGCTGGAAGAAAACGAGATTCCTAAACTTGATCCTCTGAGATTGTGATTCAGGAATCTGCTTTTTCAACTAACATCTCAGTGATGCTGAGGCTGGTGATGTGCTATGTTGCGGAAACACTGGTCTGAGAGGAATTTGTCATAACTGTCCCTGTTTTTTGAGATGTTTTATAAATATTGTGAACTCAGTCATGTCTGTAACTGCAAAAGTAGTGAGTGTATTGAAAAGCTGATTAATAGGTATATGTCTTTGGGGGGGGGGCAGGAAGAAGGAGGGGAGGAGTTGGAGGGGCATGAGGGACCTTTCTGAGATGATGGTAATTTTCAATATATATTGCTAGAGGTTTGGGTTACAGAGGTGTATGCATTTGTCAAAACCCATTGAGTGTACACTTAAGATTTGTGCATATCACTGAATGTACATTTTACCTTAAAAGAAAAAACTGCAAACAAATTGAACTGTGGTTAATGATATACATACTGAATGTTTAGAGGTAAGGTATGCTACTGTCTTCAATTTACTCTGAAGTGCATAAAAATGACAAGGATGGGTGGAGGGATGGAAATATGGATTATGTGATAAGTATAGTAAAATGCTCATGGTAGGATCGAGGAGATGGGCATATGCATATTAACTGTAAAACTGTTTAAACTTTTCTGTGTGTTTGAACATTTTTATATATTGAAGAAAAAAACTAAAAAAGAATGGATATATGATGATAATGGAATAGAGACGGCAGAGATAAAAATGAGAATGGTGAGATAGTAAAAGTAGTTTGGACTTAGGGAAAAAAATGAACTGAGGAACATACTTTTGGAACCTTCTCTGTTCATAGTTGGAAGAGTTTCCATATTACTTGTAAAAAATCTGTTGCAACCTTTAATCAGGTTTGAGTAGATACTATGAAAAAAAAAACAAGAAAAAAAAACCCCTCAAAACCCTAGCTCTTTGAAATGCTTTGTTAAATTTATCATAAAGAAAAAGTATAGCCCTAGATGGTTTGGCTTAGTGGGTAGAGCCCAGTCTGTGGACTGAAGGGTCCCGGGTTTGATTCCTGGTCAAGGGCACATGCCCGGTTGTGAGCTCCATCCCCAGTAGGGGGTGTGCAGGAGGCAGCTGATCAATGATTATCTCTCATCATTATATTTTTATCTCTCTCTCCTTTCCTTTCTGAAATCAGTAAAAAAATATTAAAAAAATAAAAAGTATAGGGTGTATCATATCCTACTCTGACAGCATCCTTTTATGAAGAAGCAGTTTTTAATACCGTTATTTTATTCTACTACAGCAAAATATTTCATACACATATTTATTACCATTAACCCATGCCTTCCTAGAGTCGTTATTTATTGTTTTACATGCTTTTATTGATTTCAGAGAGGAAGGGAAAGGGAGAGAGATAGAAACATCAATGATGATGAGAGAGAATCATTGACCGGCTGCCTCCTGCACACCCCCTACTCGGGACCCTTCAGTCTGCAGGCCGATGCTCTATCCACTGAGCCAAACCAGCTAGGGTTATATATCATCTTTTGCAGCCTTAGAGAATGCTAGTTGAAAGTGAAAAATGAAGAAAATTAAAAACCCTTCAGTGAATGACACAGCACAGTCTATGGAACTACTCTGGTGTTAATGATTTTATATCACTTTGGGAAATATTGAAGATAGTATAAAAAATGGTGTACAGGTCAGTCTAAAAGAGTTCCTATTGAAATAGCTTATAGTTGTTTTTTATGTGTTTTTCCACAGTTTACCTCTTTGAAAATATTAATTTTGTTTTAAAGACTTTGTAGTTTTAGAGGATAAAATTTAGGCCCCAAATAAAACAATAAATGAATACTATTAGGTCATTTTATTTGATTTACATACTCATAAAGGGCTTGATCATTTCTTTCAGGTCACTTCACATAATTAAGAAATATCTGATATTTACAGAGAATATACTGGCTTTTGATTGTAATTCAGCCAACACTCAATCATTGTGGATATCAGAAAGATATCTCTTCAAAAGCAGGGATAATGTACAAGATATACAAATATGCCAAGATTCACAGAATTTGAGACTCTCATTAAATTACTAGGTAAGCATTTGTAAAACAATGCCATTGTAAATTTTAGCAATAGTAACAGTATACAATGTTTTTTTAGAAAACAACCAGTTCTGTGAAGAAAAAAAGAAACCTACCTTGTTCTTCAAGAGTGAAGAAAGGTATTCAAGACAGTTTAGATCAATTCAGAATTAACTTCTAAAATGAGTTAAAATGTCCATTTTCTAGTTTACTCACCAATAGTCAAAAAGCAAATAAGAAGTGGGCAAAGCAAGAAAGAGTCCAACATGTGGATACTTTCCCCCCAAATAACTGAGAGTTGACTGCAATTACTTACAGGTTGTGGGTCAAATCCTATCTGTCCAGTTAACTCTGCTATCGCCTTTTCATGGTAATCATCCAGTTCAAGGGGGTTCATGGGCCCCACACCTTAATAGAAACATCATGTCTTATTATTTTGTTAAATGAAAAATGGCATGTAAGTGACCTTTTAGAGAAAAACTCACCCATTCCCCTTTGTAATATAATTAGAACAATAAAATGAAAACCAGCTTTACCTCCTGGTTACCTGCTAAGAGAAACTGACCACCCACCTGAATTTCTATTGGTACTTTAGATTAAGAAACGGGGAAATATTAGATGAAAGCTTATAGCAGCATTTGTCAATGATCTAATTATGTTCTTTTCACTTGTATTAAAGTGAACTCATACCTGTGAAATCATGAGTGTATGAACTGATCCAGTGGGACCGCTCAATATTTCTTTGTATGTTGGCTTCTTTTTGAGAGTTAACAGGATCCCATGAATTCAAGGAAGTGTTAGGAGCGAAGGTTTTAGGAGGCTTGGGGTAGAATACTGGCTTGTTTTTCTCAACACATTTAGGAAACTAGAATATGAGCATAAAAGATTATTACAATTGATGTCATCTAGTAGAATAAGAGCTGATTCACTATCTCAATAAACAGTGGCTATTGTTTTTATTTTATTTTATTTTTAAAATATATTTTTATTGATTTCAGAGAGGAAGGGAGGGGGGAGAGAGAAAGAAACATCAATAATGAGAGAGAATCATCTATCGGCTGCCTCCTGCACGCCCCCTATTAGAGATTGAGCCCATTACCTGGGCATGTGCGCTTGACTGGAATTGAACCTGGGACCCTTCAGTCCTCAGGCTGGTGCTCTATCCACTGAGCAAGACTGGCTAGGGCTAATTTCTTTTTGATTCTACACAAATATAATGGTTTCTACAGTAAATTGTAAATCTTGCTTAAAATCTCTCATTTACTCTATGCATATTTAGAGTTACTTAATATAGTTTAAATCATAAGAATAGAGTTGGGGGACACACAGTAAGTGAAATACAGTCCTCTTCCACCTTCTTTCAGGAGGAACCTTATTTTGCTAATTGTGGAATTGTTACAGAACTGCCCAAACTATCTGAAATCAGCTAAGAAAACGACAACAGAAAATGTGAATCCTGGTCAAACTCTCAAAGTTTTCACCCAGATAGAATATAAAAGTAATCAATCTTTTGGACTCTGAGAAACATATAAAGACATTTTTTACTTTGTTTCAAACACACATTAAAAATACTTACGTCATAATACACACCCTGACCTGGCCAAGTCAAGGCTTTCTTCTTTGAATCCATGGGAATATCAAGCAGTTCATGTCTGTAAGGATTACCTGGAATTTTCAGGGCAAGCACTGTTATCCTGAATATATAAGAACAATCTTCTAATTCACGGGATTTATGGGTGTAGTAAATAGAAACAAGACAATATGAGGTAGCGAGAATGCAGGTGCACATTTTAGCTATATAGTTACAGCTTGCTTTGACTTCTTGACCTCCTCCCCCCCTTAATACACAGCATATGGGCCACAGGGACTGAGAATGAGTCTCTAACCACAGTGCTCCCAGTGGTAGGAGGGGGAATCATACTTTACCTTTCTTTGTTAATGAAAGGAATTTTTAAGTAAATTATAAATCTTCCTGGATCCTCTTTCTAGTTTAGCAAATATAATTCTAAACTACCTGTTTTGGCTTTTCCCTGCCTAAATATCAAGAAATGTAGTACTTGATTACCAAAGAGGTATTGAAAGAGAACATCTTAAACAATACAGCTTCCTAGGTATTGGTGGAACAGTGTTCCCCTCTTATCTGCAGGGGCTATTTGAGACTGAGGATAGTACTGAACTCTCTCTATACTCTGTTTTTTCAGGCTGATAACGCAGATGCCTCTAAGTGACTAATGAATGGGTAGCACCATACAGCATGGACACACAGGACAAAGGGATGATTTATGTCAGGGTGGCACAGAGTGGGACATTGGGAGAGTTCATCACCCTACTTAATGGCATGCAGATTGAGAAGCGGAGGCACAGAAGTGAGGAAACTTTCCCATGGTCTACGGTGAGTAAGTGGCATGGCCAGAATTCAACCCCTGCAGTCTGACTCCATAGTCCGTGCTGTTAAACATTCCACTGTAATATTTCTCAAAATGTTACCCCTGTAAGGTACTGAGGTTGATAGTAATGGCAGGACCTATTCTTATGTTTGGGTTCAATTATTCATGTACAGAGGACCTGAGTTACAGGACAGTTCTTGGGTCTTACCTTCCTCACAGCCCAAATTCATTCAACAAGTATTTATCTCTGCCTACCGTGTACCTCTTCTGTCACCTTCAGTTACCTTCAGTCTTTTGCCGTAGGTTTCTTCTCTGTTTTGAGGTGTCTAGTGTGGGATAGACTTGAAGACTAGTGTATGAGTTTAGCATCCTCTATAATAAAACTAATCTGGGAAGACCCCAATGTTTGCATCTGTGATAAAATGCTCCCAGGTGTTAAAAGGAACTGAACAGCCAAAACCGGTTTGGCTCATTGGATAGAGCGTCAGCCTGGGGACTGAAGGGTCCCAGGTTTGATTCCGGTCAAGGGCATGTACCTTGGTTGCGGGCACATCCCCAGTGGGAGATGTGCAGGAGGCAGCTGATGGGTGTTTCTCTCTCATTGATGTTTCTGGCTCTCTCTCTCTCTCCCTTCCTCTCTGTAAAAAATCAATAAAAATATATTTTTTAAAAAAGGAACTGAACAAACTGCTCCCGTCACTTTCTGAGTCCTGTTTCAATGAGGGTCTTTCACTTTCATCATGGCTGCTACATCCATAATGCTCTGAACCCACCACTATTCCCTGTGCTGATGACCTGAAGATGGAATTTTAAAAAGCTAAACCATAGGAGAGAGCAAAAAGGAAATAAAAACAAAATATAAGTAGACTAAAAACAACCAATTCTACAATGTTTCTGATTCTGCCATGGGAGGTTCTGTATAAAGAAGAAAAGCTAAGGGCATCTGCAGAGATTCTGATTTAATTGGTCTGTGGCGAGGCCCCAGCTGATTCTGAAGTGCAGCCACAGTTGAGAACAACTTTCTGATGGTCGTACTTTTGTGACTTGAATCCTTTGCCCTTCTTTCTTTAATTTTATTATTGAATAAACTCCAGATATAAGAAAAATTAACAGTGTTCTGATTTTAAATTACATTTTACCTTTTGTCTTCAAAATCAGTGTATCATAAGGCTTCGTTGGCACAGTTGGAGGAAATGGCTGTTGGCCTCGGGCGTTAATGCCAGTGTAGCGATCCTTAGGTGATGTAAAGGTTGGGAACATGGCACCGCGACAGATGTGTGTGTGGTAGGGATGTTCAACTGGATACGGGGAGCAGATTTCACTGAGATTTAGTTGAGCAAACAAAACAAAACAGAATAGAAGTGCAGTTTTAAAAAATTAATCACTAAATATTTATTGGAACCTTCTTTATGGCAGGTACTGTACCATCCCAAGATTGCAGGTTCAATCCCGAGTCAGGGCACATACGAGAATCAACCAGTGGTTGCATAAATAGGTGGAACAATGAATCGATGTTTCTCTCTCTCTCCTTCCCTCAAGTCAGTCAATCAATCAGTCAATCAATAAATAAAGTATTTTTGTAAGACAAAAAATCTGGACTCCAGGCAAAAGTCATTTAGGAGGCCAGTCAGCTCTTTTTTTGTTTGTAAAGGAATTAGGTTTTCTTGCCCTTGTCACAAACTCTCTCACCTGAACATATTTTTGAATTGGGTATAGAATTATTTTATTGCTGATCATTAAAAACTTTTCCAGTTTACTTACTTTGCTTAAAAAGTGCCACATCAACTACTACACAGGACACAAGGTTGCCAACTCTAATGATATGCGAAGAGAATCAGGGCATTCCTAAATTCCAAATGACTGACATTCCTGAGTCATGACAATTAGTGTAGTAACTGCTCTTTTAATGAAGCAATACTGACTATTTCATTTTATATACTACACATTTGTTATAAATAAATATTTCCAGTATCCAATTCAGTGGATTCCATAGTAAACTGATTCCCCTTAAATTAATTTCCTCTTTAAAGTCTACTTGAAAATAAGCATTTATAGTTTGAGCAAACTGTGTGAATAAAGTAGGAATGAACACATCCGTGCTCATGGGGAGTGTCCAATCTACTTGAATCAGGAAAGGATGGTGTTTACTGTGGTCTGGTAGAAAGCCCATGTTCTGGCTGGCTGGTGTAGCACAGTGGTCGGGCGTCGACCTATGAACCAGGAGGTCACTGTTCGATTCCTGGTCAGGATATGTGCCCAGGTTGTGGGCTCGATCCCCAGCTTGTAGAAGGCAGTTGATTGATGATTTTCTCTCTCATCATTGGCCTATCTGTCTATCTATCTATCTATCTATCTATCTATCTATCTATCTATCTATCTAATCTATCTCTCCCTCTCTGCAATCAATACAAATTTATTTTTTAAAAAGTAGAAATTACTCATTTTTAGAAAATAAGTTTTAAGGGCCAAGAACATGTTAAATTACAACAAAAGAACTTCATGAATTCCATAAACCATTTCTGGGGAGTGGTCTCCTTGATAGGAAGTAAATTTGCAAAATGTGTGTGTAGTTCTCAGAATCTTCTGGTTTTGTCTGTGGCCAGGATTTTGGCTTCATGAAGAAGGGGTAAAAGGTGGGAGTTAGGAAGGCAGGGTAGAAATTTTTTCCCCTTTAGATTCTAGAAATGTGTATTTCCTAGCAAATAGTATTAAGTTATATCTAGTAATGATTCAGGAAGATGTTATTTATTCTAAGACCTGAAAACTATGGACTCTGTGTGCTGTGAGTCTATGTATGTTATGAGATTTCATTCAATATATTGCAAAGGTTATATTTGTTTGTTAAAAAACATATTGCAAAATTATACCTTCCACTAAATTTTCAGGTTTTATCCTACTCAGGTTTTGAATACAACGGTATTAAATGACCAGAATGTATTTTTATTCCTTTAAGGAATGAAATATTATGCAGAAAATATTATGTTCCTGGTTATATGAAATGGTTTATAAAGGTTACTTTCATTTTGTGTCCTGAGTCCCTAAGTAGAGAAGAAATGATAAGGCAGAACATCATTTACTTAACGTCACAGGCATTTAAATAAAGGAATCTGGTTTGTGTACATCGTTCAGTTAGAGGCATGGGCTGCTGAGCTAGATTTACCAAGATGTCTAACAAGATGATAGCAGCTCTTTCCTGGGGATGTTTGAGGACCATGTCAAAGGAAGAGACTTTGGAATTTATCAGGCTACAAGCAGACAGGTGATCTGAGAAAAAGAACCCAACAAAAAGGGCTTTGCTTTTTATATTTCTATTAAGAGAATTTGGAAAGTCCAAAACAAAGGTCTTCACATAGTTGTGTTTTTTAAAACCCTCAAACAACTAAGATTTAAAAAATGTTTTTGCCTTTTTGTTGCTGTTGTTAATCTTCACCCAAGGATATTTTTTCCATTGATTTTTAGAGAGTGGAAGGGAGAGGGAGAGGCAGAGAGAAACATCGATATGAGAGAGAGACATTGATTGGTTGCCTCCTGCATGCACCTCACCAGGTCTGGGAAACCTGCAACCAAGGTATGTGCCCTTGATTAGAATCGAACCTGGGACCCTTTAGTCCATGGGCTGATGCTCTCTCCACTGCACCAAATTGGCTAAGGATAAAATTTAATAGCCTTTTGAGCAGATCTTACCCTGTAACACAATTTTAAAATGTTATCTTATTATTTTCAGTTAAGACTGACAGGGACTTTAGTAGCATCAAGCACACCTAGTGTTTAGATCCTGTTTTCTAATACCATTTTCCCATAGAAGGAACTGGGCTCCTTGGCACAATGGCTAACTCTAGGACTGGAGGAGGAAATATATGAGTGTGTAGCGTCCTATACTGCCAGAAAGTAAGGAACCGTTCAAAGGAAAATAAAACCCTCACAACAGTAAGTGATATAGTACTAAACAAACAAACAAACAAACATGTCAGAAGGACACCACACGGATGGGTATGTGGATATAGGAGCCAACTGAGAGAGCTCCCAGTGGTCAACCTGAGTAACAGAACAAGTAAAGTAGTACAGGGTTACTATTAAAGTACCAAAGTACAACATGAGTATCCTTGAGTCCATATTGATATAAGCGGATCATAAATAAATAAATGGGGTAGAACAATGCCAGTAAGTTATGTAAGTACGTTTTCCTCAAGGAGGGGGAGCATAATTCTAGATCTCTAAGTGCAGGCTGTCTAGAATGCCTTTCTTCTGAAGAGTACAGTATGGAAAGGGGAGAAAACAAGAGTAACTGTACAGTGGGGAAACCTGGTAAACATTACCTCAACTAGGTAATCAAGGTCAACATCAACAGTGGTAAGTTATGTTGATAGCATGTACTCTTTTAAATAATTAAAAAAATTTCAAATAGCGCCAGTCAATGAAAGAAAAATACCACTTGATCTCATTTATGGATAATTAAGACCATTATAAACTGATGAACAAAAATAGAGACAGAGGCAGAGCAGCATCGAACAGACTGTCAAACTACAGCGGGAAGGCCGGGGAGGGTGGGAAGAGATCAACCGAAGGACTTGTATGCATGCATATAAGCATAACCAATGGACACAAGACACTGGGGGGTAGGGGAGGCCAGGGGATGGTCAAGGGAAAAAAAAAAGGAGACCTATGTAATGCTCTTTGTAATACTTTAAGCAATAAAAAAAATTTAAAAAAAATTTCAAATAGCATGTACTCTTGATAAGTTGTGATAAAAATGGCACTTTACCTCTTCCATCCCCAGACACATTAGCTGAGTCCAATCATGAGAAAAACACCAGACAAATCCCAACTTGGGGACATTCTGCAAAGCATGTGACCTGTAATCCTCAAAAGTGTGTAGACCATAAAAAAAAAGGAAACTGTGAAATGGTCACAGCCAAAAGGAACCTAAGGAACTAGGGAGGCTACCAAATTCTTGGATGGGATCCAGGAACACAAAAAGGACCTTAGGGGAAAAACTGAGGAAATCTGAGTAAAGTATGGACTTTATATTTGGCTCATTCATTGTGACACATGTACCATACTATGGAAGATGCTAATAATAGGAGAAACTGGGTGTGAGGTATATAGGAACTCTACTGTTTCCCAATAATTTTGTAAATATAAAACTGTACTAAAAAAGTTTGTTAAAAAAAAAGATTAGCAGGGCATATAATTGGGAGAAATCAATGATACTCTAACTTTGGACCTGTGTCAGCCTCTCCCACATTCACGAAAAGTCTCATGTGTCCCCACACTAAGACCTTTGAATCGCCAATACAATTTTTCCTTGATTAGAACAGAGAAGGCCCTGGCTGGGTATCTCAAATGGTTAGAGCATCATCCCACTATGCCAGGGTTGCGGGTTTGATCCCTGGGCAGGGCACATACAAGAAGCAACCAATGAGTGCATAAATAAGTGGAACAAGAAATCAATGTTCCTCTAGAATCAATACATTAAAAAAACAAAAGAACAGGGAAGGGAAATACAAGTGTATACTTACCCTACTGCTGAATTAGGTGGTTTGGGCAACCTAGAATAAAAACAGGAAACGAATCCTAATTTATATTAAGGACTTTTTAAAGCTTACATTTCTATTAGAAACTTGCTTAAGAATAAAGAAGTATCCAATTTTCCAGCTATAGTGTCTTTTATATAATATTGACTTTATAATATCCTGATTGACTTTCTGGAACAATGAATAGCTGACCAGAGAGATATGATGTCATCCTATCTCAGTTGTCTATTGATCATTTTTTTACCATTCTGATTACTCTAATTTCAGTCCTACTAAACACCCGTTGTGCATTTCTTATCTGCAGTGCAGGTAGGATTGCTACTTGTCATGATAACAGAGCTCTGTTCTTACTGACCTTCACCCTCATAGTCAAGCGGTAGCAAGTGCTCTGAGGCAGCCTGCCAGCGTGCATGTGGTACAATTACACGACCTAAAGTGACCTGAGTACTGTGTGTGCTTTGTCCTTTTGCCCAGGATTGCTGATCTCTCCACTGACAGAGAGGCTAGAACAAAACTGAACAAGGTACTTGAAGGTACGCCTTTTCTGAATCAGTTCATCTGAAGTTTGTGTATTTCCTAAATATGCTGAGCCCTGTGTGCCAAGAAGTCATACTGCAGCCGCGGAACAAAGTCCACACTAGGCAAAGATTGTCATCCACTTTCATTGGGTTCTAACAATTAGTTTCTAACTATACAAATATTTCTAAATATTTCAGGTGTAAAAAATGAGCAGAATGTTAATCAGTTGATAGTAAAGATCAGTAAAATTGAGTATACTCTTTTAATTTTTTATGTTTTTCTATTTAGGAAATGGTATATTAGCCATATAATTTTATTAGCCTAGTGTATTTATAATATACATGATTCATATGAGCTATAACATGTTTATGCCCTCCTTTTTTTGGACTCTAAGTTTGTGGGTTTGGAACTTAAAAAAAAAAACATACATGTCTTGTCTTCCGGTTATATTTCTGGTTGAGTTAGGGAACAGGGGGCAATGAATATAACAATTGAAGGGATCTAGAGTTAGTAGATTGGCTATTATTTGTGAAACATTGTCAGCATCTAAAAATTTTCTCATGTGACACATTTAGTGATGACATTGACAAATATGTGCCTAAAATTGATTTGATTCAAAATGGAAATTTTTTTTAAAAGAAAAAGGAAAGCTTCTAAAGACAATTCTCAAAGTTTGAAAATAAAGTGAGTGAGCCCTAGCTGGTTTTGCTCAGTGGATAGAGCATCGGCCTGGGGACTGAAGGGTCCGGGTTCAATTTTGGTCACGGGCACATGCCCAGGTTGCAGGCTTGATCCCCAGTAGGGGGCATGCAGGAGGCCGCCAATCAGTGATTCTCTCTCATCATTGATGTTTCTCTCCTTCTCCCTTCCTCTCTGAAATCAATAGAAATATATTTAAAAAAGAAAGAATAAAATGAATGAAAAGAAAATATGCTCAGAGACACCAATTCCTTGACCTGAACCAGTCATACTCTTACCTACTTTTCAAAGTTAACTAATCCCAAAGGGATAAACAGGGCCTACTAACCACAAATATCATGTCTTTTTGGCTCCCTCTTGTGGCTAAACTCTATATTAACTTCTTACTCAGAAATAAATTCCTAATTTGTTAAAGGCAAAGAAGGGATATTTTCAGTTACTTCATTATTGTCAGTGTTTTATTTTTATCTGAAAATTAAAAAGTATGATTTTGTATTGTATATCACCAACTATTTCAAAGAGTAAAAAATAATTACCATGTATTCCTTATCCAAAAGAGATTTAGGGAATAGTCTTTTTAAGAGTTGTTTGTAGATTATAATAATGAATGTCTCATAAAATTCCAATTTAAATTTTTGTCGATGGCACTTAACATTTTCTGTGAGCCTTTAAAGAAATGTAAATATTCGATTGAGTAACCAGGTCAAAAGCAGGGAAATGGACCAAAGTGACCTATTTAAATCCCTTCGAAAATTATAATCTAATTTGTATTTCCTACTTTTTCCTCACTTGTTTAAATATTAGAATCAGTGAGTTTAGGATTATTTGTTTTATTTTTGTCATTTGTTTGGTCTTGGTTTCTATTATTAATGATCTCTATAAAAAAAGGAACACTTGTATTTTCTAAAAGTTCCCATTTTGGTTTTTTAAAAAACATTTCTCATATAACTCATTTTCACTTAAAAAATGTTATTTGGCCTTGCTGGTGTGGCTCAATGGTTGAGTGATGACCTCTGAGCCAGGAGGTCAGGGTTTGATTCTCTGTCAGGGCACATGACCCGGTTGCGGGCTCCATCCCCAGCAGGGCGTGTGCAAGAGGCAGCTGATCATTGTTCCTCTATCATTCATGTTTCTATTTCTTCCTCCCTCTCCCTTCATCTATGAATTCAATACAAATATAAAAAATGTTATTTGATCTCACATAAGAAAAAGAAACCCCAAACTTACAAAGAATCATTTCCATAGATGTCACTTTTTTTGTTCTGTGTCAAATAATAGAACTGTTCAATAGGAAGCCTTCTGAAAAGAAAGAAAAAATTAAATTGAACACTTTTTCAAATTAACACAGTGTAACAGTGAGACAGGAAAAGGCAAATAGCAAATAGACTAATACAACCATGTGTATTGGGAAATTCAGTATATGAAAAGGTGGCATTTTATTGTATTATTTTATTTTTTAATCTTCACCTGAGGACATGCTTAGAGAGAGAGAACATTGATGTGAGAAACATTGATCGGTTGCCTCCCATATACACTCCAAGTGGGGACTGAACCCACAGCCCAGGTATGTGCCCTGATCAGGAATCGAACCAGCAACCTTTTGGTACACAGGCAGATGCTCAACCAACTGAGCAACCTGGGCTGGGCAAAATGGAGGCATTTTATATCAGTGGAGGAGGATTTACTTTCAATATACAATGCAGGAAAAATTCAATAGCTATTTGGAAAAAAATAGATTTATATTTCATACTACTCTCAAAGATAGTTTCAGATGGATTAAAAATCTAAAGAACTAGGAACTACATACAATTATTAAAATATACAAGAATGCATTTTTTTCTTGGTGATAGGAAAAACATTTTAAATAATATTTTTATTTTAATAAAAGTAACAAAAGTAAATACAATAACATCAAATGAAAAACGTGAAGTCAGGACAGCATAAAAAGTTCTAATAAAACAGATTGGAGCCCTGGCTGGTGTGCCCTGAGAGGTCACCAGTTCAATTCCCTGTCAGGGCACATGCCTGGGTTGCAGGCTCCATCCCTGGTAGGGGGCATGCAGGAGGCAGCTGAGCAATGTTTCTCTCTTTTTCCCTCTTCCGTCCTCTCTCTCTAAAAATCAATAAAAACATATTTAAAATACAAAACAAAACATAGATTGGAAGAAATACTTGCAATAAAGATATGTAAAGGATTAATATCCAGAACATAAAGAACTAATAAAATCTATAGCTAAAAGACAAACTATAAAAATGGAGAAAAAATAAGAACAGAAAAGGAAATGTAATGGCTATACCTAAGAAAAAATTTCTCAACCTAATTAGAGAAACGCTTTCTGATAACCAAGATACTATTTAGATGGGCAAAAATTATAGTTTGATACTATAATACAGCGGGGCAAGAGTGTGGAGAAATGGATACTTTTAGCTACTACCGAGAGAATATAAAGCACTTGGGCTCTATCTACTAAAATTAAAAATATTTATATATTGTGACCCAAAACTTCCACTTCAGATTTTCCCTAGAGAAACGTTTCTGTACAAACATATTCATTACTTATAGTTAATGCAAAAAAAAAATAATATTACGAGAATGGCTAAGTAATCTATGATGTATCCATGTTGTGGAACACTGAGAAATTAAAAAGAATGAGATTGATCTGTATTTATAATCTCTAGATTATATAGAGATAAAAAGAACTAACTTGCCTAATACTATATATCAAATGTATCCACATCCTATATAGTAAAAGGGTAATATGCAAATTGACCCTAACAGCAGAATGACTGGGAATGACTCGTCACTATGACACACACTGACCACCAGGGGGCAGACGCTCAATGCAGGAGCTGCCCTCTGGTGGTCAGTCACTCTCACATGGGAGGAGCTCTGCTCAGCCACAAGCCAGGCTGATGGCTGACAGTACAGTGGTCGTGGTGGGAGCCTCTGCCTCCTCAGCAGCGCTAAGGATATCCAACTGCAGCTTAGGCCTGCTCCACGCTGGCAAGTGGACATCCCCCGAGGGCTCCCGGGCTGCCAAAGGGATGTCTGATTGCCATCTTAGGCCCAATCCCCCCAGGGAGCGGGCCTAAGCCAGCAGGTGGTCATCCCCTGAGGGGTCCCAGACTGCGAGAGGGCACACACCGGGCTGAGGGAACCCCTCCCCGAATGCACAAATTTTTGTGCACTGGGCCTCTAGTATAAAATAATACCATATATTTTCAATGGGTGCCCATATAATTCTGTAAACTAAAGGTGTGAAAGGAGATACAGGGTAGTGGTGACTGCAATTCTCTCCAGGAAAGAGACTGGGATTGGTGGAGTGGGCCTTTTAGATTTTTAAAAAAGATTTTTTTTTTTCCAGAGCAGTTTTAGGTTCACAGCAGAGTTGAGAGGACGTTTTTAGAGCAGGCATCCTGTCTTTGGGGAAACTACTTATTGGTAATTGGTTCAGAGCACGTGCCACACTCTTTAGGACAACACTCAGCCATAACTGAATAGTATTTCACACTACTCAAAAAGATAACTTCTGATGGTTAAAAATCAAAGGAATTGAGAGAAATACATACAAATATTAAAATAAAATAGACAAGAATGTATTTTTTTTCTTTATTTTTTTTTCTTGGTGGTAGGAAAAACGTTTTAGATACGATTTTTCTTTTAAAAGTCAAAAACATCGATTAGTTGTCTCCCACATGTACCCTGACTGGGGATCAAACCCACAACCTGGGCCTGTGCCCTGAGCAGGAATTGAACCCGTGACCCTTCAGTGTATGGGAGGAAGCACCAACTAGCCACACCTGCCAGAGAGGCAAGGGTTGAATTTAAAAGGTGCAATGGTCTTACCAGATTTGCAGAATGGTAGAATAGCCTATTGAAGATTCGGTTATGGCTGAGTGTTGTCCTGGAGTGTGGCACATGCACTGAACTACTGACAAATAGTTTCCCCCAACGACAGAATGCCTGGCCTAAAAAGCACAGGGTGTAAGCGGGAGACTGCCTCTGACTGTTTTCTTCCTGTTACACTGGAGAACTAACTTTTACTTCCTGCACGCCCCTGGGGCTATGCTGGTCTAGAGGTCGAGAGAGCAGTGCTTCCATCAAGAGAACACAACAACAGTCCCATTGAACTGGAAGTTGAAGGGATGATGAGGTAATTGGGGCTCCTTTTGACTCTGGAGAAAACAGGCAAGAAAGGACTGTACCAAGTAGGCTGGGATGATTGATCCTTAACATCAAGGACAAGAGGACTGCTGCTATACAACGAATGGGGGAAAGGAGTATTTCTGGAACACCTCCTAGCATTGCTTCCAGTGGCATAGAATTAATGGAATACTGTAGCAGCCTCTCACTAAGAGCTTAGATCTCTCAGGAACAGAATTTGGGGTTGTGCCATCAGGTAATGAACTACCAGCTCATGTACTGGCCGAGGGCAAGGGAACTTGGAATGGGTAGTGGAGGAAGGAAATTATAACATAAGAGCCTCATGCCAACTGTAGAAATAAGGTCTAGTCCAGGGGTGGGCAAACTTTTTGACTCGAGGGCCACAATGGGCTCTTAAACTGGACCGGAGGGCCGGAACAAAAGCATGGATGGAGTGTTTGTGTGAACTAATATAAATTCAAAGTAAACATCATTACATAAAAGGGTACGGTCTTTTTTTTCAATAGTTTTATTCATTTCAAACGGGCCGGATCCAGCCCGCGGGCCGTAGTTTGCCCACGGCTGGTCTAGTCACATCCCATATTTTCTTCCTTGTTGTGTCCTATATACTTTTATACATTAACTGATTTTTACTTTTCCTTATTATTTCATATAGGGTGTGCTGGTGATAGGTTTATTAAGTGCAGACATGTGGACTATCGTGACAAGATTATGACCGAACTAGACAGGAGTGAACGTACACAGAGATCCTAGACTTGGAGCTGGATGCAGGAACTGATGAGACGCTGGGTCTTCCCCTTTGAGGAGGTGAGCCATTTTCATCTGTCTGCTTTTTACTGCTTTACTTAGGCTTTGAAACGGTCATTGGCTGCCACATGTTCCTGTTGTTACTGTTTCTCTCTCTAGCTTTGACTTGTCTTTCCTAATTTCTTTTAACTGCTTTAGAACAACAAGCTAGTTAGCTAGATTAGTAAACTAGGTAACCAAGATTGCTAGAGAAAGCAGGAGTAGGTAAGCTGTGTGTGAAAGTTTGATGGATTTTATTTTTAATAAATTTCATAATTTTTAGCAAATAATTCATTTGACATTATATTTACTGCTCAGATTTATCTTTGCTTTCTCTTCAGTTTTAACCGGTTTTACATAAAGTTACTGAGTGACTTTAAGATTTATAAATTATTAGATATTTTAATAACTGAAAACAATGCCCAATAGATTCTAATAACTACAGATTCATGAACAAATTAGAAATCAAAAGTTCCAAAAATTCAAGAACATCTGTACACATTAGGCCAGCTATTTGCTCAAGCAAAAACATTTTTAATTAAATCTCTCAGGATATTCCCATTTAGTTTTAGATAAAATGAGATTAGCAAGGGAATTAAATAAATAATCAAAATTTCTGATAACAACACTTGAACATCTCTAAGGACAGCAGACATCCATAAACACAGATTTTTTTTTTTTTTACTGACTTCACAATTAGATATTATATAATTAGTTTTTCCATCTGTGTCTTCTTATAAATAGTCAAAGAAATAAGTCTGGGGGCAGATTTAAATTAGAAAGGACTCACAATAGAAATAAAAATGAAAAATAAATACCCCTGTGTGAAAGGCAGAAAGATTACTTACCTTGGCCAGGTATCTCCACCATATCCATAGTGCTGATGTCCCTTGCCCATGGCATGGAGGGGGTCACATTTTGGCCTGTGTTCCTCAGGGAGTGAAATGGGTATCATCCCACCATATTCCTTGTCAGCACCCCATGGAAGCCTGCATTGTTGGAGCGACTCCTTCAATTCCTGATACCTGTGAAGAAAGAGAGACTTTTAAGATAGCTTCAGTATGGAATACTATGGTCTGAATGTTTGTGTCCCCCCAAATTTTCATGTTGAAATCCTAATGCCCACTGTGATGATATCAAGGAGGTGGGGCCTTTAGGAGGTGGCTAGTCATGAAGGCGAAGCCCTCATGAATGGGAGGGACTAACACTCTTACAGAAGAGACCCAGAGAGCTGGCTAGCTTTGCCACCAGGCGGAGATACAGCAGGAAGGTGCCAGTGATGAGCCGGGGAGAGGGCTCTCACCAGAACATGAGCCTGCCGGTGCCACGACCCTAGACTTCCAGCCTCCAGAACTGCAAGAAATACGTTTGCTGTTTACGAGTTACCCAGCTACCTGGTCTGTGCTAGCTGGTTAGAGCTGCCCAAACGGCCAAGACAAACAACTAAAATTCCTACAGCTTCAAAACTGTTTTTAGGTTATATTTTCAGATTACAGAATTCTCAGTGCTGGGTAGATGATGATAGAGACTGGTTATTTAGGCATCACTGGACTGCTGAGGGAAGGAGGTTAAATTCCTGAGGGCTTATAGATTATCTGTAGTTGTTTTTTTTTCAATAATAGTTGTAGTATGTATGCTTACATCTTTTAAAAGTTCTTATTGAGCTATAACTCACATGCCACATAACTCATCCATTTAAAGCGTACAATTAAGTTGTTTTTAGTATACTCACAAATATGTCACTTTCCAGAATTTTGAACATTACATTCCAATCTTGGGAGGCTTAATTTAGCCAGCAGTGATCATTGGAAGGCATGATTAAAGGAAAGCTCAGAACAAAGATACTTGAAGTTTTAGTTGGCAGAGTGCTAATAGTCAAAAAAATATTTAGTAATCAGAAAGCAATGGAATGAATCCAGAAACAAAATGGGAACGTATAATGGAATCTGAAGCAATTGTCAAGGCACTTCCTTAATTAATATGTTTGTCTCCCTAATGAACAAGACAACTTGCTAGAGCAAGCATGTCAGACTCGCGGCCCGTGGGCTGCATGTGGCCCACAGTGAATACCTTTGCGGCCCAGCCAACATAGCGGTATGTAAGAAACGTTTCAATAAAAATTTCATAACTTAATTTTTACAATATCCTGTTGTACATAATTATTTATAACGAACTACAACGTTTGTTAATGACTGATTACTATAATCCTGTTGCATTCATTTCCCTTACGTGCCATACATGCAGGCACACTATTTCTCTCCACTAATACCAGCAGTGAATATTTTAGCAGCTGATTGCCACGTCATTAGTCTTGTACTGATTTGTTTGGTGTGTGCAACAGGAAATGTTTCACTTTCGGAGAACAAGAAAAATAGGTTTATTTGTGTTACACTTATTAACTTGCACAGTTATTCAGTGTCTGGGAAATTAATGTTCAAGAAAAAATGTTAATTTTTATTAAAATGTTCAATTATTTTATGTTAACGATTACTCATTTATTTCAGCTCTTTGTATTCAGTATGTCTCCATCAAAATAAACGTATGTTTCTATGAAAATTGAAGCTTTTGTGTTTTTGCGGCCCACATAAACTTAAACCTTGTTTATTTGGCCCGTGTTAGCCTTTGAGTTTGACATGCTTGTGCTAGAGATCAGAAGATGTCAACCGAATGGAAAAAGGATATAGACATCTGTGATTCTTAATAGCTGTACCTGTCATTCTTAAATTTTCAATGGAAGAAATACAAAAGAATACCATCAATTTATTAATATTTTAAAAAGCAATCAACTGAGTATATATACAGGGTGAGGCAAAAGCAAACCAGCTTCTTCTTGTATTATTATTATTTATTGTAGTATTTTCCATACAAATAACTATAAGCCTACTTTTGCCCTACCCTGTATTAATGACTACTGTAATTGCTTCAAAATTTACTAGTGAAGAATGTAACTGAAGAATAAAGATTAAGTTGCCCTAAGACAATGGGTGAGCCAGAACCATAATCCTGATTGTCTTACTGTTTTCAGGCCTTCCATTAGCCCAATGGTTCTCAAAATAAGCTGGAAAACTCTTACAATGCAGATTCCCTAGACCCACCTCAAACTTACTGAGCTAGAACATCTACAGAGTGCGCCCAGGAATCTGCATTTTTAGAAAGCTTCTCAGGTGATTTTGATGTACCCTGTCTGTATACCATTGGGTAACAATGGTGCTAGACTGCGTTACCTATTCTGGAAAGAAAGAAAAAAGTAGGCTGATGTGAGGAAATAATTTTGCACTGCTGTTAAAATTACCAACTGAGTTCAAAATACATTATGATATTAAAAAGAAGACATCCCCTTAAGCACATCCATGTTTAGAAAATTAAGCTGCTGAGAGCTAACATGTGCTAGGACTCATGTTCATCCTTACCATTATGAAGGGTAATTTCTAGAAGCTAGGAGCTTTTCGTTTTGTTTTGCTTTTGAGATTTGAGTTGGGAGTTATTGACCCTTAACCTGGTCTGAAGAAATAAGCCTCAGCATTGATAGAACAGAGGTACCAATCAATGTTCTCTTGATGACACTTTCCAGAGCAGTTCCAAATGACAACCTGGAGAGAAAAGCCAACTTCTCATTCTGTAAGCTGCCTGGCTGATTCTTGAGAGGGAGTTAACAGGAGGGGTTCTGAAAATATATGATCATCCTGACTTTCCCACTTAGGGACCATGAAAGGAAAGAAGTCCATGGAGTAAAAGAGAAAGCAGGTTTTAGTAATCAGAAGCCAGGAACATGTTTATACCTAGGACATGTGTTTACTTTATAGTCAGTTAACAAAAAGCAATTACTTTCTTAAAGATGCTTTTCTTACATCTCATGCCAGTTAAAGGGTTTTGGAGTCAATTATAAATCAACCATAAGATCATTTAGCTAGAAGGGATCAAAATTTCAGTGAAAAGCCTTAGAGTACTTTTGAGGGGATAAAGATCAATCAGATATGGCAGACCTAAATTCCTACTCCGAAACCTTTTGGCCAAGTATAAAACCTCACAATGCTGCTTTTAAGCCAACTGCTCATCCCCAGATCACACATGATCTGCTAACGGTTCTCCCTGACTCAGGGGAAGTCTGCCTAACCGGATGGCCCTTGGAGCCGAGAGGAACTTTGGGCTGACAACCGCTTTTTGGAATCAGGTTAAAACTAGAAAAGACGGTACAACAGGGACTGATTCAGGAGAAGTGACCTGAGCCCTCTCTCCACAAATATGACAATATTCCTTTTCATGTAGTGAAAATAGTTTACAAAAAACACATTGAATATGATCTTTAAAAAAAGGAAGAGAACCCATGTTGCGATGTCAACGGTGGTCATTTCTAGATAAAGAACAGAGGTATTCTGTACAAAGGAAGTACTAATTTTTCTTTCTGTCAAACAATGGGAAATTTGTTTTCTTTATGGATTTCCATGGTTTCTAAAGTATTCATAAGGAAGGTGTTAGTTTTATAATTAGGAAAAAAGCCTTCTTTTTGCTTTTCATATAAAGAGCATGTTTACAGACTGGAACAGATCTATGCAAGATCAAGATGGTGAAAGCTGAGATGGAAGAAGAAAGAAGAGTCAAGTCTGTGGAGAGCCAGTGTTTAGTCTGACAAAGAGAACTCTTCTAGGGCCAAAAGATCTTCACATTCTTGAAGGGCTGCTATCATGGAGATGACTGATTTTTCTTATTTTGCATGGCTTCAGAGGGAAGAACCAGGATCAGCAGGTGGAAATTAAGAGGGGGAATTTTCTCAGTAGGAAGAAAATTATCTACTAATCAGAAACATTCCAAATGGACTTCCTGTGAGGTAGTGATGTTCCAGACTTGCTGTCTGATTTCTTTTTTTTTAAAATATATTTTTATTGATTTTTTACAGAGAGGAAGGGAGAGGGATAGAGAGTTAGAAACATCGATGAGAGAGAAGCATCAATCCAGCTGCCTCCTGCACACCCCCTACTGGGGATGTGCCTGCAACCAAGGTAAATGCCCCTGACCGGAATCGAACCTGGGACCCTTCAGTCGGCAGGCCGATGCTCTATCCAGTGAGCCAAACCGGCTAGGGCCTGGCTGATTTCTTAATGAAATAATTCTTAAATGAAGAGGTCTTAAAGAAATAATTCTAAATGAAATGAAATTAAAAAATAAAAAACAAAACAAAGAAACATAACAACCACACAGGTTAGTTTTTCACCCATCCAAGTGTGAAATTCCCCCACCCCCTCAAAATGATTCAAGTAAATATAATGCACAAAAGCTGGCACTAAGATCTTGGAGAATTTGTTTTACCTATTACTTCATACATAACATGGGAACAGTAATAGTACTATCTTTTAGGGTTGTTGTGAGGATTAAAAGAATCCTATATAATAAAAGCATAATATGCTCAGTGTCTGGTCGACCGGTCGCCCGTTCAAGGGTAATATGCTAATGATATGCTAAGGCCACTCAACCGCTTGCTATGATGTGCACTGACCACCAAGGGTCAGATGCTTCGACTGGTAGGTTAGCTTGCTGCTGGGGTTTGGCCTATAGGGACTGAGTGAGAGATGGGCCAGACATGCCCTAGAGCCCTCCCACTGTCTCTCCCTGGCCCCAATTGTGCACTGGTGGGGTCCCTTGACCTGGCCTGTGCCCTCTCACAATCCGGGATCCCCTTGGGGGATGTCAGAGAGCTGGTTTCGGCCCAATCCTGCAGGCCAGGCGAGGGACCCCAGTGGTACATGAATTTGTGCACTGGGCCTCTAGTTATCACATAAAAAGCATTTGGTAGAGTACCCACACATAGTAATGACTCATTATACAGTAAATGCAATTTTAATCATAATCCGCAGTTATTGTGTTACAGGAAATTTGGTAAAGCAAAAATTTAGATGCAACTATGAACAAGATCCTGGGAGTATTTTTAACCCGATCGTTTTATAGAATAAAATTGTTTGAAACAGATTAATTTTCAAATGAAGGAACCAATCATCCTAGAGTTTTACAATGAAATGGGTGAATTTGATGTCTACCTTTTAAAAATACACACCCACTTACTTTTTATCAAGTTCCTACCAGATGTGAGCACTTTCAAGTTTAGGTAATTGTCATGTTATGCTTTCCCAATCATGTGATAAACAGAAGAGCCCATAACCATAAGTGTTGTTTTTTTTCTCTTACATATACAAACACATTAAAACCCTTTAATAAGAAAGGGTTTGCTTTCTCTAGTTTTTGTTGTACCTGTCCTCCGAGGCGGTTGGGCGAGGAGTTGCTTGCAGCGGAGTGTGCACCTCGTTGGAGTAAAAGGTGTCTGACAGGAGGTCAGCTCCTTCGCGCTCCCTGCAGCAGCAGGGCCGGTGGCGGATCACCTCCATGCTTCCTGGCTAAAAAGGCACAGTCTGGAAAAGAGGAGGAGGGCACACTCGACTTGGCAGCGCGGGACTCGGTCGCTGTCACAGGGACCCGCCCTCAGGGCAGGCAGCAAACAGGCTTTGCTAAAGTGTCCATCCAACGCGGCAGAGGAGCCAGGGGCTTCCTTCCTCCCGACAGCCCCTCCGTGGGCCCTGCGGTGGCACATCAATCATTACTATGGGGCTGAATTTCAACGGGAACAGATCCGCAAAGGGGAAGATGTTCCCGAGTAGTGTGAACGCCTGTAGGTCCGCCCTACAAGGGCTCCACTTCGCGGACATGGGCTGACATTCAGTTCTGGCCTCACATTCAGCCGTACACGTTCAGCAAAACTTAGCTGATCAACGCGCCCCCCATGGTCCCCCCAATGGAGCAGGGAGACTCATTATTCAGCAGATCAACAGCGGTGCTTCCGAAGACTTCGGGTGTCCTGAGCGAGGGGAGCCCTTTGCAGAGCGGGACCCCAAAGGGTGAGAACCCCACCCCGCCCTCGGGCTTGGAGGGGGACCCCCAGGAGCGCCCAGGCCGCGCCCCCGGCCACCAGCGCCCCGCCGAGCGCAGCCTCGGGTTCGGACGCACCTGGGACATCAGCCTCCCCGTCCCTCCCCAAGGCTGGCGGGCCTCGCGGGGCGTGGAATTCCGCCGTGGCCCGCACCTGCGGCCCCGGGGAGCTCGCGGGCAGGTGCGGGAGCGGGAGAGGGACTGAGCGGGCCGGGGGCGGGGTCGGGGCGCCTGTGACGGCGGCCGTGACCGCGGCACTAGGTAACGCATTCTTGCGGGTGGCGGGCGGCTCGTCCCGGTTTGGCCGGAGGCCGGCCTCGGAGCTCCGGGACCTGGAGAAGCGGAAGCGGAACCGGAAGTGAGGAGAGAGGGCCGGCAGCCCAGTCCAGAGTTGATCAGGGCGCATCCGCCGCCCCAGCCCTCGGCCGGGCCCCGCCTCTCCCCCGCCCGGCCCCCGCGCCTCGCCCGCAGGGCGCCCTCTGGCGGCGGCATCACTCTCTCCTTCCAGGGCTGCCTGCTCAGTTTCTCCTAGAAGAGTCCATCTAACCTTTGGGCCGCTCGTTTTCAGGATCTCCTTACATTCTCTCCTAGCAGATACCCTGTCAGCTCAGCCCACTGCAAGCGCCCAGCTTTCCATGCTCCACGCTAACCCTGACCCTGACCCTGGCCCTGACTCTGGCCCTAACCCTGACCCTGACCCTGTCCCTAACCCTAACCCTGGCCCTGACCCTGTCCCTAACCCTGACCCTGACCCTGGCCCTAACCATGACCCTGACTCTGACCCTGACCCTGGCCCTAACCCTGACTCTGGCCCTAACCCTGACCATGACCCTGTCCCTAACCCTGACCCTGACCCTAACCCTGACCCTGACCCTGACCCTGACCCTGGCCCTAACCCTAACCCTGACCCTGACCCTGGCCCTAACCCTAACCCTGGCCCTAACCCTAACCCTGGCCCTAACCCTGACCCTGACCCTGGCCCTAACCCTGACCCTGACCCTGGCCCTAACCCTGACCCTGACCCTGGCCCTAACCCTAACCCTGGCCCTAACCCTGACCCTGACCCTGATCCTGGCCCTGACCCTGACCCTGTCCCTGTCCCTAACTCTAACCCTGGCCCTAACCCTGACCCTGACCCTGACCCTGACTCTGGCCCTAACCCTAACCCTGGACCTAACCCTGACCCTGACCCTGATCCTGGCCCTGACCCTGACCCTGTCCCTGTCCCTAACTCTAACCCTGGCCCTAACCCTGACCCTGACCCTGACCCTGACCCTGACCCTGTCCCTGTCCCTAACCCTAACCCTGGCCCTAAACCTGAGCCTGGCCCTAACCCTGACCCTGACCCTGTCCCTAACCCTAACCCTGGCCCTAACTCTGACCCTGACTCTGACCCTGGCCCTAACCCTGACCCTGGCCCTAACCCTGACCCTGACCCTGTCCCTAACCCTAACCCTGGCCCTAACTCTGACCCTGACCCTGACCCTGGCCCTAACCCTGACCCTGTCCCTGTCCCTAACCCTAACCTTGACCCTGACCCTGTCCCTAACTCTGACCCTGACCCTGACCCTGGCCCTAACCCTAACTCTGGCCCTAACCCTGACCCTGACCCTGATCCTGGCCCTGACCCTGACCCTGTCCCTGTCCCTAACTCTAACCCTGGCCCTAACCCTGACCCTGACCCTGACCCTGGCCCTAACCCTGACCGTGGCCCTAACCCTGACCCTGACCCTGATCCTGGCCCTGACCCTGACCCTGTCCCTGTCCCTAACTCTAACCCTGGCCCTAACCCTGACCCTGACCCTGACCCTGACCCTGACCCTGTCCCTGTCCCTAACCTTGACCCTGACCCTGACCCTGACCCTGGCCCTAACCCTGACCCTGACCCTGTCCCTAACTCTGACCCTGACCCTGTCCCTGTCCCTAACCCTAACCCTGGCCCTAAACCTGACCCTGGCCCTAAACCTGACCCTGACCCTGTCCCTAACCCTAACCCTGGCCCTAACTCTGACCCTGACCCTGACCCTGGCCCTAACCCTGACCCTGGCCCTAACCCTGACCCTGTCCCTGTCCCTAACCCTAACCCTGGCCCTAACCCTGACCCTGGCCCTAACCCTGACCCTGACCCTGTCCCTAACCCTAACCCTGGCCCTAACTCTGACCCTGACCCTGACCCTGGCCCTAACCCTGACCCTGACCCTGTCCCTGTCCCTAACCCTAACCCTGGCCCTAACCCTGACCCTGACCCTGACCCTGACCCTGTCCCTAACCCTAACCCTGGCCCTGACCCTGACCCTGACCCTGGCCCTAACCCTGACCCTGGCCCTAACCCTGACCCTGACCCTGTCCCTAACCCTAACCCTGGCCCTAACCCTGACCCTGGCCCTAACCCTGACCCTGACCCTGTCCCTAACCCTAACCCTGGCCCTAACTCTGACCCTGACCCTGACCCTGGCCCTAACCCTGACCCTGACCCTGTCCCTGTCCCTAACCCTAACCCTGGCCCTAACCCTGACCCTGACCCTGACCCTGACCCTGTCCCTAACCCTAACCCTGGCCCTGACCCTGACCCTGACCCTGGCCCTAACCCTAACCCTGGCCCTAACCCTGACCCTGGCCCTAACCCTGACCCTGACCCTGTCCCTAACCCTAACCCTGGCCCTAACTCTGACCCTGACCCTGACCCTGGCCCTAACCCTGACCCTGACCCTGACCCTGTCCCTGTCCCTAACCCTAACCCTGGCCCTAACCCTGACCCTGACCCTGACCCTGACCCTGTCCCTAACCCTAACCCTGGCCCTGACCCTGACCCTGACCCTGGCCCTAACCCTGACCCTGACCCTGTCCCTGTCCCTAAGCCTAACCCTGGCCCTAACCCTGACCCTGACCCTGACCCTGACCCTGTCCCTAACCCTAACCCTGGCCCTAACTCTGACCCTGACCCTGACCCTGGCCCTAACCCTGACCCTGTCCCTGTCCCTAACCCTAACCCTGGCCCTAACCCTGACCCTGGCCCTAACCCTGACCCTGACCCTGTCCCTAACCCTAACCCTGGCCCTAACTCTGACCCTGACCCTGACCCTGGCCCTAACCCTGACCCTGACCCTGACCCTGTCCCTGTCCCTAACCCTAACCCTAACCCTGGCCCTAACCCTGACCCTGACCCTGTCCCTAACCCTAACCCTGGCCCTAACTCTGACCCTGACCCTGACCCTGGCCCTAACCCTGACCCTGACCCTGTCCCTGTCCCTAACCCTAACCCTAACCCTGGCCCTAACCCTGACCCTGACCCTGACCCTGACCCTGTCCCTATCCCTAACCCTGGCCCTGACCCTGACCCTGACCCTGACCCTGGCCCTAACCCTGACCCTGACCCTGTCCCTGTCCCTAAGCCTAAACCTGGCCCTAACCCTGTCCCTGTCCCTAACCCTAACCCTGGCCCTAACCCTGACCCTGGCCCTAACCCTGACCCTGACCCTGTCCCTGTCCCTAAGCCTAACCCTGGCCCTAACCCTGACCCTGACCCTGACCCTGACCCTGTCCCTAACCCTAACCCTGGCCCTGACCCTGACCCTGACCCTGACCCTGGCCCTAACCCTAACCCTGGCCCTAACCCTTACCCTGACCCTGGCCCTAACCCTGACCCTGACACTGTCCCTGTCCCTAAGCCTAACCCTGGCCCTAACCCTGACCCTGACCCTGACCCTGACCCTGTCCCTAACCCTAACCCTGGCCCTGACCCTGACCCTGACCCTGTCCCTGTCCCTAACCCTAACCCTGGCCCTAACCCTGACCCCGACCCTGACCCAACCCTAACTCTAACCCTAACCCTGGTTGGAATGATAAAGGAAGGAGGGGAAGTAGAGATAGTGAGTACAGTCAACTCTTGAATTTTTCTGTGAATGGAAGCGGAGAAATCAGGCGAAAACTGGCGTTAATGTGGGGTCAAGGGAGGACTTTTTAAAAAATGGGAGGTACTGCAGAATGTTTGCTAATGGGAGTGATTCAGTAGAACAGAAAAAAGTGATGATGCAAGAATTCAAAAGGTTTCCAAAAATAAATAAATAACCCCGTTTCTCAAAGCTCTTAGATTCCAGGACATGTGCTTTCCCACCTGCTGCTCTACCCCCTGGAGTCTAACTGGTAAGGGCCCCAGATTTAGAGCAGGTGGGAGGCAACCATAGGCAATACACGAACTTTCATGTCCAAGTTTCTCTTACAAATTATTACCTTATTATACATGACATTTCACAATAGGATTTTAAAAACGAATCTTTATTTTAAAATACTAACTTAAAATTATAATGCTACATCTAGTTGAGTAAGAAGATTTGTAGCATCAATTAAATAACAGTAGCTAAACTAAGAAGAGGTCAATCAAACTTACTTGAAAGAGAAAACAATGCAGATGTCCCCTTGTGGTTGTGGGTGTTCAAGACCCAGCTGCTGTGGAAACTGCGTCAAACCGGCAGGTGACCCTGGGTTCTTGAGCTTTTACTGCATAAGCCCCCTCCTTCCTGGGCGAGAGGGGGCTCATGATCCCGGGGATCCCCTGACACGTTCGGTCCTCTGTGGAGAAAAAGGACCATCTGGGAAAGGCTGGCACTTGGACTCAACCTTGGCCAGCATTTGCCTGTTGCAATCATTTTCTTTCCTTAACTCAATGAATTTTCAGTCGACATGGCTGTGTTCCAGTTTTCTTGAGTTTTGTTTTCTGTTTTTTGTTTGGCATGGAAGGTTGTCTCCTTTCTGTAATTTCTTGCTCATGTGTCCCTCCATCTTCTCATACAGGTTGCAAATCTTCACCCCACACGGCCTGACAGAGTCATTGGCTTGTGTCATTGGCCCATTATTCTCACTACACCGTTCCTTTCACAGACTTCGTCGAAGTCAGAACACTTTTTGCCTAGCACCTTCACAATTCTTAAAGTGTGTCATCTCTTCACTATCAAAACCACCACCACAGCACATACCAGGATCCTCCAGGGAAATGCATAGGCACGTGGGGCTGTCCCAAGCTTTCAGGAATCACCAGCAGAACACTGCACAGGTGCCGCAGGACTAGCTGAAAGGCGAATGCATGGCAGGCAGGTGGCCCTCCATGACTGGTTGGGCGCTCAGCTCTGTCTCTGAGTGCCAGTGCCCTGTGTGCCATACCTGACCACGATGGAGTGTTCTATTCCTAAGTAAACAGGTACCTAGCAATCAGGGCAGATCAGTTGGGCTGGGGGAGGGGAATCCAGCAGGTTCTAGAAAACCATTTTTCCTACCTGTACTCTGAAATAGAACGTGTTCTCACGTGTACAGGCACTGGGCTCACATGTACGCCCCATAAAGTGTCACCTACCATTAACACCTTGCGTTAGTGTGGTGCATTTGGTACCACTGATGAACCAACATTGGCACATTAGTATCAATTGAAGTCCATAGTTTACATCAGGGCTCATCCTTTGTGTTGTGCAGTTCTGTGAGCTTTGACAGGTACATGATGTCATGTATTCAGTATCAAACAGAATAGTGTACAGCCCCCCTAAATTTCCTGTGCTCTACCCAGTCATCCCTCCTCTCCTCTTGAACCTCTGGAAACCACTGATGACTTCCCTTGTTCTGAAGGCTGTGTTGTCTTTCAATTAGTGGTAGCATGGCATATCTTTCTCCATCCCTTTAGTTTCCAAATAATTATGTCTTCCAAATTAGTTTATTGTACACAAAATACACTTGGGTGTGGTTTTCTTATTCCTTATAACAATCCATGTCCTTTAACTTATACATTTAGACCTTTGACATTTAAAGTGATTGTTTATATATTTTGGGTAGTATCTATTTTATTTCTTATTGTTTTCTGTTCATTGTCTTTACTTTTTCTTTTGTCTTCCTCTTTTTCCTTGTATGGTTTTAGTTGAGCATTTTATGTGATCCCATTTTGTCTCCTCTTAACATATCAATTATACTTCTTTTTAAAATTTTTGAGTAGTTATCCTTTGACTTTGCAATATACACTTACATCTTATTCAGGCCCACTTTGTTGAGAATTTGAATGGATATGAAATCCCAACAAAGTGTGAAAGAGGAAAAGTCATTTTTAGATGAATAAGTCTTCAAACAATGCACCATCCAGGCATCTCTATTTGTTTAAGTCAATGCTTTCCTCTCCCTTTGAATCCAAAGGCAATTTTTAACTGATACAAGTAGTATAATCATTCTTTGTTTGCTTTTTTTGTTTTAGAAATTTGAAGCCATATAGAAAAATTCTAAATGAATTCAGGGTAGTTGGGGGAATAAAAACTGGGGGGGGGGGGAGGATGAGGTTGGACTTGAGACAGTAGTTTTTCATCCGACTGGGACACTAATGAGGGTGAAAGGGGACACTATTAACATTACCCGGAAAATAAGCATAAATCAGAAATGTTCCTGGAAAACTGGATGCAGTCATCCTGATTATAAGCCCCATAGAGTTCTTTGACTTTTTAAACTTTGTGCATGTATTTCTCTTCAACATAAAATTAACCTTAAATGCAGACTGATAAGGTTTGTGAAGTCAGTGAGTCCAGCTTCACAGTCCATGCAGAAAGGACATCAGTGATATTCCTGACGTATAACCATCTAGCCTTTGCTCAAACCCTTTCCCTGGCTCACGCTAGGTCTATTACAGGGCAGCTGTAATTGTTATCAGTTTCTTTCAAACTTGCCAGCTCCACCAATAGGAATATAATACAGAACCCTTTCTCCTCTATGGCTAGCCCTGGTTTTAAAAGTGCATTGCTTCTTTAGTCCAAAAGAAGTGACACTGGTACCTTGTCCAGTCCCCCAGCTTTTCAGCCCCACTGTGCTGTGTTTATTAGTATTAGAGTGAAAAGTGGGGAAGGCGGGTTTGTTTAGGCTAAGAACCAAGACTTCAGAAAGGATTTATTGTCTTGGGCAAGGTCATACATAACCCTGCAGAAGGTTTGATTGGCACGTGACAGGCTCATGCATCAGAGAAGTCGCTGACTTCAGTGACGCATAACCCCCGGCTCCATGCCTGCTCCATTCCTCTCGCAGGCTGCCGTCTTTGCCCTCTTGCTGTCCTATGATGTAGGACTTGGCCAAGATTGACAGAGAGAAAGAAGGTTGAAGGGCAGTGGTTAAAATGTCACCTATCCAGACTGAAATCCAAGTGGCTTAGTTTACCATGATGTGTTTTAATAAATGAGAGTGAAAACGGAAGAGGTTGTGGTTTCTAATCAAACAAAGTAGTGCTTTAGCTACTGAAATGCAAATGGTTTAACTGGTAGGGAAACACACGTTAATTAGGTCAAAAAGATATATTAGGAGGAAACTAAAAACATCATTGCCACAGTTAGATCGACAGCTGGTTTGTGGCAAAAAAAGACACACATGGAAATTACAGAGTCAAATGTTAATATTTTGATCTTCTATTGCTTTGTAACTTGAGTGACTATTTTAGTTTTATAATAAAAACAACCTTTGCATTTCACTGCAGGTATTTTAACATAGAAACAATATTACTGATTCTCAGTCACAGTGTGTTTTGTGCTGTTTGAGCGCTCTGCCTTTCCTGAGGGTGCACTGATTCCTTGATGGTAATAACCCTTACCTCAGAGCTAGACGCAGGCTGCAAGAATGATGTTTACTTTTGCCTTCTGTAAACCGTTGAATTTAGGCGATTGTATTATGTTAGTTTACAATTTTTAAGTGGTTAACTGAGCCTTAAGTGTACAGTATATGGTATAGAATTTAACCAGAGGATCTCAGAGACTTCTTGTGGTGGTGGTTATTGTTTTGATCAAAGAATGGTCAAAGAATTTAGAATTAGTTAAGTACAAATGTGGAGCATTTTCTGCCCTCTAGTGGCAAAAAGCAATTTTGCAATATTGGTTACATTTCAGTGTTTTAAATTATAAGGGAAAAGCTACATGCTATTTTATAAGTGGTTTGAAAATTATATAGGTACATTGCTATAGCTAATTAGTATTGTTGCATATTTTAAGAAAGATACACAATATTTTTATGTTTTATTAACCACAATATACTAATGCTGGGAAATCTTACAAGAGGTAAAATAAATTTTGAGATAATTTTTCTTTCGGATTAAACAGTATTTCTCTACCTCTACAAGAGTATTAATTCAACATTAATCTCATTATAATTTAATTTCACTCCTGATTCTAATTGTGATTTTCCTATTTGACTCCTTTTACATGTTAGTTTCTATATTTAGGAGGAGAATAACGGGCAATACTTCCCATTTCCTAAGCTACACATAGGAATAAATGTATTACACGAGTGTTATATTATGAAAGGAAAACTTCATGATACATGAGTAAAATAGGCCATTAGGAAGAATTTGATAAAGCCCTGAAGTTCAAAGTGCTATAAAAATAGTTCATGAATGATTTTTGACCATTCTTTTTTTTCTCAGGAAAATTAAACTATCCAAACTCTTCATTTTCATTATTGTTATGAAATAAATACCTTCTCATGCCTGACAGTTTCAGATATTTACAGAGAACCATTAGCTCTGGCCCCAGTTGAGATGATAACATAGTTCAGGAGATAAAAAGATGAGCAACAATGACTCCATTCAAAATAAGCTTAAAGGGACTATAGCGAAAATTTAACATTCTGGTGAAAAATGTGATACTCCTACCTAACATATTAGTCTGTCAGAATCAGGGCATCTCTAAAAAGCATCAACCTTGGACCTGGACAGTATTATGCTAAGTGAAGTCAGTCAGTCAGAGAAAGACAAATACCCCATGATCTCACTCATATGTGGAATATAATGAACAAAATAAATTGACAAAATAGAAACTGAGGCACGGATACATGGAACAGACTGACAGCTTTCAGAGGGGAGAGGGTTGGGGGACTGGATGAAAAAAAGGTGAAGGGATTAAGCAAAAAACATACGTATATAGCACATAGACAGACAAAAGAGTGGTGATAGCCAGAGGGAAAGGGGTGGGGGGCGGTAGGTGGCGTGGGCAAAGGGAGGTAAATGGGAATGGAAAGACTTTGTTTTGGGCGATGGGCGCACCATGCAGTGCGCAGGTGATGTTTTGAGTTTTACACTTGAAACCTGTATGGTTTTGCAAACCAGGGTCACCCCAATAAATTCGATTTAAAAAGCATCAATCTTATTGTTGTCATAGGAACTTTTTTTGTAGGCAAAATAACGCGAAAGCTTTGGGTATATTATTATGTAGGTATTAATAGCCTGAGTGTAATTAGAGAATAGATGATGTTGAAAGGGAAGTGAAATGCACTTAATGCCACTAAATTGTACATTAAAGATGCTTAAAAGGGTACATTTTGTTATGTATATTTTTCCACAGTAAAAAAAAACTACATAAGAAAGGCAAGTGAAATCTCTCCGATTTTTAAACACTCTACCAACAATGAAAAAATGTGCAATACCTAAATACACCTCTCAGGAAGTCAGGGTCACTTAATAAATAGTCATTTAAAATAAACATTGGATGTCATAAAGAGGGACAAACGTTCGCCGCACAGTATTTTCCTGATTCAAGCCTGACTCTAAGAAGCAAAGTGATTATATTTCCCACAGAACAGTCTGGGGGAGAGGAGGGAAAGGCTGAGATACTGGAATACTCCTACGGTTCATGTCAGTGAATTCTATTCTGACTTATTTTAATTCCTTTACTGCTCTGTCCTAATTCACGGGTGAGATCTGTAGGAGACTGGAAGTAACCCAGAGATTGAAAGACAAGACCTCCCCTTGCAAAAGCTTATCTCCTGATGCCTCCACTTGCCAATGCCCACCTATTTCAGTGGCCCCCGTGGCCAGTTCAGTTCTCCATTGAAGCAGAAACTGATAATTGAATTTCATCATCAACAAGAACACTTTGGTGGGGGCGGGGGGATCATTATTGCTCCTTTAGAGTCTAAGATAAAAATGGCCCGGCGTTTATTCTGTGACGTCTTTACCCTTTATAGTCATTACTGATAGATAGTAACTTATTATTGATAAGGTAGGCACCTCCTTACCTGCTCTTAAGATAAACACTTTATTAAAGCTGTCCAGGCATCTACGGTCTTTTTCTTTCCTTTCTCCTTCCCTCCCTCTCTTCTTTTCCTCTTTATAAAATCTGTATTCAGGGTTATAAAACAGTGAGGATTTATTCCTGCTCTCTAGGGCATCATGTTTTCTTTTTAAAGCTCAATTCAATAAATGTTTGCCGAGTGCTTCACAGGTTTGAGGGCTGGATGGGAGGTGGCTGTGTGGTGGAGGACAGGGTAGAGGATGGAGGAGAGCACAGACTTTGAAGTCAGACAGATCTCAGTGGTTCGTTTCTTCAGAGAGTTCTTCCTTTTTAAAAAAATATACATTTATTGATTTCAGAGAGGAAGATGGAAACATCAATGATGAGAGAGAACCATTGATCAGCTGCTTCCTGCACACCTCCTGCTGGGGATCGAGCCCACAACCCGGGCATGTGCCCTTGACAGAAACCGAACCTGGGACCCTTCAGTTCGCAGGCAGACGCTCTACCCACTGAGCAAAACTGGCTAGGGCTTCAGAGAGTTCTTTCTGAGCTCAGTTCTCATGTATAAAAATGAGCAAAACAGAAGTGGGTAAAACAGCATTAAATGTTAAAAGAGACACAATTATAACAATAACTAGTCCTTATTTTTATTAAGCTAGGGAGGGAATACAAAGGACAGTCTAGTGCAGTGGTTCCTAATCAGGAATGCTTTTGCACCCCAGAAACCATCTGGCAAAGTCTGGAGACATTTTTAGTTGTCACATTTCGGGGTGGTGCTACTGCCATCTAGTGGGTAGAGGCGATGGGTGCTGTTACATACCCTCTGGGCACAAGGCTGCCTATCCACAACAAAGAATTACCCCTCAAATGTCAATTGTGTTGACCTTGGCTTAGTGAAAGAAAAAAAAAATGTTTCATATTTTATATAACAAGGAAGTGCACTCATAGAAACTGGGCAGACCATCTAGTGTTCTACTTGTCCATCCAATGTCCCTGCTTTTTTCACCATTGTAATAGTGGCTGGGGCGCTGTGTCCAGAGGAGAAACTACATTTCCCAGCTTCACTTGCCGATGGGGGTGGCCAATGACACGAAAGCTGTTGGTGATGATCTTTAAGGGGCCCTTGGGGAAAGAGCACCCCTTTGTGTTTGCTGCATGGAAGGGGCCGTAATGGCCTGGTGGGAGCCATGTGCCTGGGACAGAGGAGTGGAAAGATGGCAGGAATCTGGATCCTTGATGACTGTGGAGTTTCCATACCAGCCCAGAACTGCTTCCTTCCAGACATTTTTATGTGAGAGAAAAGTTTTGCTTGGTTAGCCCTGGCTGGGTAATTTGGTAGTTTGGAGTGTTGTCCGGTACACTGAGAGGTTGCAGGTTCAATTTCCGGTCAGGGCACTTACCTAGGCTGCGGGTTTGATCCCCGGTCGAGGCTCATACGGGAGGCAATGTTAAAACAATGTTACTGTATTTAGGTTTTCTATTACATGCAGCTGCATCCACATTTGAACTGGGTTTTGAAGGATTTAGACAGAAAAGGGGCCTTACAGGTGAAGGAATTGGAGTGAAAAAAGGTGCAGAAATGTGACAGGAATAACATGTGGTTTGATAAGATCCAGAGGAGAAGTGTCACACAATGTCTGCAGGAGGAGCTCTAGGGAAAAAAGTACACACACACACACACACACACACACACACACACACAAGTGGAGGCCAAGCGCTCACCTTTCTTGCCCATTTCATTTTGTTGGTCACACTTAGGTGAACACTGACCTTTCATTTTTCTCACTGAGAAATTGGTCTCTGAGTCAGTATATTTTTCCCCCTTTTTGTATTTCTCAAGGTCACTGTCACAGTATGATGTATGAAATGTGGGCCTGAGATCACATGGGAGTTGCCTTCCATGAAAATCGTTGACGTATACTGTGCATCCCCAGTTTTCCCCACAAAGCCCCGACCGTCCACTCATCTTTACAGGCTTCCCGAGTTTTAGGTCAGGACCAGTCGGGTGGAATGTCTTTGCAGAAGGGAGGTTTTGGAAGAGAGAATGGTTTGGGGAATGAGCCTGGGGAGGCACAGTGAGGAGAGGCGCATAGGCACCAGCTCACCTCTGTTTTCTGCTGCTGCGGGAAGCCGGTATTTGGAGGAGGGGCAGATTAAACCACTTGAATGATTCTGATTATTTTGGCATCATGTTCATAAGCACTTTAATGGCCAATCAGATAATCCTATTCCTTTATAAATTGAATTAGATATTACTTTAAAATAATTCTAGAAATAAAAATGTCTTCTGTTGCAGTAGTTCTTGAACTTAATGGGATCACAAACCCCTGAGAGAATTTAATCCCAGAACTCCAAACTCTCTCCCCTGCAAATGAACCTATTTTGTGTAATGATTCAGAGAAATGGTCATTTTTAGGAGCTATAAATATTCATTAAAAGGTGAGATTTGAGATCAACTAAAGGACTTGTATGCATGCATATAAGCATAACCAATGGACATAAGACACTGGGGGATAGGGGAGGCTAGGGGACTGTCTAGGGCGGGGGGGAAAAATGGACACATATGTAATACCCTTTGTAATACTTTAAGCAATAAATAAAAAAAATAAAAAATAAAAAAAGATTTAAAAAAAAGGTGAGATTTATCTTTGTTGCAAAAGGTGTCAAAACTGAAGTTTTAACTAAAACTCCAAAATATAATAGATGTGAAATTCCCAAGGCAAGATCACCACTTGCAGACTTTTAAAAAAACTTATTGAGTTGAAAAAGAGGGAGAGAGAGAGAGAGATGTCAATTTGTTGTTCCACCTATTTACGCATTCATTAGTTGATTCTTTTTTTTTTTTTTTTCAGGTGATCATCATAGCCGGGTTCTCTTGTCAGGGTCTCCAGCCAGGTTCTATAGCCAGTTCTCCACCCAAGTTCTGGATCTCCAGCTAGGTTCTCCAGCCAGGTTCGGTCGCCAGGCTCTTCAGCCAGGTTCTGGCTAGGTTCTCCAACCAAGTTCTGTAGCCAGGTCCTGTCCAGGTTCTTTTGCCAGGTTCAGTCACCAGGTTCTAGTCAGGTTCTCTTGCCATGTTCTATCCAGGTTCTGTAGCCAGGTTCTGTCTCTAGGTTCTTCAGCCAGGTTCTGGCTAGGTTCTCTAACCAAGTTCTGTAGCCAGGTCCTGTCCAGGTTCTTTTGCCAGGTTCAGTCACCAGGTTCTAGTCAGGTTCTCTTGCCATGTTCTATCCAGGTTCTGTAGCCAGGTTCTGTCTCTAGGTTCTTCAGCCAGGTTCTCTCGCTAGGTTCTGTGTCTAGGTTCTGTCCATTAGTTGATTCTTGTATGGCAACCCTGGCGTATCAGGACGATGCTCTAACCAACTGAGCTACCCAGCCAGGGCTATCTGCAGACTTTTTGAAGGAAGTGGTTCTCCTAGTTCTCAATTCTCTCACCTACTTGGAGGCTATTAAAGGATAGGATTGGGGTTTATGGGAAGATTTCTTTGGAGAGCATGTTACCTTGCTGTGAATGCCCCTTACCTATGCCCAGATGTCCCTTCACCAGGGAGGGGCTTCCGTAGGATGAGGAAACCTGCTCCATGTGGTTAAGAGAAGCAAAGAACTGGTGCCCAACTCCAGGCCAAAAAGCTGAAGCGTCTGGGGGAGGCAGAGTAGAGGAGGGCCTCCAGTGTGGAGGGTGAGCCGATAGAGGGTGATTCCTGCTGTAGAGGACCCCAGAGAAAAATGGGCATGAGTGGAGTGGGTGCCAGTGCCCCAGGGTGAGGGCTGAGGTATCATGGGAAACAGAAGACTTGCCAGGAGGGGGGCCCGCAATGGTGGGCGGTACCGTCCTCTGGGTCCCAGGAGTGAATCTGGCTCTTTATCTATTTGTGTTGCCGGATGTTGCATGATACTTTCTCTGCTGCTCAAATCTGGAGGTGCGAAGGTCCTAAATACTATGGAAACGGCAGGAAGCAGTCTTACCCGTCGGCCCCTGCTCCCCTAAGCAGGGCAAAGAGAATTGGAGACACAGGGGAGCAGCAGAATGGCAGTTGCGGGGCAGCCTGCAGTTCTGCCCTGGGCATGGCAAGTGGTGTCTGCGTTTTCTGTGGGTCAGGTGGATGCTGAGAAGGTGGCAGGCCTGAGCCCTTCCTGGGCAATAAATGGGCCTGGGAGTCCAGGTGAGATGGGGGTGGTCGGAGAGATCAGGGAGCATGCAGGTCTCTCAGGTCAGCGTGAAGGTCCCTGTTGTGCTTCCCAAGAACTCCCGCGCAGAAGCAGCACTATTATGTAGAGAGGATGAGAGGGCTGCTCTTGATTCCCACACGCACATCCTCCTTTACCCGTCCCAACACCCTGGAGAAGTAGGAGGAGGTTTTCCAGGCTCTACCGCATCCTCTCTCACCACCTGCCTCTGAGGTGAGAAAGGGGAGGCAGAGAGAGCAGAGACATGCTCCTTTCCTCTGCAGGTGCTTCCAGCAGCCAGCCCGGCCTGCGATGGCGAGGGGAAGCTGTGCCTCAGATCCAAGGTTGCGTCTTTAACGGGACTTGATGGCGTTTTTAAATATCCAGAAGTGACTAAAGAAGTTATAGAGTTTGTCCACAGTATCATTAAGGGATCTCTACCCAGCAGGGAAAGGAGATCCAACACGGCCCAGCCAGAGCAGGAGGGATGAAAAATAACACCATTTCCGGTTTGCACCCGATGGAGTTGAATAAATTATTTATATCTGATTAAGGGCTTCATATTCCCATGACTAAAGTCAAATAATTGCACTAGGATTGTGGCATACTGTGCTCATCAATTGTTAGTGTAAGAGTGACCAGATTTTTTTTTCCTGCAAATTAAATACTTGAAACATTAAATGAGGAGGAAAGAGATCCTAGTTGTGTTGCACTTGAAAGGAGTGATTTGTAATGGGCACTCAGACTCACAAACTTAACATTGACTCTTCTCTCCCCCATCACGGCCCCATCCCAACATGTGATGAGTTGGCGAACTCTACCTCTGTGTGATATCTCAGAACCGCAGCAGGAACACCAGCGGTTTTTCTTTTCCTGATGAATAACACCCCCAATCCTTTGCCTGGCCCTGAGTGCACTCTTTGCTTCCAGCTCATCCTTCTCACCTTCTTTCCTCTCCTCTTTGCATGCTCTGTGCTTTGCCAAACTGAACCCCAGGTGTTCTTGGCTCACGTGGCTTTAAGACCTTTGCTCATATCCCCTGTCTTTGCCTGAAAGTATCCTCTTTCCTCCCACCGGTCTCTAAATGCTCAAAGTAGAGCCACCATTCAAAGTCCAACTCATGAAACACCCCTGGTTTCCCAGATGAAGAAACATTCTCTTTTTGTTGACCCTTCATAGGAATTTATTAGTGCCTCTCACATCATTTCATTCATTCTGTCCAACCTTGAAGGCTTACTATGCATAAGACACAGTTGTAAGCATTGGGGATGTGGCAATGGACAAAAACTGTGGGATTTATGGAACTGAAATTCTTGTAAAGGGGACAGACCCTAAATACATGTTAGGTGGTGATAAGAAGATGGTAAAAAGTAAACTAGTGGTGTTCCGAGGTCTTATGATGAGGTGTTATAGCCTGCCACCGTACTCCTTCAGGTCTTACCTAAAGTGTCATGTACTATTTTATCCAAAAAAATTTTTTTTACATGTACTTTCTACTAGAAAATAATAAGTAGGTAGCTTATTTGTTTTTTTAATCTCTTGTAGACCTTGCACTCTCATTTGTACATAGTAGATACTCAAGAAATACTTATTATTTAATAAAAAGAATGATTATAATAACTGAAATTATTTATGAATTGAGATCCAGAAAAGAAATTTAAAGTTGAGGAGGATAATCTTCTGAATTTGAGAACTGGGTATCCTTTGTACTTGCAGACAACTCATATGAGACCTTTTCTGTTAGAGAGGTCAAATGTTGGACAATGTCATGAGCTTAAATTCCCAATCTGTCCGCACATGTCTTTGTGGCTATTGGGTAATGATAGGGCCCATATGGGGCTTAGGAGGAGCCATCTCATTACTTTATACCTACAGCCGTGTTTGCACCTGACCTTCTATAGTTCTCAACGTACAGGTGTTATTTCCCTGGGTCTTTGCCTTCTTCCTTCTAAGAAACTTAACTTTCTTGGAAACTTCTCTGGAAAAGATGCAATCCTGTGTAGGGTTTCTGGACCAGCTGCACATAACTGCCCACGCAGTGCCATGGGTTTTCAGGTAACTACCTTGGGTGTTTTTGATCAGGATTCTGGATTTCTGGGGGCTGACAGGACAGAGCCTAAAGCAGCTCATTGACAGATGGTGAGTGCATGGGTCTTTGGAGCACATCACTCAGTGTCTCGGTCACATTTTTGGCTGTTGTTCTCCCAAACCTCTGTGGCAGATTAGGAACACGTCTGAGATGCTTTCCTTTCTGTTTCTTCCAAATCTCAGAGGCGGGGTGGCCATTGCCCCAGTGCTTGCTTCTTCCGTGGGCCTCCCAGGTCACAAGGGCAAGTTTTTGTTGACTGCAGGTGTGCTCATCTTCATGACGTGTTTTGGACCCCAAACTTTTAATTCTTCAAAACGGAAACTTCTTTTCTTTTCCCCTTTAAGGTTTCCTCTATGATATCATTAGAAATGAGAATTAAAATTATTTATTATTGTTATAAGCAATAGAGTTGAACCCCAAATGAACTTAAATCCAGACTTTAATCTGTAGACTTGTTAAAGCTATAACCAAAGTGTGTGTTTTCATGCACATAATAATTGAATAAATAATTTGCATTAAGTTTCTGAAAGCAATCTGGTTTCTCTGTCCCTGGACTATTGTAAGACAACTATAAAATATTAATATATAGAGTGAATACAGCAATGTGTTCAAGCAGCAGGAACAAAATGAGGCATTGAAATGAGATAAATGTTTATTTTACTTCAGTTATTCTTTTTTTGGCTTTGGATTCATATTGTTTATGGAATATTTCATATATTTTTATATTTTTATTTTAGAGAAACCTCCCTCTGCCTCTCCGTGTCTCTTGTTTCCCCCTCTGTGAAGGCCACAGTGGTGGACACATGGCCACAGCGGTGCTAGCCTGGTTTTGAGGTGCAGGTGGAGGAGGCTCCTCTGCATTTCTTTCCACCAGTTCATATTCAGAGGTCCAGTCCAAAAGCATTTCTCAAGAAACAGATGGTATTTTTATTAGTATATAAATTATATTTTTAGTAAAGCACCAGTTAGTTTGTGGGTTATTGCCCCAGTAAGATGCCGACTTTAAAGAAACCATTTAAAACACAGCGACTGTATAATTAGATTTATTTAATCATGAAAGTTTGTCCATATAAAGATTTTTAAATGATTGTTTTCTGATTGTAGAAAGTAATAGATACTCATCTCAGCAAATGTGGAAAACATCTAAGAGCATAAGGAAGAAAATAAAAATAAATCACAAATCCACCATGTAGGGATACAAATTTTAGCTAGATTTACCACAAACTTTTATTTATTTGCTAAGTAGAAAATAGCAATGTCATATTGTTTTGTTTGTGGTTGCAGACAGTTCAAATGTCCAGCTGAAATGTATCCAGATCTTATTTTTGCAACTGTTTATTACAACTGTGTACTTCTGAGTCCACTGAAAATTATTAATGCACCCTGTGCTTGCTAAGTTGATACTGTACTTACACAGTAATTGAAGAAGCCAGGCCTTTTGCTGTTGTGTTAAACAGCCCGAGTTGTAAGGAATCCGCTGTCATGGGAATGCCGAAATTAGACAGAAAGCAAAACACAAATGAACTCTTCCTTGCACTTCACAGAACCATCACTCCGGGAAAATATGTAGTTAGTACCAGTCATGATAGATAGAGTTAAAGAGCTTACTTCAGAACACTTGTCATCATTTTCTTTGCTGTGAAGATTGCACATCATTAATTCATCTGCATGAAGATGTTTGATGTTAACAAGCTTGAAGTGGCTAAAGTCAATAAAATGGATCGTTTTGATGAAATAACTTCCATTTTGTCCTAAATCTAGAATTAAGTTTATAGATGCAGCAAGATGTCTGACGTCTACAAGAAGGGAAACTGTGGTCTTTTTATACTGTCTAAAAACAAAGGCAAGTTTGCTTTACCATGGAAATCAATCCCACATGTTTTAAGTACTAATATTAATTAGAGTATTTAACTAAAATATGTATGTAGGGAATGTGGGTAACTATTCTGGAAGACAGCAATGTTTCTGCTTGCAGATTCATTAACTTTGAAAATCATTTTTCCTCATTAAAAACGAGCTTCTAATGAGGTAAGTTTGGGGCCATGGTAATTAAGATTTTGAGCAAACAGAATGCGTTATTTCTCTGAGCTCAAACAAAAACTATATTGGTGCTTGCATCAATTCCTGAGAGAAGAAAAAAATAATATTCAATACATGCTAGCCACGTTACAATTTTTTTTTATCCACACAAAAGAATTAAGCATACTATATTCAAAATGTCAAACAAAATTAAGAAAGTGAAAATAGGGACTGGGTGAGAAGGGGGAAGGGATAAAAAAAGAATGTGAAAATAATTCTAAGTCTCATAATACCCAAATAAAATGCCATTAATTAACTTTTTGCAAAATGCTGTTTGGTTATTAAAAAGCTTTGGAGTAAATGTCAGCTGTAGCGTGAAGGGTGTGCATAAGACCATGTGATAGGCATTTTGACAAACTGGCTGTCTCGGGAGGAGCGGGAGGCAGTTCAAGGCCTTTTGTATTTGCCCTGTGGGCCCTATTTGGCAAAACTGCATAAATCATCGGGACTTTATTTTTATGAGATGCTGCATCCTACCTTCTTCCTCAAAGCCCTTAAGGACCCCAGCAGAGGTTGGGTGAGTCACACACGTGCTGATTTTGTGGTTCCCCTGGCCCATATTATTTAAGTAATCGCACATTGCCACAGGCACACAGACATCGTGGCAAAAGAAAAGAATTTGCAGAAATAAATGCTTATGTACGGAAATGCCAAAGAGAGTCTCTTTTGGAGCAGGTGCCTGGTATTCGTAAAAGACCCACCTATCACTAGACTGCCAAGGTCAGTGGTCGTCAAACTCATTAGTCAACAGAGCCAGATATCAACAGTACAACGATTGAAATTTCTTTGGAGAGCCAAATTTTTTAAACTTAAACTATATAGGTAGGTACATTGTTATTAACTTAATTAGGGTACTCCTAAGGCTTAGGAAGAGCCACACTCATGGGGCCAAAGAGCCGCATGTGGCTCGAGAGCCGCAGTTTGCCGACCACGGGCCTAGGTTCTAGGGAAATCATTACTTGTTCCTACCTGTCCATTGAACCCTTTCAGGAGAAAAAGACAGATTTCCAATACTCTAGCTACTTCTAGACACAGACACTTAGAGGTGGATTAACAAAAGAACCAATCATAAAATTGCACTTTTTGTGTCAAGAATTGTACCACCTTTAGCCTCTCTCACCAACCTATCACAGTCTGAGGTGTGAGATGGGCAGGAGTGAAGCCCTTTCTTTCTTTTTTTAAATAAGTTTTTATTGATTTCAGAGAGGAAGAGAGAGGTAGAGAGATAGAAACATCAATGATGAGAGAGAATCACTGATCAGCTGCCTCCTGCACCGGGATGCAGGCTCGATCCACGTCGGGCAGTGCGGGAGCCCACAACCCAAGCCTGTGCCCTGACGGGAATTGAACCGCAACCTCCTGGTTCATAGGTTGATACTCAACTACTGAGCCATGCTGGCGGCCAAAGCCCTTTCTTTGTAACATACGTCCTGAGAATAAACCAGAAAGTGGAAAACAACAGTGGGCAAACTCTCAGGTACCCCACGTCACACTTGCCCGCGGCCTCTCTTAAGGCAGTTGACTGCATTGGCCTCATTTGTTTTGGTCTGTGGTAGCCAAGGATCCCCACAGTAAGAGGCAATTAATTCAATTCATAGTCGAATGTTAATTTTGTAAAGCTGTTAGTGGATTATTTGGGTTTAATTTCCCTGAGGATTTAATACATTTCTCTTCCAAATTGTTTCTTTGAAAACTGCGGATGAACTTCCTTTTTTTTTTTTTTTTTTTTGTGGTCAGTAGATCCAAACTTTTGAGAAATGGGAGAAGCAAGGAGCAAGTTATGTTGGTCGAGTTCACACTCTGGAAAAAGTAGAAGGAATGGCTTGGGTCTCTTTCAAAATATGTTTGTCTCTAGTTGTTTCGAACTTCAGCAGTTCACCAGTTTTCAGTGCTGCTACTTAGGGTCCTGGCACATCCACTGTTTGTCCAAGCCAAAATCCTTTGTAAGATCCTTGACTGTTTCCTCCTCTTTTCTGCCACTTCCCATTCTATAGCTAATGAACCTTATTTCTAATTTTGAGCTATTACAGCCAATAGATAATATTTTTTTTGAGCACCTATCATGTGCCACGAACTGTTCTAAGTACTTTGTGAATTAACTTATCTTTCATACAAATCCCATGAGCAGGTCCTGTTATTGTTCCTACACCACAGAAAGGGAGACTAAGGTGCAGGAGGGTTCACCTTCTCGCCAAGTGGCAAAGTCAGGATTTGAACCCGAGCTGTCTGAGCACTCACTGTGCTAGTTTGCCCAACCAAGTCTGGCCTCTCCTAACCTCTAAATAGCTCTTACATGTGTTCATGTCTCTCTATTCTTCCTGCCATTGCTCACTCACCATTTTCTCTCGACTAGAACTTTTTCCTGGTCCTCTCCAATTCTTCCTCCACAGTGCAATCAGAAGAAATTTAAAACATACAATACCATATATTTGATTTCTTCTTTAATACCTTCCTATGATTTCCCATTTCTCTGACAATCTTTAGAGAGCCCGATTGTCATTTCTTATTTCTTATTTCTCCCGCATTCTCTCCACTCCCTACAAACTCCCTGCTTTATGACCAACTTCTTTCTGTTCTTCCAAGTAAGTGGATGTGCTTTCTCATGCCTCCAGGCCTCTGTTCGTGATTTTCCTGTGGAATATTCGTCCGCTTCTTCCACCTTTTCACTGTTTGGGTCTCAGCGGAGGCATCACATGTCTGAGAAGTCCCTCCTGACGTCCGGCTCCAATAAAAGGCTTTGTTCTTCCCCAGCCACGCCTCGGCTCACTCTCACTTGTCTTGCTTCCTTGTTTCCCCTCCGCTGCTCTGGAAATGATGAAGGCAGGACCCAGCTTGTGCAGATCCCCATGGCATTTCCACTGGGATCTCAGGACATTTCATTTCTAAATGAATGCATACATTTTTCATTAGTTTTGGAAACCGGAGTTAAAACTGAAGTTGCTTGTTAATTAATTTTCCCAGCGTTGGCTGTCGACCAGAGTTTTCTCTCTGCTGTGACTTACACATTATTGGAGCTTAAGTTTATTGGCTTATCCTGAAATCATAACATGTTAACATCTCAGGCTTTCCAGGTCAGAGACCCATATAGGAATATAGTCAGATATAAGCCGGCTGAATGTGAGTTTAGGTTTATTCTGTTATAGTGCAACTTACAACTTATTAGGTTCAATATGTTCTGCTGGATCTTGCCATGTCGAAGGCCCCAGACACCAGGAAGGGTCTGAAAAGAGACTACGCAGCCCCATGGAGGGCTTTCTGACGGGGTCTCCCACTTGGCAGCCTTCACAGGCCTACGGGCTCCTCTGGCTGAGGCCAGAAGGGGCTCTCTGATTGCTTGTTATTTTTCCATGCCCACTAGCTGCACCCTAACCTCTGGCAGACAGAGCGGGGAATTCATCATTTCCACCAATCGGGAACCGAACTTACTGGAGTTGGGTTTAGGATTTTTTAAGGCTCCAGTAAAATATTTAAGATTAGAAGTTTTTTTTGCCATGGGCTGCAAGTTTTTATTTAAATCTTTATGTAAGGAGACTACTATTTGTAATACCTTAAACAAAAAAATAAAAAATAAGTAAATAAATAAATCTTTATGTAGATGGGCCAGCTCACTCCACACATTTATCTATGTTCCCTGAGTCCACGTGAGACTTACCAGGGAGGTGGTGAATTTTAATAACCCCGAGGAACCTCATTAGAGAACCCTTCTCCTCACCCTCGACCTAGAAGATTACTTCCAGGGCGTTTGCCTTTTTACAGTGTTTATGTCTTCCTCCCCATCTAAGCATAATCCCATTGTGCTATGCAGAAGAATTTATGGCATTACAGCTTTATTTTGCATTTCATGATTGCAAAGTATTTTGCAGCCATTTGTTAACTAATTTCAGGCCCTCTTTAGAGGGTGGGTGGGGGAATGACTGTATAATTCATTTCAGCATTATGTATGCCCAGAGAAAGACATACCTGCCTTGGTTTCAAAGAAGATCATCATATGCAAATGGCATAAAATTACTGTTTTAAAAATGCGTGGTGGTGCCTTTGTTTCGAGATTTATGAGTGGCTTGTTATAATGAGCTTGTCACATTTGGATGCAGTGCTGTATTTACTTCTCTGCCTTTTATTATGACAGACGCCAGCACCGGGGCCTTGGAGGTGCCGGCGCGAAAGGGAGACAGAGGCTATTCCTCCATGTCCTGAGTGCGGTTGGAATTCAATTCTAGTTGAAGTAACTTAAAGAATCAATTTGTACAATACGAGAACAGACATGAAATATTTATAAAAATTAACTCACAGGATTTATTCTAGAAGGTTGTTTAAATGGCAAGGTCCCTATGTCTAAAGGGCGTATGTCAGGACCACATATCGAACAAACGCAGCCTCGGTGTTAGATCTTGCAAACCGCATGCAGCGGTAACGTTACAGAAAATTTTAAAGCGCTTGTGCGAGGCTGTTAAGGAAGCAGCCGCTCTACAGCACAGCTTTCCAATTCCAGCTTTTACGCTTTTTAATGTTCATTTTTATTGACATTTTTTTCCTTGCAGGAAAAATGTGTGATTTTTACTGGCCTGGCAGGAGGTTGTGGTACCTCTTGCCAAAGTGTCAGGTAAACTCGGAATTCTCTACATGAGGGACAAAGACCACATGTTTAGTTAAAACAACACGTAGCTTTTGTACAAATATAGGTAATGGAAACCCAGACTCTTGCTTGGATTTTTTTTCTTTGGCTATTTGCGTTTGATGTTTTAAATATAAGTCAGCAGCCACCTTGTAATGCCAGCCCCAGCGGAATAATTCAGTTTCTTACAAAATGTGCACTTTTTCAATATCTTGTTTTTAATTTTTAAATTTTTGTTTTGTTTCATCCTTGTTTTCGAGGGTTCTGCTCTAAAAAGGGGAAAGTGCTCTCCAAATAATAATTTGCTTTAATAAAAAGAACATTTTAAACTGTCAGTAACTGAGCAAGGACCTAGCCTAATCCATATGCTTTTTCCTCCAGCCTGACCACACCTTCACTGGGGAGGAAATCTGTGGCTTAAACCTACACCAACGTGCGTTTGGGGGTGTTAGCAATGGACAACTCACACAGGAATGAGGGCAGATGGGTAGTTAATAAAAATGAGCATCATCAGTAATTCACCCTGGCTGGTTTGGCTCAGTGGATAGAGTGTTGGCCTGTGGACTGAAAGGTCCCAGGTTTGATCCCGGTCAGGGGCACATGCCCAGGTTGCGGGCTCGATCTCCAGTGGGGAGTGCACAGGAGGAAGCTGATCAATGATTCTCATCATTGATGTTTCTCTCTCTCTCTCTCCCCCTCTCCATTCCTCTCTGAAATTGATAAAAAATAAAATAAAATAGATGTTAATATAACCCTATTAAATACCTAATGAATTTAATTCTATACTGGCTGTTGTACCTGGTGAGTTTAAGAAATTAGATATTTCCCCTTTGAGAACCTGTAATAAAGAAAATAGACAAAGCTGGTAAAGGTTTTAATGCTCAACCAGGCGTACAATCTTTAGGGACAGTAGCCAATTATAAACAGGCTGGAATGACCCAGAGCAGTTGTATAATGGTAGGCTTTGGCTGATGGGCTCTGGTAGAGCCCTCTCTGTCCACATACTACCCCTCAATTTCTAGGTCAAAAGCAATGGAATCACCCTTCCTATGTTTTATATAAATAATTGATTTTTAGAGAATGAGGAAGGGAGAGCGAGAGAGAGAAAACCATCGATGTGTGAGCAAAACATCATCCAGCTGCCTCCTGCATACCCCCAACCAGAGATTGAGCCCACAACTAGGGCATGTGCCTTGACTGGGAATCTAACTGGCAACCTTCTGGTGCCACACTGGCCAGGGCTGTTTCCATATTTTCTAGTTTGATTTGTTTGTTTAGAGTTACCACTTCAAAACTTCCCTTAATGCATATCTTCACCCGATCTAACTTGGACAAAAACACCCAGGGAGAAGGAGGCCCAGAATCCTGGGCTAAGCAGTGCATGGTGAAAGACGGGAGAGGACTGTGGGCTCTCTTTGGACCTCCCTGTTTCTTGAGCAGTTTCCTATTCTTGTAAATGTTGTGTAGCTCAGGCTTTTATATTGGCACAGCTGCAAAACCAGGCTCTCCTCTATCTGACATATTACTCAGACTCCTTGGTTGCATGTTACTGAAATTTCTAACGTGTTTAAGCAAAATGGGGAATTTATTATGAGGATACGGGGATGCCTTATGAGTGGGGTTGGGACCTATAGAACATCTGGAGTCTAGGACTCAGATCACCATTGGGACGCTCCTGGATTCTCATTTCTTCGTTCAGTACATCAGTTTCATTGTCCCCTCCTACTGCTGTGTTGATTTTTCCACTTCTTTATCAATTTGTTAGTGCCTTCTGAGTTTACATCTTCAGTTTCAGCCCCTCCCCCCTTCAAGAAACTGCTTTATCTCAGATTCAAAATACCAGGAAGGATTCTGATTAGCCCAGTCTGGACAAGGTGCTCTATTCTGAACCAGTCATCTGTGGCCAGGAGTGGGTCACATTGCACCAACAGAAAATCCAATTGCAAACCTGTGAAAGAGTTGGGGGTGGGCGATGCTACTGGGAAGACAATAAAAAAGGTGTCCAATACAGCTGCACAGATACAGAGTAAGGGAGGATCTGGGCTCTTCTCTGCCTGTTCAGAGGGAAAACTACTGAACAGACTCTTCTCCGCCATTTCCCTGTTCAGAGGGAAAACTACTTCCCAAGCTGATGAAGAATTAAGTTCTGAGTTGCATCCCAAGGACCACTGAACCATTCTGCGTTGGTGTGGGCATTTCTCTGTTTCTCTCTAAAGATGCTGAAGAGGTCTCTATCCTCGACTGGTGATTCCAGTCGACAGTGCTTTCATCTATGCCATCTGGGTCTTTGTTTTTGCAAGCAGGTGTTCTTGTGTGATATTTTTGTGGCTCATGTGGGGCTTTGGCGGTAAAAACAAAACAAAACAAAACAAATTCTAGATCTTCCTTCCCTAGGGGCAGCTGAGGGCACAATTCCCAGCTATTTCTCTATAAATCCATCAAAAGCAGTGCCAACTTTGAGAGCCTGTAAGATTCCCTTTCTCCCCTGGCAGGTGAGAGCCCTGGCTCAGGTGTTTCTCTTTGGCATTTGGAGGCGCTCCTGTTTCCAGTGTTGTTCTCAGCACCAGATACGAAGTGCTATCCTGAGAATTTTAAGACCAGGTGGTTTGGTCCCTAAATGGTCCTAAACTCTTTTTTAACTTGGGCCTGTAAAAAAAGAAGTGTCACATCCTTTGTTTTGCTGTGGTGATACCTACTTGCCCCATGTCTCCCCACCGGGTTTATTAAGTTCGGATGAGTTCTGTGACCTGGACTAGAGTGGTTCATTGGTTTTTGAGCAAGAAAGCTGATTTTTCTATTAACTTGGCAGATTTGCCATTCTCTATCTGACACTTGGATAGACTTCTCTTGGGAACACTCCAAAATTTCCTCCATTGTATAATGTACTGTGTGGAGATCAGTAAGGACTGTTTATTTTGGAGAAAGTAAAAATAAGACTCTTGTGAATACTTCCAAATATAAGCATATATTCTTTTGGTAATTAGCTTCATTGTTCTCTGTCAGTTTTTTTGACAGTATTTACACTAAATTAGAAATAGTAATAATGGGACATCCTAGTTCAGTCCTACAATAAAAATATTTGCTTTCAGTGACAGAAAGTATTTTAGAAGTGTTCATTAAAACAATTTAGATAACTGTGTATCCATTATTAATAACCCAAAGGCAGGGAATTACATATTACGTGACTCATGTAACCAATAAGGAAGCTGCCATTTCCATAATTATAAAGAATTCATATCACATCCATTTTACTATTCTATATCACTTGACCCATTTATGGCTCATTTTGAAAGAGTAAGATTTAAAAAATTCATAACATTTTTTAAATGAAAAATCTGCCAAGAACTACCTCCCTTCCACAGCTAGCAGTGGGTGCTCTCCATGTAAGAGGCCGGGCCGTTGGGTCCCACACCCCTCTCCTCTAACCACACTCTCAGGGGAAGTTCCGGACGCCCTGGGTCACGCTGACCCTGTTCCTCAGGATAGAGCCTGAGCAGAGGACGCACGCCCCCCTCTGGGAAGCCTTCTGAGGGGCCAGTTGTGAGGAGGATAGTTGGAGTGCGAGGGAGCGATGTAGGTTGCCCACCTTCTGGAACAAATTAAAGCCATGGGGTGAAGGGCAGCCACAGAGTCCGCTGCGCTCTGTTCAGTGGCTTAAGTCAGTTTCTCCATTTGGAGAAAACACTGAGCAAATACTCAGCAGGCCTGGCTGAGTCATCAGCCCATAAGTTGATCCCAAATGTCGGTTACTGGTAGCTGCTGCTGCTGCTTCTTTTATTCTTACCACCCTCTCTAGACCCATGGTCGGCAAACTGAGGCTTGAGAGCCACATGCGGCTCTTTGGCCCCTTGAGTGTGGCTCTTCCTAAGCCTTAGGAGTACCCTAATTAAGTTAATAACAATGTACCTACCTATATAGTTTAAGTTTAAAAAATTTGGCTCTCCAAAGAAATTTCAATCGTTGTACTGTTGATATTGGGCTCTGTTGACTAATGAGTTTGCCGACCACTGGTCTAGACTAATTGTGGGGTAGGGGGAAGAGGTAGTGGGGTGCAGGCTGGGAGGAAGGAGGGCATAATTGAAAGTCTGGTAGAAGGGGCATGTTTATCTTCTAGGTTTTCTTTCTGACACTGAAGAGAGAACCAAGCCTAGTGAATAATTCTTGGCCTGGTATTCCTTTCCCTCACCTCCACCCCAATCTGAAAAGTTATTGAACTTGGAGCATCTTGTAATTAGGGTCAAGGAGATCCCCAGATTTTGGTCACACCTGAGGACCTGGGGCAGCATTGTTTTTAATATGTAGTAAAATTAGTACCTAGAGACTCTAACTCCTCTCGCACGTGATCCAATTGCATCACCCTCCCTCTCTGTGGACGGGCCTGTGCACAACAGTTGCTGAAGTGATTTTGATGAGATGTGACATTTGAGGACCGTGGCCACCGACCAAAGAATCTGAGCTATATTAGCCAACATTTTACGGGCTACAAAATATACGCTGGCCAACATTTATTGCTGGTACTGACAGCTCGAACCAAGTTTCCTAAGCCTACAGAGCAGACCTCTCACTGCTGCTAATTTTACTATCAACAAATAAAGGGAAATAGGAAACAATATGGAACAGCTGAACGAGAGTGTTTTTGGAGGGTGTTACACACTCAGGTAATCTGTAGGAAGGGTGACTTTTTTCCCAAAAGCTAAAAAAAGGACTCAATTTGCACAGAAATAAAATGGAAAAAAATATAATGAAGAAAGAGTTATAAGCAGAGATTCTGCACTGGCCTCTCAGGGCAGCAGTGATTACATATTAAGGCAGCCACAAGGGAAATGTTAAAAGCTCTATAGGGACATTTACAATATGATGGATAGAACTTTAATATTAATATAAGATTCATCATTGTAATGTAAGTCATAGATCTAAATTGCCTTTCATCCATTGAATCAGTCCTTCCTAGCCTATTATACAAGTAGCACATGCTTTAAACAGTGTCATATAACAGGACTGAAGTCTTCCTTTATCTGTAGTTTCTGAAGTCCTGTTCACAGAAATAGTGACCTGCTGAGTCATTCATCTTTTACTGTGTTATCTAGACCATCTGCATTTCCCCCTTTTTATTAATATTTAGTACACCCTAAAAGATACATACATTGTATATTTTTCACAAATAGAAAAATATATTATTTCACATACATGCAGTGCGTTTAAAGGGAAGGGTTGATTATTAATCTACTTGTTGATTATTATACAAAGAGGAAGAGTGTTTGGTAGTTGCCTAGTGCATCATCACTGACCCTGGGCGTGTGTATTGTTCAGTCATCTCACTCTGGGTTTTCCAGTCTTGTTATACTGACATAAAAAAAATGTTGGCATGGCCTTGCTAGAATTCATCCTGTAAGACAATGACAACCTTTTGGAATGAGAATGATTGTAGTGTTGATGGCAATAATAATAAACGCTAAGACTTGTCTGCTGCTTTTTCCAACAGGGATTTGAACATTCATTGGTGGAGCGTACAATCACCTATTCTTATCTTAGTCCAAGATACACATGAAAATAAATCCATGAGTATAGATCACAAATAAAGTGTGAATACGGACAAGTCAGACCCTCAAGTTCTATAAAGAAAAGGGTGCTTTCCAGAGTATGGCAGCAGAGAGAATGAAGATGGCGGCATAGGCAAACACCTGTACTCATTGCCTCTCACAATCACATCAAAATTACAACTAAAATACAGAACAGCCATCATCCAGAACCGCTGGAATGCTGGCTGAATGGAAGTCCTACAACTAGAGAAGTAAAGAAGAAAGCACGCTGAGACTGGTAGGAGGTGTGGAGCACTGAATGGGCTGGTCTGGCACCCACATGGGCCACTTTTTTAATTGGGAGGGAGATTGCCTCTGTGGAGGGCACCTGGAGGAGCAAGGGGTTCCAGCCTCACACCAGCCCCTCAACTCAGGGTTTCAGAGCTGGGAAAAGAAGTCCCTACAGGCAATAAGAACTACGGGCTGTAAAAACCAGTGCAGATTGGGGTTCAGTGACACAGAGACAGCTGGTGACCCAGCTGCTCCTCTTAAAATGTTGGCACCACAAACTGAACTTACAAGCTCCCGCTACCTCTGAGCTCTAATGCCAGGGCAAGGCTCTGGGGGATCTAGACACATACGAAGAGAAACTGGACTCTCTGTCATCGGGGCAGGAACTCGGGGGCGGCTTTCTTCCAGAGGAGGTGCTTGCAGCGGTCCTTGTTCCAGTGCTGGGACCTCCCCAGTTGCAGGGGAGCCATTTCTGTTTGCTCCACCTGGTGATTCCCTGAGACCTTGCCCGACCCAATTTACTACCCACCCAAGCTGTGTGCAGCAGCTTTTGCATATGAATGGCCTGTCCTTTCTCAGGTTAAAACCATAAAACAAGTTGAAGCTGGGTCAGGAAGCTCCAAACCTATCAAGAAAAGGCCCAAGAATCAGCACCAGCACCAGCCTGCCTTGCTTCACAGCTGGGCCTTGTCTGGGCACTTCCAAGCCTGACACAAAGAGGAGGAATCTGCAGATCTCTCTGTAGCTCCTGCTGGGTGGCCCCAGGCAGTGGCTGACTTTGCACTTCCTTGGAGAACCAAGAGCCAGTGTACCCAGTGGTCAGTATCAGACCATACCAGATTATAACTTTACACATCCATAAGTGACACATTCAAGGGGCAGATTCAGTGAGCACCAAAGCTCCACTGAAGCAAGTCCTGCTCCATAAGGGTGTCTCTTGCACAGCAGCTCTCCTACTGTAGTCACAGCTGGTCCTCACAGCCAATTGGCCTGGAGGTCAATTCCTCCCAATGACACCAACAGTAATCAAGGCTCAACTACAACAAGACTGTGCACACAGCCCACAAAGGGGTGTACCTAGAGCAGTGGTTCTCAACCTTGGCTGCACATTAGAATCACCTGGGAATCTTTTTAAAATCCTGATTTCTGGGCCTCATCCTCCGGAAATTCTGTTTCTTTGTTATGGGGTGGGGCCACAACATTAGTAACAAAGAAACAGAATTTCTGGAGGATGAGGTCCAGAAATCAGGATTTTAAAAAGATTCCCAGGTGATTCTAATGTGCAGCTAAGGTTGAGAACCACTGACCTAGAGTGTTCACCTCAGGTGATTGAGAAGGTTGAGCCACTACACAAGGACACCTACAACACAAGGCCACTCTATCAACGCAAGGAGACTTAGCAGCTCTACCCAATATATAGTCACAAACACAGGGAAGCCGCCAAAATGTGGAGACAAAAGAACATGTCACAAATGAAAGAAATGGAAGAAAGAAAACTACTAGATATAGAGTTCAAAACCACAGTTATAAGGTTACTTAAGAATATTCTAGAAACCTCCAAGGGACTTAGTGAAACTTTCAAGGATCTTAGTGAAAATGCCCCCCCCCAAAAAAAGGAAAAGGACCTGTCCGAAATTAAGCATACACTAACTGAAATAAAGAATAATACACAGGGATTCAACAGTAGATTAGAGGATCCCAAGAATCAAATCAATGATTTGAAACATGAGGAAACAAAAAACACCCAATCAGAAGAGCAAAAATAAAAAAGAATCCAAAAATATGAGAGTGTAAGGAATCTCTGGGACAATTTCAAGTGTATCAACATTTGCATTATGGAGGTGCCAGAAGAAGAGAGAAAGCAAGATATTGAAAATGTATTTGAAGAAATAATGACAGAAAACTTCACCTACCTGGTGAAAGAAATAGACTTACAAGTCCAGGAAGCATAGAGGACCCCAAACAAGAGGAACCCAAAGAGGACCACACCAAGACACATCAAAATTCAAATGCCAAGGGCTAAAGACAAAGAGAGAATCTTAAAAGCATCAAGAGAAAAGCAGTTATCTATAAGGAAGCACCCATACGACTGTCAGCTGATTTCTCAACAGAATCTATGCAGGCAAGAAGGGAGTGGCAAGAAATATTCAAAGTGATGAATAGCAAGGACCTACAACCAAGATTACTCTACTCAGCAAAGCTATTATTTAGAATTAGAGGTCAAAGAGCTTCGCATACAAGAAAAAGCTAAAGGAGTTCATCACGACCAAACCAGTATTACATGAAATGCTGAAGGGTATTCTTTAAGAAGAGGAAGAAGAAGAAAAATAAAAATATAAAAAATATGAACAATAAAGTGGCAACAAATACATATCTATCAACAATTGAATCTAAAAATCATCTCATGTAATTGGTTGGCATAACTTTTGAGGGTGTAAAGTTTCTAAAATGTCCTGCTATAAAGAAAACTGCTTAAGGTTGTAGGATCCAACATTTCCTAAACTTTCTTTTGATTGTAGGGTCCTTTCTTTTTTTTTCTTAAATAAGATCTATGAACACATTGGAGAATGCTGGCCAAAGAGAGAAGTCTTCATGAACTTGGCCTCTTCTATTTTCAGGCTTTGATTTTCATTGGAAACTTTTCAATGAACCCCAATCTATTCCTTAAGTCCTGGCTCAGGTGTCAGCTTCCTCTGTGGAGATTTCTCCTCTTGTGCGAGAATAGATATGTAATTGTTTCCTTTTGCTTCCTACCCCCATCACATTTGTGTGTGTGTGTGTGTGTGTGTGTGTGTGTGTGTGTGAGCCCTATGTTAATGTTTAGATCATGAGCTAATTTACTTATATTGTATTTCCCCCTTCTAATCATAGTTTCCTTTATTTTAAGGAGTGTGTTTTTCTTCTTAGTATTCTACAGAGTGCCTGGCTCATTGTAAGAGGTCAATAAGTATCTGCTGAAGGAATGAATGAGTAAGCAGAGCCTGGGAACTTAAGAAGAAAGATTATCTTTCTGATGTGTTGATATATGATTAATGAATGAACTCTTTTGAGTTAAGTACTTTTTTTCCATTATAGTGAGTAATTTCCATCCAGTTGATTGGATTGAGATAGACTCTGATGTGAAATGGTTAATCATTTAGTCTACAAAAAATACAAGATTGACTGTGGTTCAGTCTGTTTTCCCCTTTGTATAGACATGAGCGGTATAGATGAGAAATTCTAGCACCCAGTTCTAACAGAGACTTAAAAAATTTATACTCACAATCAGTCCATAACTCAGAATTTTCCCTTTTTTTAACTGCTATGGGGGAAAATAGAATTTATAGATCTTTTAAAAACCTAGCATTATTGATTTAAAGGATTACAGATTTTACTATATTATGCTTATAGCCTTTTTATTTATACTACTTAAAACATTATTTCTGTTATATTCTAGGTTTCAGGCTTACAATTTGTGTTGTGGTTTAGGTATGTTTTCCTCATTTTTCTTCCTTCCTTCTCTCCTTCCTTCCTTCCTTCCTTCCTTCTTTCCTTCCTTCCTTCCTTCCTTTCTTCTTTCCTTCCTTTCTTTATAAAATATTTTAAAAGATGTTCTAGAATAAAGATAATACCCCTCTCTGGCTCTACCCCATTCCAGTTCTATGCCCACAGAGTGACCAATGCTAACACTTTGGTGTGTCACTTCATGTATTCGTTGGCATAAATTTGAGGGGCATAAATGTGAGGACCCAGACCAGGATGGAAGCTAGAAGGCTATGTTTACCACATTGTTTTATACATGTCCCTATTCTCTCTCTTTTTAAAAATTTAAGTATAGTTGATATACACTATTATGTTAGTTTCAGGTGTACAACATAGTGATTTGCCATATATAGTCCTTATGATATGATTACCATAATAAGTCTAGTAACCATCTGTTACAATACAAAGTTATTGCCCAGCCAGGTGTAGCTCAGCAGTAGAGCATTGACTTAGGAACCAAGAGGTCACCAGTTTGATTCCCGGTCAGGCATATGCCCAGGTTTTGGGCTTGATCCCCAGTGGGGGGCGTGCAGGAGGCAGCCAATCAATGATTCTCTCTCATCATTGATGTTTCTATCTCTCTCTCCCTCTCCCTTCCTCTCTGAAATCAATAAAAAATATATTAAAAAGTTATTATGATAATATTAACTATTTTCTCCTATTGTCTTTTTTTTTCTGCAAAAAGCTTTATTGTTTCATTTGGTCCAATGCATGGGAGAGGGCTTCAGGGTGGTTAAAACAATGGCTAGTAGTTTTGCGAAGAGGCTCAGGTAAAAGCCAGACACCAGGGGATGCAGGGGGGCCTCTCAAAGGCCTCTGGGCTCCAAAGGCTCCTAGTTGTGCTTGGGGTGAGCCTTTCGAAGAGATACTTGCCCAGCCCAGCCTGGGGGCCGGCAGCTTGCAGCGGTGAGTCAGGTGTTGCCCATCTTCTTCATGAGTTTCACCTGCTCATTTAGGAAGTGGTTCTCCAGGAAGTCACAGAGAGGAGGGTCTGCGCAGGTAGAACCCAGGGCCTGCAGCTCCACAAGGGCCTGGTTCAGGTTCCTCTCCCAGGCCAGGGCGGCCTCCATGGCATCCTGAGTTTTGCCCACTCGTCCTGGGGAGGCTCCAGCACATCCTGGAAGAGAACGCGGCCACAGCGCTTGTTTTGCAACTTTAAGAGACACTCAGCACGCTTGTGCTTCTTCTCCGCCAACTCTCGGAAGAGGTGGCCCATGTCCTCGAGAGCCACATCATCCCCGTGGAAATAGAAGTCCCGAGAGAGGTAAATATGGGAGGCCTGCAGATGCAGGTTGGCCAGGCGGTTGACTGCAGCCTCCACCTCGGTGGAATGATTTTGACGAATTTGGGAGCTCATGGTTGTTCAGCAATAAGTAGTTCAGGTAGAAAAAAACCGGTGTTGGCTGGTTCTGGAGGTGGTTCTGAAGGTGGTGACTGGATAGACTAAGGAGAGTGGCCAGAGGCTGGAAGAAGGGGTGTCCCTGGGTCTGTTCCATCCAAACACTGTTGAAGCAAGAGACAGATCTGGGACCACCGAAGGCACTCTCTCCTATTGTCTTTTGAAGATGATTCACAAAGCCCCAACCTGGTAAGGACATTAAGAGAGGGGAATTAACATGCCCATGAAACTTAATTATGTTTCTATCATAGAGACTAGGCTGGCAAACTAGCTAGGGTTAAGTCAGCTCATTCTGCAGTGTTGTCAGAACATGAAAATGGGGCAGCACACCTGATTGGAAGAGGAGGAGGAAAAAAGGAATTAAACCAGAAAGGTTGTTGGATTGGGGTCAGGAATACACACTATCTACCTGCCCCCCCATCCTTTCTTTCTTTCTTTCTTTCTTTCTTTCTTTCTTTCTTTCTTTCTTTCTTTCTTTCTTTCTTTCTTTCTTTCTTTCTTTCTTTCTTTCTTTATAGCTAAGTGACACTCATGGGTACTCCTGGTGTCATGGGGAAGGCCTGAAGCAAAAGGGATGAGAGTAGTTGGGGAGGAGAGAATGGAGAGGAAGAGAGTCAGAGGAGGGGGAGAGTGAGACTAACTTTATGATGTAGTGGGGTAAGCACTTGGTTCGGAAAGCAGATTTCTAACAGTATTTAGAAAGCACTCAATTCAGAAAATTCTAGTTTTCAGCTTCTGTGTAATCTTGGGCAATTATTTTGCTTATTGTTTCTTCATGTGAAAGTTTATGGGTTGCCAGATGATCTCTAAGGACTCTAAAAGTCACTGTTGGTGATGTGAGATAAAGAATTTGAGAGAGCTGGAGGAAAGAAGGAGATATGTATGTATATGATCGGTGAAGGTCATTCAACTCAGGTGCCCCTGAACTTGTCTGCTCAGGAGCAATATCTAGTTCCTCAAATATGGGGGACAATTGACTAGATCTAGAAGTTTCTGTTCATTAGCTGTGGTGGAGATGAGAATCTGGCTAATAGAGAAAGGGGCTGTTTTATATTTGACCCCGGCCAGGAAGCCAAAAGATGGTGGGCCAGAGATAGAGTCCTGATTAACCAGGTAAATCTTGCGCCTGCAGGTTCATCCCAGGAAACCAAATGGAGCAATGGTGACTAGATCCTCCACCTTCCCTCTGTGGATGGGGTTATTTTGAAGGGCACAAGCTCCTTGGCTAAGTACCAAAGGTTCCTGAGAGTCTAGTGGGACTTAGACTCCAGACCGTTTGAAGGCCAACATAGAATGAGTTCCACATTCATATGCAACTGCTCCGATGTCTCAATTCCAAAGGTGCTTTAGAAACAGAGCTCAGACTTGGACTCTTGACCATTAGAGTTCTTCCTGTAGTGCATTTCAGGGTAAGCTTGGGGACGATCTGCCGTGGAATGTTAGGACAGAAGAATACATTTCCAGGGCTGTAAGCTCTTAGTTGATTCCCCAGAAAGCAGCCCTGTGAGGCCATTCTTACTTTTACATATGGCATATCTGAAAAAGGGATTATTCAGCAATTGCAACATTTTTTGTTTTATGTGCCTCTGAAGGCAAGAAATGTTTTCTCCTCCATCAAGTCTTAGAAAATATTTATGCTGGCATCTTCCCATTTTTCTTTCCACATGGAAACTCTATATGTTTAAGACTACTTGTGAAATCATTCCTAGGTATGCACATTATATGGAGATTTTAGAAAAACTTTTAAGGAAAATGAATATAAGATCCTATTTCTTTTATGTACCAGACATTACAAGCCATTCTTTTGTTGAGCTTTTCTGGATTAGCAAGATGTAATAAAATGACGTCTAGTCTCACCCTGTGGCAGGTATGTGTTATCTAGTGGAACAGTATATTGAAAACAGCATGAAGATAAGAAAAAAAAAATGAGAATTTGAAAAAATGTCCTTATATTCACAAGGCTATCACCCGGTTAAATAAAGCGCCAGGAATAATTTTGGGTTAGGTATGTTCTTCAATTATGCATTTGATTTTGGTAATAAAAGACGCATGCTTTTCAATAACATTTGGAATTTAAATATACTGTTCCTTTTTCCCAGCCTTCAGGAGAGCACTTACCAATGTAAAAGTTACCTCTAACCCATTCTTGTCCATTAAAAATTAAATGCTTTTACAGTAAATTATTAAAAGTGCTAGGTTGGCTGCAAATCATCAAAGGTACCATAAACCATTATGCAGGCAAGCAAGTGAGAAGTCTGATTAAATCTAAGGGATCAGAAGGCATATGCATCCCTAGATATCCATCGCAAATTCCAAACTACAAAAGAAACCATAAAATGCTACATTAAATTACTTAAAAAAACTCTACCAGGATTTTCAAAATTCAACAGTGTCTTGCCTTTTCAATTAAGTATGAACTAAGAACCTTCTACTGAAAAGCAGAGATACACCACTATTTACTGGTTATTTCCACTTTCTTTAAACATGCAGCAAAATTAGTCTCATTTTTCCAACTGATATCACTCTTTTAAAAAATTTTTTTTTTAGTGATTTCAGAGAGGAAGGGAGAAGTGAGAGATATAGAAACATCAGTGGTGAGAGAGAATCATTGATCGGCTGTCTCCTGCACACCCCACACTGGAGATCAAGCCCTCACACTGGGGATCAAGCCCCCGCATTGGGAATCAAACCCACAACCTGGGCATGTGCCCTGACCAGGAATTGAACCGTGACCTCCTGGTTCATAGGTTGATGCTCAACCACTGAGCCAGGCTGGCCAGGCCTGATCTTCTTAACAGAATTGAGACATTCTGACAGTTTGTCAAAAAGCTAGTTATTACGTCCTGTTTTCCCCACGAAGGGCCTTTGCTGTCTTTTGATTACATTGAAAAGACACTATGGGCCCTGAATGTTTGAAGTAGTTAAATAAAAGATGTTTAAAGAAAAAAAGGTAACTCATGGTTTTGGCTTAAATGAGATAATACATATACCAACTGTAAAATGCATAGCTACTCATGGGTGCATTAAATGGTCTATTGAAACAGCTCCTTGACAAATAAAAAGATGTAGGAAAAAGAAAAAATATAAACAGGGAAGGAACATTTGGTCAAATTGTGATAATTGCGCAGAGGAGGAACAGCAGCCAAAACAAGCGTTTACAGTTGAGTTTTAGAGCAGGGCCTGCTCCCAAGCCTCCCACCCCTTGTTCCTATCTGCCAGGTGACCTGAGAGAAACAGCTCTGCAGCTTTGCTGGGATTGGTTCAGGTGGCTAATACATCTGGGTGAATAAGTGAAAAGCAGACAGTTGAGGGCCAAACAAATGTCAAGTGATTTCATCTGTCAGTGCTTCTAAGATGGTACTGTACATCAGAATCACCTGCAAGACATGTTAAAACACAGATGGGGGGTGTGACCCCTTTCTGCTTTAGTAGGTCTGGGGCGGGGCCCAAGAACTCATGTCTAATCATCTGGTAGGTGATGCCAATGCTGCCAGTCCAGGGACCTGCCTTTGAGAAGCACTGGTTTAGGAGGTCTGATTATCACCACCACCCTGTGAGATAGGTGCTGTTAGCCCCATTTTATAGGCGAGAAAACAGATGGGGGTGAGTTTGGGAAACGTGTTAGAGTAAGGTTTGAATTCTGGTTAAAGAGAAGCTGAGAAATTGCCTTCAGAGACTCCTCAGACTTTCTGAACCACTTCAGTAGGTGGCAGAAAAGCGAGACTTCAACTGTTCATCTCTACTCTCCCATCACCCTGCAGGGGCAAGGATGTCATTAGAAAGAGGCAGAACCGTCATGGACACACACTCAGCACTGCATGGACCCAGAGACCACGTGAAAACTGAAGCCATTCTTTCAGGGATCCTTGAGCACTTTAGATGGAGAAACTGAGGTGTGGAAAGGTTTAATTAATGATCTGATTTTACATATTATGTGAATGGCAGCGCTGGGGTGTCAGATATTCCAAAAGCCAATCCAGGTTTAATTGTAAGAGGAAAACACTGGAGCTTGTTTGACATCTTGATTGCTACCCGCCACACCAACCATCCAAAACTGACCGAATGCAGGGGAGAGGCCGCACCGTGAGGTGGACTAGGTGCTAAAACCAGGATTCACTTATTTATCATCTATTTCTTGAATACCTTTCACAGACTAGTCACCATTAGAGGTGCTGGGGATAAAGCGATAAGCAAGATAGATATAATTCTTGTTTTTGCATTCTATGGGCAGCAAGACAATAAAGTAAAAAAATAAATAAAAGGAAATTTAAGATAGCAATAAAGACTATGAAGAAAATCAAAACCAGATAATGTTGTAGAAAATTGCTACAGACTCAGAAATGTATAAACGTGGGTTTAATGGTTTACTAAAGATGCAGACAGAAAGGTGGAGGATTGACTACCAGTCAAAGATTGAGACTATCACAGTCCAGTTTTTAATTTAATTTTATGAGATGGTCTCTTTTATCCGTGAGGGCAACCCAAGATTTTCCCTCCAAACGTCTCTAGCAATTGTTTTAGGATCCTCAGTCATGGTGGAAGTATTTAAGCCAGGAAATTGGCAAATGATGGCGGGAGTTTTTAAATGATTACTGTTTTTCCAGAGGGCTGGCTGTTACTGGGGGGAACTTCTCCATAGGTCTGTCACGCTCTCCACGCCTTGCTGGGTATGCCTGCCAAGGCTGCAAGGCCCCATCTTCTTTTTACACAGGCTGTTTCTCTGGCTTGTATTTGCAGTGAGCAACTTTGGAGGATGAGGTAATGTCTTCCTCTGGGACAAAGAAAGCAGGCTTGCTTACTGCTTGTTATAAAATTGGTGGATTCTTGGAAGCAAGTGTTTTTTCTTCTCCCTATGATGCCGCACACTACATATGCAGGGACTCATCTGGGTCCTTCATGTTGCCTTCATGGGACTCGAGGGCCAGGGGCACCAATATAAGCGTGCAGATGCTCACGATGCTTGCTGTGCTGTGAGAAATCAGGTCTGTGGGCTCGGAAACAAGAGTCTTGTGTTTTCTGCAAGCATTCGTGAAACAGTAACAGGCTAACTTAATAGCTTATAAAAGTAAAATCAAATCACAGCTTTGACAGTTTTAGTGACACGAATGGGATGCGGATGGAGACATGACTTTCTGGAAGAGGAAGGACCAATTTTTTATGAACCAGGTTCAGAGAGATGAGAAAATCCCTGGGATCTGGTAGTGAATGTTCTTGCCCAAATAGCGGGCAGGAGGGCTATGTGTGTGGAAGGTGGGAGTGGAGAAAGGGCTTCCCACTACCTTACCTGATAAGGAACATGAGTTGAATCAATGATTAAAGGGTGAGCTACAAAAAGTAGGACTAAACAACTACCCCAATGCCACTTGATTGCTGCTTATTCTTTCCTCTTGGTGGGCAGAGGAAGGGATGCTATCATGACAATGGCCAAGCAAGCTCCATAGCCCCAGCTGAAAGGCAGTGTGTCTGTGGCTATTGAGCCAGCAGTCCTCCAAACCAAAAAATTGGTGCCAGCAATGAGGACCTTGCTATTTAAATAAAGATTTTGGGTGAACCAAAAGCATTAGGTTGGATGAATTGAAGACATTGGTTAAGCCATAGCAGGAGGCCACTCAGAAAGAAAAGTGAACCCAACACCTGCCTTGCCTAATAGCACAGAGACACTGCACTCATCTACCTGGCTCTTCACAGTTTGTCTTGATCAGTGAGAAGATGGGGCGCCAGGTGTAAGGGTCACCAGAGGCCCTCAAAACAGCAGGGTGGAATTGTAGAGGCGTGTGCTCAGGTGCAGAAAAAAGGAGACATTGGATCCTGGTGCTGAGGCTCTGACTCTGGGGTGAAGGGTTGAAAGAGGATATGAAAGGCTAGCAATAAAATTTCCTGCCTGCCATCCCACCATGGCCTTGATTCGCCTGCTACTCTTTAATTCCCGCCCTCCGAACTGGGAAACGCAGGATCTGGAAACTTGCTGTGGGCTCTGACGTGCATTCAGGCTAGACTCCTTGGTGCCTGAATTCAACTTATGGGATTTGGACACAGTTGGAAGTGGGGAAGGGAAGCTCAAGTGGTCTATTGTGTGGGGTTTCTGGGCCACAAATGAACGATTGTTGTGGTTCCCACTGCTGAATGAATAATTGGTGATGACGTTTTATATGCCTGTTCTGTGAATAACCATAAACGTCAGAGGGAATTTTCCCGCTCAGGGACTAGCACAGGTACTGTCCTCCCCTGATTGGTCCAACAGAAACAATATATAAACCCAGATGGAAAAAGGGAAACTCAGCCTTAGCTCAGGGCATAATGACTGTGAGAGTGGGAGGCGAGGCCATTTTTCAGTACAATAGCACAACCTTTCGGACACAACCACCAAACACTGCCCCTCTTTCCCACTAAAGGCAGCTCTTGACCTGCTACCAAGCTCTTGTTGAAACTGAAAGTCTTACCATGCTGGATATGCCCATTTTGAGATGAGTCAACATGGACTCAACAACACAAAGTGGGAGGGGTCCAATAAACCTGTCTTGTCAAATGGAAATGGTGTCATCTGAGTTTTACATGAAAAAGTGGCAGTCATCTCTTTGGGAGAAACTTTATCCCTTCCCCCACATTCCACTGCCTGAAGCAAAGCTGCTAGCTCAGTGGGGCCCCAATTCACCTATAATCCTGGGGTAGTTCACTTTGGCTCAACTCAACTGCAAGTTGATGGTGTCCACTGGGTGGCAGCAGTCATCCAACCCCAATGACAGTTCTGGAAGAGGAACTGTAGCACGATGGGCTGTCACTTTTGCTTTAGGTAATAATACTCTCAGAGACTCCCTCTGACTTTTGGACAGTTACCAATGGCCTACGCAGTTGGTCTACCACGTGGAGGCCTAAGACCGGCAGATGAAAGACATCCCTCTTTGGGGCTATGATCTGGGTAAACAAACCGTATCTGCCCATCAGTCACACTCACTCCGTTAGGCGCTCATGGTAAGGGCCTGTTCTCTGGTCAGATCAACCAGAATCAGGCTGTTGATCAAGTCTGCAACGACCAGAGTGCCACGATGGATAGCTGGTTTCATCTTTGCATCGGACGTAGCAACACATTCCTTATCACAGACAGGGCTCACTGGAAAGAAAGGGCATGTGTTTCTGATGGATGCAGAAGCTTCCACTGTATGCCAGACGGTGACTCCTGCAAAGGTTGGCTTGTTTGTTCGGTGGTGAAGGAAGCGACCCTGTATGGGATGTGACCTCTCTCTGTTCCTGGCAAATTGACCTCACTGAACCTTTGACCTCCTTTTGGGACTACGTACTGACTTTTGCCTCACTGCTTTGACAATTTTTCAGGGAATGGTATTGCTGTTCCCGTCCAGTCAGCTGACTCCAGCTACACCATCGCGGCCCTTACAACTAAACTGTTTCATCTGTTAGGCTTTCTGGGTAATTTGCAAAGACCATTCAGTGATGGGCTGTTAGGAAAAGAATTTAATGGATGTCCTGTCCCGTTTTCCTTACCATCCGCAGTATTGAAAGCTGGAAGGGCATTATCAACAATTAACTCAAAAGAGTTCTGATTCTTTGTCCGTTGCCTTTTCCTGGTCCACTTTTTATTTATTTATTTATTTATTTATTTATTTTTATTACCCCCCCCCATTATAATAGCCATTTTTATTTGTAAAAATTCACATATGAAATGTATTCTTTCAGTCTTTCCATGATTTCCTTTTTACAAAAACAAAAAGGCACATAATCCTGGCCTACTTTTTAGTAAGGCAGTTTGGTCACTTCATGTGGCTGTCCCCAAAAGGATTCATTCCCTTTGCCCACTTTTGGTGAATGATGAGGACTAAAGGAGTAGAGAGCTATACAGACCTATTTTGGAAATTTGGGATTTTATTCACCCTGACCATTCCTGGACATGTTATATCTTTTTTTTACGCCAACAGCAAACATAGGTCAGGTTAGTTGGTACACTTTCCAGGTGGCAGCCTAGGCAAAACGAACCTGGGACATGATTCGCCCTAACTATTCCGTGGTGTCTGATGCTATCAACAGTTACAAACAAACAGCCTGGCACCATTTGTTTCAGTGTGACTGAGACGAGCTCACATGTGTCTCCTGATGCCTGAGCAGATTGGGGGATGCTACATATACAGACTGAGGCTGCAACTACTTGGTGATTCTGCCGTGTTTATTAACTAAATCAATATAATGAGGATTCTAATCAAGTTTAAGAATAAATCCCATACTGGAGTAACTGTGATGCTTTCAGTTTATATATTTGAATGTGGAAGTAAATGGGCATGAAATGTCTCATCACTGGGGATGGGAGCTACTTTTCAAAAATATATATTTTTATTGATTTCAGAGAGGAAGGGAGAGAGAGAGAGAGAGAGAGAGAGAGAGAGAGAGAGAGAGAGAGAAACATCAATGATGAAAGAGAATCATTGATCGGCTGCCTTCTGCACACCCCACACTGGGGATCGAGCCTGCAACCCAGGCATGTGCCCTGACCTGGCATCCAATCGTGACCTCCTGGTTCATAGGTCAATGCTCAACCACTGAGCCATGCTGGTGGGCTGGGAGCTACTTTTTGGTCCACCTTTTCCCCTCCTGTAATTATTGGCAATGATACTAGAGACCAACAATTGGTCTGACCTCTTTTGTGCAGGTCATGGGTCATGGTAGATAATAGATTGGCCTTAGGCTATTTCCTGACCTTGGTAGACAGAACAGTGGCCATCCTAAAGTGTCCCGGCCTAATCCCAGAACCTGTGCATATGTTACTTTACCGGGTAAAAGGGGCTTCTAAGATGTGTTTAATTTAAAGATATTGATATGGAGATTACCCTGGATTAACTGGGTTGGGGGGCCCAGTGTAATCACAGCTGGTCAAGAAAAGGATGGCAGGAGGGTCAGAAATGAGAGAGGATGTGAAGATGGAAGCAGAGGTCAGAGAGGAGAGAAGAGGTTACACTGCTGGCATTGAAGATGGAGGATGGGATCTCAGGAATGCAGGTGGCCTCTGGACGCTGGAAAAGGAAGGGAAACCGATCTTCCCCAGAGCCCCCAGGAAGAATGCAGCCTGAGGGACTTATCACCAGGAATTGGACAAATGGAAATTGCGTGCTACCTGAACAGATGCCATGAGAAGAACATATTTCTGAGATTCCTGTAATATATTAACATGAATCCAATCTTGAAGAAACATAAAACAGACCTAAAATGAAGAGACAGACTATAAAATGACTGGCCTGTCTTCCAGATGTCAAGGTCATGAAAGACAAAAACATACTAGGAATTGTTTCAGATGAAAGGAGGTTAGAGGGGACGCATGACCCTGGACTGGATCCTTGAGAAGTACATTTCCCCCCTCTTCTGCTATAAAACATATTATTAAGGCATTCAGTGAAAATAAATAAGGCCTGTAGATTATGTAATAACTGAGGATCAATTTTTCTAGATTTTAATAGCTCTACTATATTTATTTATGTAAGAGCATGTCCTTGTTTTTTTTATAGGGAAGCATTCAAGTCTTTACATCTATAACTTTCTCCCAAACAATTCAGGACACACATGCACATGTGCACACACATACACACACATTACATAAGCACACAGAATCATAAACAAATGTGTGAAAACATTAACATTTGGTGAATCAGAATCAAGAATATATGGGAATTATATGTGTTATTTTTGAAGCTTTACTAAAAGTTTTAAATTATTTCAAAATAAAAAAGTAAACAATGAGTTCTGGCTGGTGTGGTTCAGTTGGCTGGAGTTTCGCCCCGCACGTACTCTGAATGGTGGTAGGTTCAATTCCGGGTCAGGGTGTGTGCAGGAGGCAACCAATCAATGTTTCTCTCACATCGATATTTCTCTCTCTAAATATCAATCAGTCAATAAAAATATAACAAAAAGTATACCTCCTCTTAAAAAAAGTTAACAAAGAAATAAGGAATCATATAGACAAGGTAAAATGTCCACTGAAAGGAGATTTAGACATAATTTAAGAAAAAAGAGGGTCACATTATTCCTAATCTTCCTTCAGGGGAGTAGGGCTTTGAGGGAATAAACCAGAATATTTTTATTCATTGAGTTTTTAACTTTTGATTATTTGACTTAGAGTTACTTTGATTATGGAGGGCTGGCTTGTCATCAGCTGTGAGAAGGGGGATGTTAGAGGCTTTGCCTAGGATGCTCAAACAAAGCCTCTTTGCTCTGAGCCCTGAGGGATGAGCAGATGCCTTCCCCAGACCTGGGAGCAGTGGGGAACTGAAAGAGCCAAGGCCCATTGGCAAGATCTTGGCGTGTAAGGACTGCAAGAAACCACTGAGGTTGGAAGACCTATCTGATATTTCTCATTCTAATATCTCGACCTTGAGCAAGTCATTTTACCAGTTGTGATGTCACTTTCCATAGCTCTAGCACATTGTAGTGCCTGATAAATATATATTGACTGAATGAGCGGATGAAGAAGTTAACCTAAAAGACAGGGGCAAGATAGGATTATATTTGAAGACTCTTATAGCTTTAAAATTATATGATTTATTTAATATTTATTGACTGCTTATAGAATGCCTACAGTGGCGTCCAGTGTTTTAAGTTGAAGGACAATGGCATGAAGAATGCATGTCCCTACTTTTGCCACATTTATAATCCAGTGAAGAAGACATCCAGAAAAAGGGATGCAAACTTTGGCAATAAAATAAACTTATCCAGGAGCCAATTCTCTTCTCTGCTTTGTTTTTCAATGTTATTTTATTGTTTAAAGTATTACAAATAGTAGTACATATGTCTCCCTTCTTCCCCCATTGACCTTCCCCCGGCCTCCCCTACCCCACAGCACATGCCCCCCCCCCCGCCAGTGTCTTGCGTCCACTGGTTATGCGTGTATGCATGTATACAAGTCCTTCAGTTGATCTCTTACTTCCCTGCCCCAACCCTCCCCTTCCTGCTGTAGTTTGTCAGTCTGCTTGATGCTTCTTTGCCTCTTCTCTGCTTTTAACAGGTATATTTGTCCTCTTGGTGGAAGTTAGTTTAGATCCATTATTCTAAATTTGAACATGTGTACAGGACAATTCAAAGCAAAATGTCTCTTTATCTGCTTCTGTAGGTGAGGAGGCACATTTTACATTTGTTCAATACAAGCAAACTTTTTAGCTGAGCCAGGACTAGAGTTGGTGCCTGCAAGAAAGAATTATCTCTGCAGTGAGAGAGCGTTTAGTTCTTTTATCATCAGGCCTGCAAAATGCTAATAATACTAACCTATGGAATGCTGCTCTGTTGCAGGCACTGGGCTGGGCATTTATATCCATTACAATACTTTCAACCATGCTGCAAGGCAGATACTATTATGTAGAAAATTTTTAAAAATTCAAGACATTAAGATTCTTGTCTAAGATCCAGAGGTAGTGAGAAGCAAATCCAGAATTTAAACCTAGATCAGCGGTTCTCAACCTGTGGGTCGCGACCCCTTTGGGGGTTGAACCACCCTTTCACAGGGGTTGCCTAAGACCATCAGAAAACACATATATAATTACATATTGTTTTTGTGATTAATCACTATGCTTTAATTATGTTCAGTTTGTAACAATGAAATTGGGGGTCACCACATCATAAGGAACTGTATTAAAGGGTTGTGGCATTAGGAAGGTTAAGAACCACTGCCCTAGATTTTCCTGAGGCTACAACCATACCCTTTCCATTGCACGTGCTTCCTAGGTAATTTCAAATGTGCTTTCTGGTTCTGGCCTCTTATTACTCAGTGATTTTGTGGTTTTCACAATAGTGCTGTCAGTCCACCTGCATCAGCAGATATGAGCATGGCTAGGCGCTAAGGAAGTGGGTTGACCCAGTGTGAGATGTAATCTCAGATGAACTGTTTGCTCTGTTTCAGACAGCGTGTCTGTTGTATTTGTTAGAGTGAAAGTTAAGCTGCTACAGCAAAGAGGCCTAATAATATAGTGGTTTCAGGATGGAAGAACAGAGATCTTATTCTCACTCCCAAAGCAGTTCAGGATGGATAGGTGGGCCATTTGCTCTGTACAGTCCACTCAGGGTTCCCCCTGCCTTGTTTCTCCCCACCCCTCAGCGCACTGTCTTCTTCAGCGTGGTTGAAGCTAGTTTGCAGGCATGTCCGTGTTCCAGCGCACGGGAAAGGGTCAGAAAGTGGTGGAGCACATGTATAGTATTTTAAGGCCTAGAGTGGAAATAGCACGTATTGCTTCCAACTTGTATTCCTCGTGGGGAGAACTGGGTCACATGACTGTGCTTCCTTCCCAAGGAGGGCGTTCGGGGGTGGAGAGCTGGCTATATGCTCATCTAAAGTCCATGACTGTGGAAGAAGCGTGGAATCCATTTTGGTGGACAGCTATAAATCTTTGCCCCCAGGACCCCCTCGAAGCCTCTATTGTAATAGGTGCAGCATAGTTTTATTTATTTATCCTCCCGTACTAGCCTGTGAGTTCCTTGGGGACCAAGGCCTGTGCTTTTGCTCCTGAATCTCCAGTCTCTGCTCACTGCCCCTCACTTAGGAAGTCCTCATTCTATTTCTGATGGAGAATGAACGAGGCAAGTTAAGTGTGCAGATTTGGGGGAGCAGGACAAGGGCAAAGTGAGTGATACTTTCATAGTTCAAAAGGCAAAGCTGAGCTTCCCGAGGGCACTGCACACCGAGTATGTGTAAGGCATCTGATGGAAAGCTTTGCTGCGAAAAGAATGAACTGATTCAGCTATAAAAAAAAAAAAAAAAAAAAAAAGGAAGCAGAATTCAAATGTGACACTCTGCAGCTCCACTCAAAAGAAACAATTGCCTGATTGTCACCAGGTGACCTCACTTTTCTCCACAGCCATCGGCATGGGTAGATATAAAACAGGTGAACCTGTACGTTTGCACAACTTTTAAACAGAGTAGAGGTTGTAAAAGTGGTTTGGAAGCATATGGGAGGAGCTGCTTCTATAAAACGTGATTTTCCAGCCACACGGAAAGATCAGAGCAGGGGCCCAGCACCTTTGTTCTTTTGCAGACCCCATTCTCCACTCCCTGTAAAAGGAGAGTTTCCATCTGGCCTAAGTCAGCAGAACCAAGCAGGCCTGCCTGTCCCCGGCTCCTGGAGACAACAGCAGATGGCAAATAGGCAAAGCAAATTAATCAAGCTACCAAATGTTCTCAGATTTGGTTTTCAAATTTGCGAGGCAGCTCTACGTGGCCACTGTGCCGTGTGCATCATATTTATTTGACAGCATTGTCCAGCCCTTGCATTCCCTTCACTGGCTCTGGCTAGAGACTATGTGCATTGTATTTCAATTAGCGCTTCTCAAAAAATTCAAGGGAGTTCTGAGGCTAAAAAACCCAGTATGTCAGCAATTTATGCACAAAAGCTATCCATGGGGCCCATTTCAGTGTTCTATGGTAGCCCAAAGGATAAAGGCTGGAGCTCATTCTTTTTGAAATATAGGTTTAGACAAGTTTCTTGAGCAAGCTATAGCACACCCTTTGGGGATTCTTGTCCATGCATCTGGAAAAAAAAAAAAAGAAAAAAAAAAAAGATCTCGTGAGAACCTGGCTTAGTGTGGAGCCGATTGTATTAACAGTCCAACCACCTGTCTGTCTCCCCCTCTTGTAGGACTTACTCCTCCACACGAAAGGCTTGCGGCAGTGAGTAGGCAGCCAAGTGTCAACATGACATCAAACTCCAAAGAAAGTGCTAGTCTACCCAGATATGGGCCAGCAACACACAGGGTATGGGCTCTTCTCATAGCACCTTGGTATGTTGTATCACTCCTACAGGATATTTTTAACGTTGAAAAAACCCCAATAGACTTCTGGGCCACCTACAGGGCAGTTTGATTATAGGCAGGGAGATAAGGTGAATGGGTGAAATCAAGGTATGGGGCCAGGCCTAGTGGGCACATAAATGTCCCAAAGACATCTTAAGGTTCAGCTGGATCCAGTAACCTCAAGGCAGTGTGACATACAGAGAGTCAGACGATCCAGGTTCTGATCCAGACTGCTGGTACCTCCTGTCACCTCTCCAGAGCAGTTTCCTTTTTGTAAAACGAGAGAGTAGAACTCTCTTCATGATCCTTAATAGGCCACATCCACGTGGTCTGGTAGGTCTAAGCCAGTGGTCGGCAAACTGCGGCTCAAGAGCCACATGCAGCTCTTTGGCCCCTTGAGTGTGGCTCTTCCACAAAATACCGACTTCTGCGCATGGGCCACGAAGTTTCAATCACACTCTATGTGCGCGCCCGCACGTGGTATTTTGTGGAAGAGCCACACTCAAGGGGCCAAAGAGCCGCGGTTTGCCGACCACTAAGCCAAAGTTTCATGAGGACAGAGAAGAACAACAAAGAGGATGAGCTGCAGCAGGTCGACTCTGGGAACCCCTGCCTTTCCTAGTCACAGGATGTATTTGACCCAGACCTGGGTGGGAGGGAGGATCTTAATCAGAATTTTTTGCATGCTTCCAAGAGAGCTAAAACCAGGAAAACAACTGTTCTGATATCTTTGACTCAGCTAGTCTTGAGATAAATAATAATAAATTATTTTTTTAATATACCACCTTTCAGTTCCCGAAGTGCTTTTAAGCCTTACTCTTTGGGGGCAAATGGGTATTATGAACTCATTTTGGAGACGATGTATTGAACTTGCTAGCAAATGGGAGAGACTGGTTAGAACTAATGATGTGATTGAGAAAGCTCTCCTCATTAGCCCCAAATTATGTCCTTTAACATAGCCAACATCTAGGAAGTACCTACCCGCTAACCCTGTAGTGTGGGTTAATGATCTGATTCAATTTGTTAGAGGTCATCAAATGAATAGCAAAACCCTGGGAAAATTAGGCACAGAAGAGAGATGTCTTGTTGGACAGGAGGGTGGAGGGAAAGGCCTAGATACTCACATAGTTCTCACATGGGTAAATTTCGTCCAGGTTGGTGCTTTAAGGGAGCCCCAAGGGACTGTGAGTGCCTAATACACCTCCAGGGCTGAGGCTTAGACAGGGCTCCAATTTGGGGTACAGGGGCAGAGATGAGTCCACAGAGAGATTTTGACACTTTTAGTTATTCTAAGGCAGGCCCTGTCTGGAATATCACATCTAGCACAATGAAGGAAAACAGTGACTACCTGGAAGAGAGGTTCTCAAATATTAGTGTAGATAAGAATGGCTTCCATTGCTTATTATACATCCATATTCCAAGGCTCTTCCCTCAGGATTCTGACTGTCTAGGTCTGGGATGCTGCCTAGAAGCCTGTGTTTTCAAATGATAATGTCAGGTGATTCTAGATTTTCATCCAAAAGATGAACAGTGGGCATTCGACATAATACCCAAGTGGTATTTAGGTCTTCCCTTCCCTGTGGGTATTTTGTGCATCCTGTTTTATTGCCCCTGGGAGAGGGCAATGCTGGCCAGACCTGGAGGCAAGAGGCAGGTGCACTATGGTGTTTATATCAGCTGCTATGAAGGGAGGTCTTCCTATCACAATCCCATGCAGAATGCTTGGCTGAGTTATGGGGACTTCCTTCTGCCTTTTCTCAACAAAGCTACAGCTCAAGTAACTTGTCACGCTTGCTGTGTCTGAGGCACAGTATGTGAAGCAGGGAGTTTCTTGGTGTGACTGGAAGGGAGTGGAGGTAGAGCGTAAACAGGGAAATTGAGCAGGAACCCAAGTCTCCAATACATCCATCAGAGAATGGAAAGAGCTGGCAGACGTTGAGTTATGGGGCCGTAATTCCACCCCAGGATCCTGGCAATAGAAGAAGCCACCTGAATTCTTCCTGGTTAGTTTATGAACACTTTACCCTCCCAACCCCCATGCTACCTCCTGCCTTAGAAGATTAATAGCTCTGTAAATTACAGTTGTATTAAAATATATGTATTCTATCTTAATACGAGGCTTTCATATGGGTATGAAAGTGCCTTCAGCTTACATCTCCCTGGTGACATGTTTTGCTCTGTGCACTAATGCAGTTTCAGTTTCGCAAAATGAAAAGGGACTTCCAGACTGATATATGCTCCACAAAAGACTGTGGCTCTTGAGTCAGACCATTCTGGGCAGCTGAGCAGCAAACAAAAAACATGAAGGAAAAAAAGAGACACGGCTATTGGAGGACACCCAGCAGAGAAGTGTGGTTAGAGAACTTGAGACTATGGTGTGTGTGTGTGTGTGTGTGTGTGTGTGTGTGTGTGAGCGAGAGAGAGAGAGGGAGAGAGAAAGAGAGGCCCTTAATGCACAAGGTACTTAGACTTTGAAGCCAGTATATCTTTGAATATTTGTACCTTTGAAGGTATATTTGAAGATTTCTTGGGGAGGGATGTGATATGATGAAAATTATATTCAGGATGGATTGGTTGCTCAGGATGGCCCTAGTGGGTCAGCAGGCTGCTTGGAACAGAGCCATGAGGAGAACAAGGAGTTTTATTTTGAGGCCACATTTGCATAATGAGCATTGCTTTTGATTACGTAGATTGTGTGTGTTTGGGGTGGCTTGCTGAGGAGCTGGTGGACGCAGAGGGCAGAGGAACCCACTTTGTCTCCCGGTCTCCTGATCCTCTATCAAGTTGTGCTTCTGCTTTCTTGGTTTTCACATAAACATATTACATCCATGTCATATTCCAGGGACCAGGGCCAATGGCAGTGAAAGCCACATCTCCCCGATTTCTTGTTCAGGATCTGCTAGGCTGTGGGTCGTGACCCCTTTGGCGGTCGAACGACCCTTTCAGAGGGGTTGCCTAAGACCATCCTGCATATCAGATGTTTACATTACGATTCATAACAGTGGCAACATTACAGTTATGAAGTAGCAACGAAAATAATTTTATGGTTGGGTCACAACATGAGGAACAGTATTTAAAGGGCCAGAAGATTGAGAACCTCTCTTGATGTCATGGCATCACTCCTTAAGGTGATAATTCTTTAATTATTCGTGGAAATTATATTGTGTGAATTCCTTAAATCAGAGCCTAGATCCTTTCCCCAGACAGTCTGAATCAGTTTCAGTCCTCTCCCACGCCCCTGGGGCTGCTAAATAGTACTGTGGAAAACTCTGGAAGGCAAGGAGGAGGGAAGATGTAAAGGGAAGAAAAAGAAGGAAGACAAAAGGAAGGAGAAAAAGAATAAAAGGGCAAGGAGGACAGAGGGGGAGAGAAGCAGTTAAAAACTGCTGTAAAGATCCGATGGTGGTTTTAGGATGCAGAAGGCTGCAAGTACCTTCCCTCAGAGGAAGCAGAGGAAGGCATTCTGGGAAGTGATAGCAGCGTCTCACTTTCACCACGTGGGGGCAGGCTCTACTTAGGAGAGAGGAACAATTCATGAAAGCTGCAGTGTGAAAGCTATCTTCCGGGTTCGAGAACTCAGTACTGACCTAATCACTCACGCCCTGCAGCCTTTGAGGTCTTTCACTAGCAAGAGCTCCTATATCTGGGCTCATTGCTTAGAGGAATTAAAGGGAAAAAAAGCTGATTTTGCTCAAACTCAGATATTTACATGATGTGGAGTATAGGGTTACAGTTAAACAGATACTATAAAGAGCAAAACATGTTGACATCTCATCTTACTATTTAAAATGTACAATCACCCAAGGTTTTATGCAGGACTCTCTTTTCTGTGTGTCTTTGTTTTTTTTATTGCAGGATTATCGCATAGATATTATATGTTCATCATTGTTTTAGGCATTTCAAAAGGTTGGAATGTGCTCTGAATTTCTTCCAGCTCTTTCTCAATCTTTGCTTCTGTTTCAATGTAAAGTGATGGCATGCATGGGAATATGTATGGCACCCCCACCCCCCAACCATAAACTCTGAGCCTTTGTGTTGAAGGAATATATTTATTTGGAGAATGGTTGAAAACAACCAAATTACTGCCGCTAGTTTTGTGGTGCTTAAAAAGCAATTGTTGCAGGCTTCTGATTGCTTCTGAATATAATGCGGCGACCATAGTGCTAGCAAGGGAACCCTGCACAGAGATATAAAGGGGAGCTACTGCCTCCATCCTCTAAGTTAAGTGTTATCCCCAGTGAACTGCACTGCAATGTCCAGGCTGTTTTCCTTCTGGTAGAATTTGCCCTTGTTTGAACCACACAGATCAAGTTCATTCCAGCAAGTATGCACGTTTTCTAAAATACACCTTCCAAGTAGGCAATTAAAAGGAAAATCTTAAAAAACAATTTCTCTTTAAAATGGTGATTGGGCCTCTGAGATAACGAATCCCATTTGCAAGTTTAAAAGGAATGATAAGAACTTTCTACTGGTTGAGTAAGGGCTGAGGAAAATGGCTCCTCTTAAAACATTTTTAAAAAAATAATTGTTTGACATCAAATTGATCAAACAATTGTGGGAAGTTTGGCTCCATTAGTCTCATGCTTTTTAATAAAACTCAGCTTTTGTGAATATTCAAGGAGGCAGTTTCACTCAAATTGTTGAATTTGGTGGCACAAGAAGAAATGAGGCAGAGCTATGGTTCTGTAGCAAGGTCCGGGGTCCCGCCTTCTCTGCATCCCCAACTACATGGGAGGAGCATGACTTCTGTTTAAGTTTTACATAACTTTTTATGAAATACCATCACATTCATTTGGTCAACATCCCCTTTACTATGTATAATTCTCTGCAGTGACTGGGAGAGGATTATTTCCAGACATGGTTTCCATTCTCTCCTCTCTATTTTGCAAGCGGTGCGCCTGTTATGAAGCCCTTGCAAGAAAAAAAGAAAAAATAAATGCCTTCTAAGATGATTTCTTGTTCCTAAAAAACAAGAGAACTAAGTATAAAGAATGATTTACTCGTGGTCTCTGTCTTTGCAACAGTGGAAAAAATGGGAGAGGATCAAACATCCTCTCCAACCAGGTTTAACAGTGTTTTAAAATGAAATCTATGACACAGTCTTCACCAGGGCAATTAATTTATATCTTGCAGAAACGTGATTCAAAATTTTCTAGAATACAGACCAAGGAGAAGGTTTTATAATGAAGAAAAATATAGGGACATCTGGAATTTTCTCTGAAAGCTGATGTGCTATCTTCTGAGAAAATCAAAGACTTGGACTCAAACTTTGAGAATCCCTTTTTTGGTTAATTGGCATTAGTAGAGAAAGTCTGATATATACAGAAAGGCTGACAAAACCGTGAGGTCTGTTTTTTTTTTTTTTGCAAACAAGCGTAGCACCAAGAGCTTGGCTCTCTCTTATTTGGCTCCATCCCCTGAGAGACTCGTTTATTTTTAGTCCTTAATTTTATTGTTCATTCTACTAACCTTCAAATCTCAATGCACTTTTCGGAAAAAGTAAACCAAAAGTAATACTTTAGGGAACACAAAGCCATATCTATATATGAGATCAAACATTGCCAACCTTCCCTTGCTATTTACCTCTAAATAACTACTTTTTCTCTAGAGCTTTCCACTTGTTTTCGTGACAAACAAACAGCAGGGAATGTCTTCAGGCTCATTATACAGGACATAATGGGATCCTGCAGGGAGTAGGCCAAGGTAGAGCTCCATCTCCACTTGACTTTCAGGGGGAAACTACCCCACAAGGGAGGCCAGGCCTGTGCTGACTTCTCAGATGACAGGACATTCTGGTCTAGGTGTCCTTCCCCTCCACCAAACAGGAGGCTACCAGATGCCTGAGACCACCTTAGAGACCTCAGCATCCTGAGGGATGTGAAGTCAGGTCTGGGTCATGTGACCATCCCAGAGCGAGGGGTGGATGAGGTTGGTTTCACTCAAACCTCAACAAATGGGCTTTTCATAGGAAGGGTAGCTTCTATTACCAGGAGCATACAGGAATGTGACTCTGGGCACCCCAAACCAGAAAGTGTCCAGTACATAGTCCTTATCTATACACACTAAGAATACCACTGCTCCAAATTCAATGCTGTATTACCATTGTCTTACTGTGTGGGTTTGTTTCTTAAGGAAACTGATGCCACTTTCTCTGTCTGCTCCCTTGGGTCCAGTTTGAATCTATACCTTGGTCTCAGCGTGGCCTTTGGTCTCTGCCTCTGCTTTCACACAGGGCTTCCATCACTGGACACAATGCTGACCTTATGAATATTTCTCAACACCGTGGATTCTTTAAGTGGTGGCCTGATACCCCTCTTTGGCTTTATCATGGGAACTCCTGGAATCAAATATCTGTCTTCTCTGTCCTTGCTCCAGTGGAGCACCATTCCTTATATCTGGCCAGATCAACTGGGTCCCCCTTGTCCCCTCTGGCCTTCACTGTCTCACAGCGGGACCTGATCAGGTGTTGACAGGAGATGACTCCTTATTCTGCAAAGAACCTGCCAACTTGTGAATGGACTGATCCCTGGCCAACACACTTATTTACTAGCCTGTAAATAAGGGCCTGGAGAAATGTAAGAGCATGAGCTTCTAGATGACAACATCGCACACATGCGGTGGTGCACGTTTCCCTTTCATGTGCATGGAAAGTATTAGAAGAGAAAATATTCCCTTCAGGGCATATTTTACACTGGCAGTCACGTTTTCCTGGAAATTGATTTAACACTTCAGAAAGGATCTGATGTAAAACATTCAATAGCCAGGGAGAAGAACGGTATTTCCCATCTTTCAACACCACCATGGCTGTAAAATGCCTTTCCCCACTGACTAGGTTATATTGTTCCATACATTATGATCTCACCATTCGTCATTCATTCACTCCCTCCTTTGTTCATTCTCAAACATTTGAGTGCCAGGCTCTTGGAAAGGGTTGTAAAACGGAATGAGACTATACCCTTGCCCTCAAGGGGCTCTGCTCTAAGCCTAATCAAAGTCCCGAAAAATAAACACAGAATTCAAACATGATGGGACCGATGCTCTTAGGTGCATCTAGGTAGGGCATCAAATGGGGTCTCAGAGGAGATAACATTGCGGGGAGGACGGGGGCAGGCAAGGCTTCAGTGGGGAGGCAGCTTTTGAACTGAATCTTGTAGGATGTTCTAGCAGGAATTCATTAGGTGGAAACATGGAGTAGGTGAATTCCAGGAAGGATCATGATGGATGACATAGGGCTTGAACATGCATGGTGGATTTGAGAACGAGTACTAGGTACAGCAGAGCATAGGATGGGTACAGGGCAGGGAAGAAAGGGAGGCAGCAGGATATAAGCGTGGTGGTAGAGGCCGGATCATGAAAGGTTTTGTAAGTTCTTGTAAGGATTTTATATTTTATCTAGAGGTAGGGGGAAGTATTAGAGGGTTTCAAATGTGAGTCTATCATGATTTGATTTGCATTTTAGGAAGATCACTCACCCTGGCATTAGTGGTAGCATTGCTAGAGATGGAAGACTGAGGCAGGAAGACCAGCTCCAGGGCTATTGCAGTAGTTCAGGCCTGGAACAGCAAGGGCTTAAATGAGGGCAGTAAAGGTGGGCTTGGAGGTAAGGGGGCAGATTTAAAATACATTAAGAGGCATCAAAAGTGGCCATAATTTAGCATAAATACGTGGCTTTAGTGTTGGGTAATGAAGTATGTGATAAAGCCACTAAACTAGTCTGGGGAATATAGATTTATTAATAGTTTTGCAGACTTAGGTACCAATTCAGTTTTAGATGTATCCAGTTGGAATTAAATGTGGACATCCAGGTAGGAGGTAGGTGGCTAATACATGAACCTGGAGAGAGGTCTGGGCTAAACAGTTCTATTTGAGAGTTGTTTGTAATAGAGAGAATGGCTAAGTGAAGTCACTTAGTGAGCTCTCACAGAATGACAAAGGAAGAGGACCAAGGATAAAGCCCCAGAGAACACTACCTTTCAGTGAGAAGGAGAAACAGTCAGTGGACAGAGAGGCTCTGGGCAAATGAGGAGGGTGGGGATGTCCTGGAGATTCGGGGTAGAGTGCATTTTAACGGGAAAGGAATGGTAAACGGTGCCATGGAGAAGATAGGTGAGATGAAGACTGATAGAGTGTCGCTGGATTTACTAGTATTTGTCAATGAAAATGTCTCTGGTGACTTTGCCTGAATAAGATAATATCAGAAGAGTTGGGGAGCAGAGAGCTGAAAAGTGAATGGCCAGTGGGGAAGGAGGGATATTGAATGTAGAGTATTTGTGTTGCAGATTTAATTCTCACTTCTCTCTCCCAGGCTGTAAGTTCAGAGGAAGCAGGGACAAAGCTGATTCTGGTCAACATTACAACCCTAGCACTGAGGGCAGTGCCCCACCCACAGTAGTCATTTAATAAATATTTGGTAAACGAGAAGAGAGAGACAAAGTGGTAGGTAAAGATATAAAGTACAAGGGAAGCTTCTTTATTTTCTTCCACTAAATTTGAGGGGAAAAAAATAGATGAGGGTTGAAAATCCTCATGAGAGACAGATTTCTGCTGTGAATATTGCAACATAAATTTGGCATTTCCTCTAGCTCTTTCTAGAAATCACCCAAGAACAGAAATGAGCACAAGAAACACAAACTCCCTGGTCCAGTGTTGCTATAACTAAGGAACTGTAAATTCCCAAAGCAATGGTAATAGAGAAGGGGAAAATTAATTTATGAGAACATGGAGAGAGGATATAGAGATTGCAGGTCTCAAAAACCCAGGGAAGGGAAAACGGGGACACCTGAGGTGCAACAGGATGCAGGGGCCAGTGCTGGCTCTGGGCTCTTATTTCCTTTTAAGAAACAGAGGGAACAGGGCCAAATGGGAAGTCATGCAGAAAGGCTGCATAGAGGAAATGGATGGTCTCCATGGCATCAGGGGAGAAGAGAAAGTCGCTATTGTGAGAAAAAACCTGGGTTGCCAATCATCACCACTCACAACACCCTGGGGAATGAGAACATTCCAGCCACACTGGAAAGTGGCACTGGTCCCTTCCTAACATATACCTGCAAATATTTGGTCTGAAAAAAACTCATCTTTTTTAATAATGAGGGATCGCCTGGTTGGCGTAGCGTAGTGATTGAGCATCAACCTAGGAACCAGGAGGTCATGCTTCGATTCCCAGTCAGGGCACATGCCCAGGCTGCGGGCTGGATCTCCATTGTGGGGCGTGCAGGAGGCAGCTGATCAATGATTCTCTCTCATCATTGATGTTTCTATCTCTCTATCCCTCTCCCTTCCTCTCTGAAGTCAACAAAAATATATTTTTAAAAAATAATGAGGAATAAAAAAGTGAGAATCCATATAAATATGGACCATAGGGAAAAAGAAGAAGAAATAGGGAAGAGGTGGTGATATGTAGGAGAAGATATACTGTAAACTGGGAGAAACTCAAGAAAAAAATGTAAGAAAAAGAGTAAAATCATCATAAAAATTAAGGCAAAATTGGAAGGAAGACAGTGATGCAAGATATTGCTAAAACATAGTAAAGGGAGGTAAAAGAGGGTAAAGTGGGTCAAGTATATGGTGATGGAAGGAGATTTGACTGAGTGATGAACACACAATGCTATATACAGATGATGTTTTATAGAATTGTGCACTTGAAATCTGTATAATTTTATTAACCAATGCACTGCAATAAATTTAGTAAAATTAAAGAATAGACCATAGTAAAGGACATAGATTCTCCTAAGAAAAGAAGAAGAAAGAAAAAGAAGAAAGATAAAGAAAATGTTTAAAAGAATGAGAGAAAATGAAAGAAAAACAGGCAAATAAGATTTAACATACACAAAGATATTTAAGAGATGATCAGCCTCCCTTATAGTTAGAGAAATGCAAACCAAACATACCCTGAGATCAGAATTTTTCTTTCTAGCAATATCACTAAGACACAAGGAGTCCTACTCAGGGACAATGTGGGTGTTGCTTAATGGTTTGAAGAGAAGGAACATCTTTTTCTATGAGACTGGAGGGAAGAAAATAGGATTGGTTCAGATACAAGAACTTCATCAACTTCCTTCCTTTACAAAATCTTTTCTCTGTATAGTGGGAGTTAAGGGCATCAAGGGAATGGGGAGGGGGATGGTAACGGGGAATGGAAAGTAAAGAAGAAACATCAGAAGAGTCCTGGAGATTTGGGAAAACCTCTCTGTGGAATGGAAGAGTACGTTATCTGGAAGATGTAAGAGAATTGGATGCAGGGTGTCTCTGAGTTGCCAGTTCATACAACATGGTCTCCTTCAGCATGGCTCAGCTGCCTGTGTGGGGAGTAAGGAAGAGAAATGCTGGGGGTTCCAGAGTAGATGGGAGAGACAAAGGGGCAAGAATGCTGGCAAAGAATAGCTGAAGTGAAAATGGAGGGGTCAAAGAAGGTTGGTCATTTATTGTATTTTAAAGTTTTAGAAGTTGAATATACAAAGTCATGAACCTCTAGGACAGCGGTTCTCAACCTGTGGGTCGCGACCCCTTCGGGGGTCGAACCACCCTTTCACAGGGGTCACCTAAGACCATCGGAAAACACATATATAATTAAATATTGTTTTTGTGATTAATCACTATGCTTTAATTATGTTCAATTTGTAACAATGAAATTGGGGGTCACCACAACATGAGGAACTGTATTAAAGGGTCGCGGCATTAGGAAGGTTGAGAACCACTGCTCTAGGAGCAGGGCGGCTCCCTTACGCCCTAGATTTCTTCTTTTATCCACAGAAGATATGCTCATTTCCTTGTTCAGATTCCAGCATATTAATTAGGCCACATTTAGTCACAGTGAAGTCAGTTTGAGAAAAGATTTCAGTTCATGGATGTGACTTGCTCTCTTCTCTCTCTTTCACCCTAGTGGCCACAGTGGGTGTTAGCTGGCCAGGGTTTATTATGGGGCCCACTGTCCATCTTTCCTTCTTCCATCTTCCTTGTCCATGCAGCTTAAAGAGATGAGCCCTGTGGGCTAATATCCTTGTCTTTTTATTCAAGATGCAGGCTTGGGCCTCATACACTGCCCTAGCCTGAGGCTTACTAGATTATGGGGAAAGAGTGCTCCTTATGCTCCAGGCCAGACCACTTTGTTTTCCAGCAGCAGGCTGTTCTTCGGGAAAGGGTGGCTAAGATCAGAGACTCAGAGTGGCTTAGCGATTCTCACTAGTCCAATTCTGAGACCCAACTGGCTCCAGAAGCTTGCCTTCGATAGCTCTTACCTGGGTCTATCTATCTATCTATCTATCTATCTATCTATCTATCTATCTATCTATCTTATATCTATTCATCCATCCATCATGTATAATTTTGTACTAGCTATATTGAAATATAATTCACATGCCGTACAATTTACCCATCTAAAGTGTACAAGTAAATGACTTTTTAGTACGTTAGAGTGTTCAAACTAAAAAGTAATAGAAATGGGACTAATATTTGTGTTTTGACTAAAATTCCAGTGCTCTTTTTATTCCTATGCTGATAATAGGCTGGCGACAATATAGACATTGAATTACCAAGGCAGGAAATTATAGCAAATCTTAATTAAGGGCATTCTGAAGATTGAGTAAGTAAAAAACTTGGATTGAATTATGAAATACTGTTGAAAGGAATTGAATGGCTTCTTGTGCCTCATTAACAGCTAATTAATTGCTACCATGTAAATACCTTAATTATGCAAACATCTTGTGAATAAAAGAGAAAATAATTTATCAACAAAGGAAAGAACAGATGTGACTCTACACATTAGATAATAAAATGATTATCCAAAAAGTATTCAACCAGTGGGAGGGGTGAGCTGGATCTATCAAGATGATATGTAACATTAGATGAAGGCAAAGCTCTTCACTTAGGGTCTCAAAATCTGCTGCATCTGCGTCAAAAACGTCCATCCGGGGTACATCAGTTTCTCTCTGCATTAAGCTCAGTCATGGTAGCATAGCACTTGGATGGATATGCGGTAGCCTGGTAGCTGTTGTATCTGTGCAGGAACTGGCATTAAGGAGTCGTTCTCAGTGTTCCAACTTGTTCCTCTCTGCTGCATGCACCATAAGGGAGGCTGGCTACACTCTGTTCTTGTATCTGTATCCTTCTTTGCACCTAGAAAGGCGCTAAAAGTAATACTACGTTATTTAAGATATAGCTCAAGGGCAGGTATGACAAGTGATACAACAGTGTGGTGAAGCCCCTGGAAAGGCCAGTGGAAGTCTTTCTTTAGTAGAAAGTCATCTAAAACAGAGGTCAGCAAATTATGATCGTTGGTCAAATATGCCCTGCTGTTTTGCACATAACCATGCCCATTCTTTGATGTACCGTCTCTAGCTGCTTTTGTGCTATAATGGCAGTTGAATAATTGCACGAGACTGTATGGCTGGTAAAGCTGAAGATATTTACCCCCTGGCCCTTTACAGAAAGTATTTGCCTATCCGTAATCTCTAACAAGGACACGGGACAGGGAGGGGAGTGCAGCTCCAACCTCGACATCAGCCATTGCAGTTTAAAAAACGATACGGTCAACGGAAGCATGCGTGGAAGAGAACTTGCTGCCATGTGCGAGAACTCAAAATTAAGTCCCATCTCAGATGATAGAGAGATGGAGGTATTTTAACTGGAACAGAGGAACGTTGCAGATGGAGGGAGGTTGGAGTGGAAAATTCTTAGCTGAATTAAAATGCTGAAAGGATCCTGAGTGGAAGGACTTTGTAGCCTCAACTAGGACCATGGTGACAGTTACAGGGAGATCCTTTAGTGGGCTTTCTAACAATGAGGGGTTAAAAGGCATAACAGGGTGGCCTGGGATTGGGGTTTCCTTATTAGGGCTGAACGTGCTAGACTGGATGATTGCATGCCAGGAGCATTAGTGAGGAGATTCAGGAATAAGAATTGTCACCATTTGGGGGATACCTACTATCTACCATCATCTCTCTCTATAATCACCTCTAATCCTTATAAATTACCTTGTATTATTAAAAACTTCACTTTGTGGAAGAGGAAACAATTCAGAGAGAGTAAAATGTTTGCCCAAACTCATAATGCTAGTACATGTGAAACCTATAGTCAAATGGGGTGTTGGATAAGCCATCTTTCTTTAAAAACATTTTTGGGATATTTTGAAAAACAGAAAAAGGCAAAGAATAACAAAACTAACAGAATTTCTACCACCTAGAATTTATAATTATTAACAGTTGTTAATCCTGGGTTGTGAAAACATCTATGAAACTTATTTCTAAGTTAGTTCTATTAATTATGTAATTATATATTTTAATAATCTTTAAAACAAAATAATTAATAGAAACCCTGAAATATTATATTTTCAATAATTATAGATACTATCCTTTTTTTTTTTTTAAAACACCAGGATCTCCATTCTCCTTGTGCCTTTTGTGGCAAATATTCCTTGGTTCTCCATGAGACTCTCTGATCACAAAGTCATTTTATGGGGCCTAAATTCTATGCATATTGTTTATTTTCATTGACAAGTTAATTATCCAACCCATTGCTTCCCTTTGCATGTCCCTGGTGCCCCCTTGTATGGCCCTGCTCCAATGGCCTCAGTAAAAAGAACAAGATCTTGCATTATTAAACACAGTTGTATCTTGTAATTAGACACATTTTATTTAGGGTGCATAGAAAATTGGAAATGACTGATTCAACCCTTTGCAGCATAATTTTATTTTACCTCTTTCTTCCTTTCCTCATTTTACTTCCCATTTTTCATCTTGAAATAGTTGTATAAGCTGTGCTTGACTGGTGGTCATCACAGCTGACTGAAGTTGTTAATGTTTTCTGAACCCATTTCCTTCCGTCCTATGCAATCCTGCCAAACTGCTGTGTTCTCCAGACACAACGGTTCCGGCGAACAGCTCTACCTTTAGGATACGAGCTTGCTGTTTTCCCAGGATGAACAGAGCAATCCCAGTCAAGAACTCGGTTATGGTTAATGTTCTTAATGAAAATGTTGAGCAGATTAAATGGGTCATTTTGGTGACTCTGCTCTACTTGGTTGGAGAATTGCACCTCCTGCTAAGCAATGGCCTAAATGTGTTCATGGGAGTCCCACTGGGAAGGGCTTCTCACATGCCTTCTCAGACCAGTGGTAGCCTCAGTTTCCCCTCATTCCTTCTGCTCTGGTGCCCTCCTTCTGGGGTTCTGCTGTGTCCCCCCAGCATTCCGTTGTGCCTGCCAGTTCTGCAGTTTCCTTTGGTTGCAACCCTGCAGCACCACTGATGAAAGCAAGCCTATGAAAAGCCAGAGCTGCATAAGGTTTGTAGCACAGTTGAGGAGACCACAACTCTTTGTGTCCTCTCGACTGGAATGGCAACAATGCCCCCCAGAGACTTAGATGAAGGCATTTTATTACTTTGCTAGGACTGATGTGACAAGTTCCACAAACGGGGCAGCTTAAATGGAAACTTGTTGTCTTACAGTTCTGAGGGTGAAATCCGAAGTCAGGGTGTGGCAGGATTATCTGAGAAATGTGAGGGACAGTCTGTTCTGTGCCTCCCTCCTGTCATCTGGTGGTTTGCTGATAATTGTCGGTGTTCCTTGACTTACAAAAGCACCACCCTTACCTTCATGTTCACATGGTGTCTCCCTGTATGTGTCTGTGCCCAAGTTACCCCTTTTCATAAGGACACCCATCATATTGGTTTAGGGCCCATTCTATCCCATTGTAACTAATGACGTCTGCTATGACATTATTTCCAAATAAGATCGTATTCTGAGATGCTGACAGTGAGGGCTTGAACACATGAATTTCAGGAGGACACAACTCAACCCATAACACTACTCCTTCAGGGTTTTTTTGAATTTTCTTAGTAAGAATTGACAGAGGCACTTTGGTTACACGATTGGGACCAAAGGAGGATAAATAGGACAACACAAATGAGTGACTGTAAATGGAAAAGCACAAGCCAGGTGGTAGCTGCCATTAAGGAAGAATGCTTTTATGTCTGCATGGAGGATCCCATGAGCATCTGCATGGAGAACCCCTTCAAGCCCCTCTTCCTGCAGGCATAGTTAGAAAGATGGGGACGGTTGTTCCATTTTTTCCCATAGGAAGTTGTTGGTGTTACAGGGGAGTTGGTGTTACACAAGTAAGAGATGCTCCAAGCGCTGACCTCTCTTCCATTCAAAGGATTGCTCACTACCTTTCCCCAACAGCTCCTTAATTCAACCGTTTTTTGGCTGACATTTAATTGCACAGTAAATGTTTGTGGAATGCATGAATAAAGGTGAGAAATCTATCTTTTATATGATAGTAGGAGACTGGAGAGAAAAGGGGGATTGCTTACATGTTCCTTCTGATTTCCCAGATTACTCACTAAAAGCACTTTGAAAGTTGCTACACCTTTGGCTAGTCATGTCAATGCTTATTCCTTAGTCCTGAGGCTTGTCAGGAGACCAGGTTCTGGGCTTGAGTACTAGTAGTGCAGGAGTAGAGGAGACCAAACTAGAGTTTCCCTACCTGCTCTTTTGAGGCAAAGATAGTCAAAAGTCTACACCTCCTATCTCAAAGAGAGCTGCAAAATCTGGCTTTCTCTTATCTTTCACTGGCACAGGCCTTCAAGTTCAATCTAGTCCTTCAAGAAAAGAACCAACTTCTTATATATTTTTCTAGTCTTACCAAATCAACCATCCTATATAAGAAAAGAGTAATATGCAAATTGACTCAACGTCCGAACATCTGGTTGCTATGATGCACACTGATCACCAGAGGGCAGACGCTCAATGCAGGAGCTGCCCCCTGGTGGTCAGTGCGCTCCCACAGGGGGAACACTGTTCAGCCACAAGCTGGGTTGATGGCTGGTGAGTGCAGTGGCCCACCTCCATAGCAGCACTAAGGATGTCCAAGAGCTCCCAGATTGCAAAAGGGTGCAGGCCGAGCTGAGGAACACCCCCTACACCCAGTGCATGAATGTTGTGCACTGGGCCTCTAGTAAATTAATAAAAATATAAGCCAAAGAAAATAAATTGGTAGTTGGTTAAAAAAAAATTTAACCCAGTTGTTCTAAATGCCAATTAAATTTAAAAAATTATATTCATGCAATCATGTGTTCCATAAGGTTTCCACAAAGCTTCTGATCAATTTCACGGAAAAATAGAAATGTGGTCTGTTTCAAACAGGTTATTGAATATAGTTATCTATTGATTACTGTGACTTGTAATGCTGTTGGGTTAAGAATTCATTTTTAACACATGCCCCTTTAAAAATGGTTCCTTGAGTCTGTGTTGAGCTATCAGATCTCTCACACTTGTTTTCCAAATCAGTTGGGAATTAGGGTGGTTAAGAAGAGATCAGCTGCAAAGGAAGGGGTGTGGAATCAGTAGGTAATGTACTGATTGAAATGGAGTAAGAAGCCACAGAAGCAATGGTTAGTGATTCATGAGAGTGAACTTGGAATAGGGTAACTTTTTTGTTAGAAAAGAGTAAGAAGTTAATGGGGAAAAGGGGGATTAAAGATTCAAGAGAGGAAACAGTATCTTGTTGGGAGCCAGGAAGGGTGAACCAGTTCAAATTGGAAGGGAGAGTCTTGGCATAAAGAAGGGCTCCTCTTCTGTCAGGAGAGAGTGAAGGTGGGCAAGGAGGGATGGTGACAGTTTACCTGGTGAAAGTTGGGAGACCTCATCTTAACCTCATTTTATGCAGGATGAAACTGAAGTCCAGAGAGCGGACGTGACCTGTCCACGATCACCTTCTGCAAGGTGAGTCCCAGGCCTAATACCTGGTTACAGTTGCCCTTCACCACTCTGTTCCTATTCCCTCTCATTTCCACTTCCTTACAGCTGCACTTTTATTTCCTTAGAGCATTACACAATTGTTTGCTAGATACAGTTGATGACTGTGGGAAAGAAAAAGAAAAAATTAATAAAAACGCAAATTTAATTTAGATGAGAATCAATTTAAATGCTTAATTGGTTGGAGGGAAAAATCAAGAACAGGTGGAGCGTTAGTCTGCCTGGAATCTTCAAATGAGAGCCTGGATATTATGTTGTGTTCAAAATGAAAAATGTAGAAGTCTATGAGTATAAAGATACATCATAGCATGCAAGGTGTGGAGGGTACATGAAGAAATCCAATTTGAACGGTGAGAACATAGACTTTTTAAGGAGTGGAGGCAGATTTCACATGCACAGCTGATATTTACATGGACTCACATAGGTTGTATCAGTGGTTGCAGTCAAGTTTCCCTGTAGTCACAATGGCCTGGGAGAAGTAGCCACATGGTCACTTTTCCAACTGTGCCACACCATTATTTCTACCATATTTTGCGAAAGGCAAGACCCTCATGGTCCTACTTTTTTAACTTTCACTCCAAACAGACCTATACTTCTGTCACTGCCTTCTAGTCAAAGGTCCCAAGGAACTCACCTACACTTGAACAAGTGTGTTTACTGCTCAGCCAGTGAAGGAGAACCACAGGGCCCAGAGCACGTCTCCATAAGAAAGGACTTACAGGACTTGAGTTTGGTTGGGTAATTTCGGGGGTACCCAAGGCGGCAGGGTTTACTCTGGATTGGGTGCTATCCGAAATCAAGGACAACTCTGTGATTGAATAGCTCAGCAAGTCATATCCACAGGGAGGGCAGCCAAGCTCCCACTGCAATCGGGAAGGCAGCAGTAGTCCCTCTTATTATCTGGGCCTTTTTTTTTTTAAAATATATTTTATTGATTTTTTACAGAGAGGAAGGGAGAGAGATAGAGAGTTAGAAACATCAATGAGAGAGAAACATCGATCAGCCGCCTCCTGCACATCTCCTACTGGGGATGTGCCCGCAACCCAGATACATGCCCTTGACCGGAATCGAACCTGGGACCTTTCAGTCCGCAGGCCGACGCTCTATCCACTGAGCCAAACCGGTTTCGGCAATCTGGGCCTTTTGATATCTGTGGCTTGGACGATGCTCACACTTTGCCTGTGTTTATATACGATTACTGAGTGGCCATATTTTTGTCTGATTTCATCATGGTCGCAGAGGGGCTTTGTCTGATGTTGATTTTCTGTGAAATTGTTTATATTCGCCCTGACTGGTTTGGCTCAGTGGATAGAGCGTTGACCTGCGGATGGAAGGGTCCCAGGTTCGGTTGCAGTCAAAGGCATGTACCTTGGTTGCGGGCGCATCCCCAGTGTGCAGGAGGCAGCTGATCTATGTTTCTCTCTCACCGATGTTTCTAACTCTCTATCCCTCTCCCTTCCTCTCTGGAATAAATCATATATATATATATATATATATATATATATATATATATATATATATAATCTTTAAAAAAAGAAAAATTGTTTATATTCAACAAGAGATTATCAAAACCCAGCTAAGTCAGCTCTTTGGATGTCAGGGGCTGCTTTTCTTTCTCAGTATGAATTTATTTAGAGAAAACAGGCAAAGTTTTGAGTTATAATATTCCAAATTGAGTGTGTGCATGTGTGTGTGTGTGCACTGGAGTGTGTGTATTTTGGGTAGATTTATTAAGAGCAGTGAAGCCCCTGTACTAGCCACTCCCACCTCCTCACATAGACTTTCCTCCTTTTTGTTACAACGATAGAAACCTGTTCTGTGAATTTTGGGTTAAAGCAGAGAACAGACAAATTGGCATCTGAAGGCTAGACTTTCCTCTTTAGCCTGTTGCCTAAATCAGCCTGCTAACCAGCCCCAGAGTGTACTGTAATCTCAGGATTCTCCGATCTTTGCAATTTTCAAACAGTTTGGAAGTCTTGAATGTTGAGAAGGTGAATAAATAATTCTAAAGCACAATTTAATGGTTTAATATTGCCTGTGGTGGTGCCCGAAGCTTATTTATGAATGTGCAGTGCTCTTCAAGGCACTTGCTGACAGTGATTTTAAGATGTGAAAAGCGGCAGTTATAAAAAATAAAGTCATTTTTCTTGTTCTGTGACTCATAGACTGTCTTCTACAGTCCTGGAGTCAATCCTAAAAACTGGAGGGAGAAAATGTTGATTTGTGGCCTCTGTATAGAAGCAATTTCATGTGGAGTTGCCAATTGTCACTGCAAACAAAAGCCTTTTAAGCAGTCATCAAGTAGCTTGTATTAGTTAAGTTACAAAATCTGGGTTTATTCAATTTTGGTCCCAGAAAATTATGGGCTTCTTTGACTCTGTAAAATGTTGTATTTGGTCTTATCCAATGGAAACATGACTTGGTAGAGAGAATATACCAGATCCCAGGAAGCCTGGGTCCCAGTCCTGGTTCTGCCCCTAATGAGGGGAGTAGGCATGTTATATGATTTTTCTGGGTTTTAGTTTCTTATTTAAAATGGCCATATTAATGCTTGCTTTTCCTACTTTAGAGTAACTAGGTCAAGTGAGATCATGCTTATCAATGAAGAAAGACAAAAGCTGTTTTAAATTCCATGCGCCTCCAAAAAAGGGAAGCCCCTTAAAGACAAGATGGCAACCTGCTAGTGGTCCTTTCGCACAGGAGAGGGTGGTGATGGGTCTGGAAAGACAAAAGGGAGTTTGGCATAGTTGGGGAACAGAGAATGTGGAGAGTCAAATTGTTCTGCATAAGCTGAGTATGAACATAAAACTGGACTGTGTAGGGGCAATAGGGGAGGGGAGTGGTGTTGAGAGAGAGAAATGGGAAGGAAGGGATAAAAAGGAACAGTCAGTAAAAGGCAGGCGGTCCAGAGATCTATGGGAGGAGGGTTGCCTGATAGAACTTTCAAGAATAGTTATGTGTAATGTACTTGATTTATTTTTTTCTGTGTGTAATGTACTTTAGATCAGTCTGTTTGCAGTGTAGCAGTATAATCCCCCACTTACGACCTTCGGTAAAAGTTTTTCAAAAACACAAGAGCTTTATATACACCTTGTTTGAAATGAAGGTGGGAAGGGGCTGGGTTGGGGGCAATTTAGTAGGAGAAAAAAATTGCTAAAAAGTGCAAAACAGAGAACAAAAATTCAGTAGAGGCAGAAAACTCAAAATAGAAATGGCCATAGAATGTAAGTTTTTCCAGAAACGCAAAGAGGCCCTGGGCAGGCCTTCTGGAGAGCACAGAGGCTGAGCCAATTTTATATATAGACCTTAAGGAGCATGGTGACCCACCATGGTATGTGGATGAGCAATGTAAAAGGCTTGGGAGAAAAAGAAGCAAAAACAATATTAAGTTGTTAACTATGATTTGAGGAATTAGGGGAAATACCTAGATAATTCAAAGCAAAAGCAAAAAATACATTTAAAAAATCAAAACTCCTTTGCTTCTAATTTAGAAAAAAGTTTAGTCTTAGCTTTCTGTCATAACACTCCCAGTCAAGAAACAATTTTGCGGGATCTATAAGGAAAGCGAACATGCATCCCCGCTTTTGGTGTCAAAAAAGACAACTAATTTGAAGTGGTTCTCTGAAATTCATGACTATGAGGGTAGATGCAAAGCTTTCAGATTCAGTTTTCAGTGTTTTCTCTTTGTCAGTGTCTACACAAGCATGTCAAACTCGCGGCTCGCTGGCCTTGAGTTTGACATGCTTGGCTGGGTTGATGCTTTAAACCTGAGATCGCGCTTGGGGCCTAGTCTGCATACCCACCTCGGAGAATTGTGAGATTCCCAAGGCTCTTCCTAAGGCTTGATTGGCATATATCCTCTAGTGATGGCGCGAGGGGGAGAGAAGGGAAAGCACAGGGGACTTGGGACTTTGCTTTTTCTTTCTTCTTTCAACGCTGCCTGGAGCAGGTCAAGCTTTCGCCATAGTAACCTCATGTTGCTACTCGTGAAGTCCGAGGGCTGGCAGCGTCAACGTCTGGGATCTTGTTAGAAATGCAGTCTCGGAGTCCCCGTGAGACCCACTGAATCGGAACCTGCATTTTCATGTTCGAGAAGCACTATTCTGGAGTGTTGCATAGACCTGTCTTTGGTGCTACCAGAGCTGGCCCGTGAAAAAGGGAGGGCGTGTCACGGCTGTCACATCAGGGATTTGGCTGCGAATTCAATGTAAATTATGTAATTTAGGGGCGGAGAAGGGACAGTAAAGACTGGGCCATAGCCGGGGCTCTGTAACAGTTTGCCAAAGGGCCGAGTTGGTGTTTTCAACTCGCTCCTTCCTCACTGAAAGGAGACCAGCAGTTGCCCACCCGGGAACCGGATACTGCTGATATTACCTTATTCTGGACAGGATTTTAAAGTTGATAGAGATTTCAAGAAGCAATCTAGCTGTTATGTTCCCAGTGAAGGGCTGAGGGGAAAAAGAGTTACATTAGCTTCTGAGGTAAAAAAAAAAAAAAAAAAAAAAAAAGTGTCTTCTATTTCCTTTGTATCATCTTAAAACTCCGGGTAGAGTGGGACTCTTGCAAAATGAGCACTCGATAAATGTCATTATCAGTGATTTGCATTCCAGTGGTAACATATTTAATGTGACTCATTTCAACAAATGTTCTGCTTCCCATGTTAATGTCTACAGACCCACAACCCAACCTGTAAACTGCTGAGTGTACAGAACATTGGGCTCCAGCTAAGTGTGATTAGTTATTGATTTCTGAGTCCCGCAAACATTTAGGACGCAGAAGCTCTTGGGCGCTGGATCATTATGGACTGCGGGGCGCATGCTGGCAGAATCCCAACAGTCACAATTTGTGAAAAATTCTCGAGTGGCTGTAAGGCGCAGGCTATGGATGTGACCCTGTGTGTGGCCCTGATCTGTGGCCTGGTCCCCTGATTGTCTTTCTCACCTCCTCTTTGCCCCTGTCTTTGTTGACATATACTTTTGGTCACCAAGGGGAGTAGGCAGAGAGAAGAGATGTTTAGTGCAAACTTATCCTGACTGCTGGGAAAAAACAGCTCAGACTTAGAGGTGATAAGCTTACCATGAAGACTAGTACAGTATCACTCTTTCATGGTTGTGTTGTATCCATATTCTATATAGTATTGCTCTTTTTCATTTAAAAATATATATTTAAAGCTCAAATATATGGTGTTGAGAATAAGAAGGCTAATCTATTCACAAGTTGTGGGAGATTAAAGGCAGCTATACATTTTTGACTTTCCTCTCTCATGACAGGCGGTCTGTGTCCCCGCTCCTTGAATCTGGGCAGGCTCTGGGATGGCTTTGATTGGTAGAATATGGTGGAAGTGGCATTTGTCTGATTTTGGACTTAGACATTGAGAAACTGGCAGCTTCTATTTTCTGCCCCTGAGAACCCAGCCACGGTACTGTGAGAAACCCAAGTCCCATGTAGAGGCTACTGTATGCATTGCAGTCAGCTGTCCTAGCTGAGCTCCAGGTAGTGGCCAGTACTAACCAGCTGTGTGACTGCTCCGTTTTGATGTCCAGTACAGTGGAGCCTTCAGATGACTCTAGCCACTATCTGACCACAACCGCGAGAGAGAACCAAGGGAGAACCAGCAAGCTGGATCCAGGCAACCCATGGAACTATGAGAGAGAACAATACATTGTTTAAAGCCACTGATTTTTGAGTGGTTTGTGATGCAGTCATGTGCGATCTTTGGGCCAGTCACTGACCACATATACGACGTGGTCCCATCTATATGTATATAAAAGGCTGAGTGACCGTCTGACCGACTGACCAGCTGGTAGGTACGACGTGCACTGACCACCAGGGTGCAGACACTCAACACAGGAGCTTCTGAGCTGCGGTGACTTGGCAGCAGGGGTTCTCGGATAACGCACCCCAGAATCAGAGAGGAGGGAGCCTGACTCCGGGTTTCATCACCCGAGAACCACCCTCTTGCAATCCGGGACCCTTCAGGAAATGTCAGAAAGCCAATTTTGGCTCAATCCCCACAGGCCAGGCTGAGGGACCCCACCTACTGGAGGGACCCCGCTCACTAGGCAGATGCCCTTAGAGCCGTGGCATCACCCCAGGAGGTTGGCTCCAGGGCATGTCTGGCCCATCTCACCCAGTCCTGCCCTGCTGGCTACCTTCTAATTAATTTCCTTTTAATGTGCACGAATCCATGCACCAGGGCACTAGTAGAATTATAATGGAGCTGAAATGTTCCTCTCAACTAGTGACATCACCGCCATGGAAATGTCCTAACATAGTAACACAGGGCATCACTTGTGTTTGTGGTGATGCTGGTGTAATTAGGTACAGCACAGTACTTGATCATGACAAGAAATAACCATTTCACTGGTTTATGTTTTTGCTATACTATACTTTTTATCATTATTTTAGAGTACACTCTTTCTAGTTATTAAAAAAGTTGGTTATAAAACATTATACTGTATTATGTCAGCAGCAACCTCAAATATCTTGTTGACTTGTTTTTTGATTGCATCATTTTCTCTTGTATTTGATTTAATCTCATGTTTTGTACTGTAACATGCTGTTACTTCTTTTCCTCCTCCTTATACTTATGATATGTCTCTGGCATCTATGTATACACCGTGGGATTCAGTAAATGTTTATTAATGCAGTCGGGAAAGCCATCTTCCTTTGTCATTGCCTTCCGTTGGACACCAAGTATGCTTTTGTGTGGATGGAGGTGGAGGTGTCTGTGTATGACTTCAGTCTATGTCCTTCATTTACAATTGCCTCATATCTTCCCCCACCCCCTCACTTGGTAGAGCTGAGCTGCCATTGCTCTGGAATCCCTGTCTCTGGTTGCTCCCTGACCCTATCTCTTTTTCTTACTACTCAGTGAGGTTTTTTCTTTCTTATTTAAATGACTCTTCTTTACAAAGGTCTAAATACTTACTTTCCTCTTTCAAGGCAGGGATGGTCATCAGAGGGAAGATGGATGCTCCACCCTGTGCTGTGGAACAGAACCTTAGGAAAGCACCATTATTGATAAGGCTGCCTGCTTATCTCCCCTCGGGCAAAGGACCAGCTATTTACTAAGTTAAAATGATAAATATTCCAAGAGCCAGCTCTGAAGTCGCCCAGCCCCACAGCGTGCTGCGGAGCCTCTGTGGTATCTAACTGATGAAGCCACTAGATGGAAAGCTTAGCGAAAGCGCCAAAGGATAATTGTTTTGGGTTTTAGGGCCTCTGCTGAGGTGTTACTGATTTTCCAGTTCGCAGTAACCTCGGAACTGACTTCTCAGAGAAGTACCGCCATGCTCCTTTTTCGCGTTTTGTTTGTAGCATTTTTCACACCCTGATACTGACTCATTCATTGTTACCTTTGCTGTGAAACACAGAAGTCAACTCGTTTTTTTTCTTTAGAATTCAGAATTTTTAGAGGTTACTAGAAAAGTCTTTGGATTAGTTCCCCTTTGAAGTTCAGATCTTCCTTAGCTCATATTCGAGAGGGAGTTATGGCTCTGTGATGGACTCATGACATTTCTTATTGGGATATAAAAGGTCAGATTTTAATGCCTTCTTGTGATATATGCATCTGGCTCAAGATCAGGCAGTTGTGAATGATGGAATTTAATTGTAATTTAGGGAAGGGGGTAAGAGACGAGAAATTACGGCTTTGCTGTAGTGCCTGAGCTATCCACTATTCCTTAGCAACCTGCATGAAGCTTTGTGGGCTGGAGTTGCGCCTTAAAGCAGCCGTGCAGCAACACTGAGGTCATGGTGCGGGGCAAAGGCAGAAGCTCACCTGGGCTCATGTTCCAGTGATTACCTGGCATCTTACCTTGGAAAAAGGACAAATGCCAAGATATCACTCCTTGTCTTCTGAGCGTTCTGGAAATTCAGATGCATATTTACCTATTTTGTCCAACTGCTTCAAAATCCTTACATTGTCACTTTCTCTCCCCACCCCCACCCCCAATAAGAATTTTTGAGTACACAAAGATCTCTACTCACTCCCTTTTTGTGTGTGTAAAAGACTGCTTAAGGTCAAATTTACTGAATGAGAGTTCTCCCTTCTGAATCTAAAACAAAATAAAAATAAATCACTTCTTTCTCTTCTGTTTTACATGAATCCAAGAATTGATCCAACTTAGTGGGTATGAGTGAATCATACATTTATTAAGAACAGAGATAATGTGACGTGGTAGAAGCTCTGGGGCTGGATTTGAGTCTTCAATTCTTATTAGCACGCAGACTCTCTGAACTTCTCTTTCCTCATCTGTAAATTACCCTTTAGCCTCAGCTCTCTTATGTAGTAAATTGCTTTGAGACTTAAATAAGACAGTAGACTCTTTGGAATGGTTCTGTATCTCAGGTTTTGGGGCATGCTAATCCACTGTTGGCAGTTCCTGATAATACTCTCTTGTAATGAATTATTTTCTCATGTGATTTTAATTTTGGCTCGTGGCCTCAATCTCATCTGGGATTATTTTTGGTCCGCGTGAGTCATATGTACCCTGGTTTGTGGGAGTATATTTACAGAGAGGTTTTATATTTGCCATGGCTGGGTATCCCAAGGATTTTACTTGTCCAGGATGAATTTTCACAGTATCTTGTCAGTCTGAGATTCCAGCGCCATGTGGAGTGTGTTTGGACTCCGTGTCCACATGTGGCACAGACTAGGGCTGGGGGCCTGCCAGACCTGATGCTCCTTTGATACTTTTCTGGCCCCCTTGGGAGGTTCTCCCATTCCTCTTACACAAAGGGAGCGGGCTTTATGTGGAAGTCTGTGCTCTAACCTCATACTTCATATGGGCTCAAGGCCTCGGCTCTGATTTTCATGGGGATTTTATGACTCTAGTCCCTTGCTGTTTGGGTGTGCAAACAAGTCTGCTATCCCCAGGATTCTTCTGCCTTCATTCATCTGCTATGAGTTCTTTTGTTCATTTGTGGTGTTTTGGTCACCAGAAATGCCCCTTTCTGTCTTTTGAACGTAACTTTTTTTAGTATTGTAGTTTATCCAGATCTTTGTTTTTTTAAAAGGAAAGAAAATCTTAGCTCAATTTGCAACATTGCTGGTACTAAAAATCAAATGTATATTATTTTTTTAAAGGTTGTTTTCTTGTTTTATTTAATTAAAAAAGAAAAACCATATATATGTGAGGTGTACAACATGATTTTATACACAGATACACAGAAAATTATTATTATAGTCAACCTAATTCACATATCCTCACATAGTAACCATATTTTTTTGTGTGATGAGCACCTGATGTTTACTCTCAGCGAATTTCCAGTATTCAGCACCACAGTACTATTAACTGTAGTCACATTCCTGTACCTTAGCTATCTAGACTTGTTCATTTTATATAACTGAAACTTTGTACCTTTTGACCAGCATCTTTAATTTCCTCTGCCTCCCTTGCCTGGTAATCACCATTCTCCAGCCTGTTTCTATGTACCGGACTTTTTAGATTCTATATGCAAGTAAGATCATGCAGGTTTTAGTTTTTTCTTTCTGTGTTTGGCTTATTTCAGTTAGCATAATTTCTTCTGGGTTCATCCATGTTATTACAAAAGGCAGGAGCTCCTTTTTGAAAGGCCAAATGACATTTCATTGCACAAATATATACATATATATTCCCATTTCTTTATCAATTAATCTATCAGTGTATACTTAGGTTGTTTCTATATACCTTGGTTATTGTGAATAATGCTGCAGTGAACATGGGAGTGCAGCTATCTCTTCAAGGTACTGATTTTGTTTTTTGGGGGGTATACACCCAGAAGAGGGATTGCTGGATCATATGGTATTTCTATTTTTAGTGTTTTGAGGAATTAGTATACTGTTTTCCATCCATAATGGCTGCATACATTTACATTCCTGAAAACAATGTACCAGAGTACCCTTTCCTCCACCTCAACCATTCTTTTTTTTTAAATAATAGTCACCCTACATCTAATAGGTGTGAAATGATATCTCTTTGTGGTTTTGATTTGTATTTCCTTGAAAGAAACACATGTATATTCTTACTAGAGGCCTGGTGCACGAATTTGTGCACGGGTGGGGTCTCTCCGCCTGGCTGGTGATTGAGGCCGATCAGGGCCGTCTCGCCCAGTCCAGATCAGGGCCTATCGGGGCTGGCCGGCCAGGTGGGAGGGACTGTGGGAGGTTGGCTGGCCGTGGGAGGTTGGCTGTGGGAGTGCACTGACCACCAGGGGGCAGCTCCTGCATTGAGTATCTGAACAACTGGTCGACCGGTTGTTCAGTCGACTGGTCGTAATGGTCACTTAGGCTTTTATATATCTAGATAGACGAGCATTTCCTAAAGATACTGCTGTTCACTGAGAAGCACTTCTCAGACATTGGTGCACACAGGCATCCCCGGGAATTTTGCTGAAATGCAGATTCTGGTTCCTGTAGGTCTGGGGTCCAGGTTCTGCATTTCTCTCAAGCTCCCAGGTATGCTAATGCTCCTGTTCACACCCTGGGTGGTGAGGATTTGAGAGAGACCAGTGATAACTGCTTCCCAGTTGCTAATTTATCAGTTTCTGGAACTCGCTGGGCGTGGCTGCCTGATAAAATCTATACTCATCCTACTACTCTCACAAATGAAACAATGTGCTGAAAGCTGTTTAAAAATTGTAAAGAGCTATAAAATATTTCTCCACTGGGGGGAAAAATCCATAAATTCACAATGGAATTAAATATAATTGACCTTTAATGCTCTTTAAAATATGCAGGAGCTTTTCAAAAAGCTTCCTTCTATGTCCTTATATTCTTTTTATTAAACCTATTTTTTCTCAAGCTGAAATTCTGGGCAAATGAAGAAAAGAATTAACTTTATAATTCAATTTAAGTTTTCTTTGTTTAATTACATTGTTAATATTAATTTCTTTTTTGTTGTAATTGTATTATATAATTTTGTAGGCTTTATTCTGGAAACTTACTTATATGGTTACTATTGACTGGAGAATTTGAGTTTCAAACAATTGGTATATCAGGCTAATCTTCAGAAATTAAGAAATTATTTGTATGATCAAAGATTCAAGTGAAGTTATAAGGTACTATTGCCCTTATATAAGATGGGAAGCATTTTCCAAAATTTCTCCTTCACCCCATGATGTAGAAAAGCAAATCAAAGTTTAATTGGAATCCTGGCAGGTCAAACTGGCTATTTACATCTTGATTTTTCTGGGTTAAAATTGGTGTGCCCTATAGAATTAACCAGGGACATAGAAAAAATATGGCATCTTCCCTCATGTGGCCTTGTAGAATGCTGGGATGCCCTTATAACTGTGGTGCAGTGGGGGGTGACATGGTGGGAGGTGGCAGGGAAGAGGGGCAGGGCCATGGGCCAGGTGACTGGCTCTGTGATGGCTGTGCCATCACGTTACTTTCACTACCTGGACAAGGGACGTCACTTCTCAGATCTCTGTTACCTCATCAAGGGCACGAGGGGTTAAGCTGGCCAATCTGAAACCCTACTGTACACTCCCCATCACCATGCCCATGTTCCATCTACAAACCAGTGAGCCACACAACAGGAAGAAAACAGGTAATATCATAGCTTTGAAGAGTTTGATCAAAGGGGCCTTTGAACAGGAACAGTGAAGACATTTGTGGGGGGAAACCTGACCCATGTTCTGTTTCCCACAGGAAGAAAAAGTTTGAGGCTTGTGTGACCTAAACTGACATTTTCAGGTCGAGAAAGGGTGTAATGGCTAAATGGTGGCCCGCCCAAAAGAAATGTAGGAAGGGAAGCATTTGAACCTGTGAATGCGACCTTATTTAGAAAAGCGTCTTTGCAGATATAATTAAGGATCTCCAGATGAGATCATATTGGGTTAGGGTGGGCCTAGATCCATTGACAACTGTTCTTATAAGAGGAGAGCAGAGGAGAAGACACACAAGGGAGACAGTCACAAGCAGACCTGGGCACAGATTGGAGAGATGCAGCTACAGTCCAGGGACACCAAGACTTGCCCACAACTCCCAAGAGAAGCATGGAGTGGATTTCCCCTCAGAGGCCCAACAAGGAATCAACCCTACTGACACCTTGATTTTGGAATTCTGGCCTCCAGAACTGTGAGAGAATAAATTTCTGTTGCTTTAAGGCACCCAATCAGTGGTAATTTGTTACAGCAGTTTTAGGAAAATAATACTGCGGGTATAGCAGCATCAATATTTACTGAATGTTCTAAATAGGTTTTATATTCATTGTTTTATGCCTCATGATCATTTTATAAAGCAGGTACTCTCATTATTTCCATTTTATAAGTTAGGAAATTCAGGCTCAGGGAGGTGAAGTAGCTGGCCTGGGGTCACAGAGCTATTAAGTCACTTACCCTCTTCACCATTCAGATTCCTTAGCTGTAAGTCAGGTATTGGGTCTAGGAGGTTTTTTTTTTTTTTTCTCCTGTAAACATTTTATAATTGTAAACTCATCATTACATGTGGAAAAGAGCTCAAACACATTCCAGGGATGATGGGTCACCATTGTCCTCACAGAGGAGAAACAGCAGGAGCATTTGCACTTGGAGATTCTTGGAGAGAGAAAACCCAAGGCCCAGAGTGACACTCCTAAGGTGATGTGGTTAAGAGTAGGAGGCAACTCTTACAGCTCCTAGATTTGTAATCTGTGCCTTCAGTTCTGGGATAAATTAACCCAGATCAGCAGAAACAGAAATGCTCTTAATAAATGAGGGATTTGCATCACTATTAGGCTCCTGGTTGACAACATACATATATGTGTCTCAATAATAACTGTTTACCTAGAAACAGTCAAGGTTTCATTCAGGGAAATAGTGCCAATTACTAGCATTTCGCACAATCAAGTGGAAAGAAATAATGGCTATTATTTCTACCAATGTAGATTGGAAAGTGATATTTTCTGAACAGAGACAGGATATTTTAAAGTATAATGGTGGAAATGGCGGTAGGGATAGTGAAGGGAGAGGTGTTTTTTTTCAGAGAAGAACAGAAGAATCCAGTTTTTTATGTCTGATGTTTTTCACAGATGTGACCTATTGGTTTTGACATCCGATGTTCGTATGTCGGTTTGATTTATAGAGTGGCTAATTCTGAGGATAGGAAAATCAGGACGGAAATTTTGGAATATCAATCACAACCTTCATCTGCTTCCGTGTCTGGTCTGGCTATAATTTGCAGGCTCTACATGTAAATTAGACATTTTCTTCTTCAACAAAGAAATTAGAAAAAGTAGAGTGTGTGTGTGTGTGTGTGTGTGTGTGTGTGTGTGTGTGTGTGTTGGTAAACAGCACCCACATCTGCTTTAAGGTGAAATGATAAAAAGTTATAATTTTAGCTCTTATAAATGGGACAATCTTTGTTCTCAGTTATTCATACCCAGCTCCCATCAACTTTGTTTAGACTAGAGATTTGACTCAATATTTAAAAGAATAATCAAATCTAGTTGAAAAAATAGACCTCACTTTGATGTTTTGCATTGTTCGCTTTTTGTTTGGGGTGAGGGCTGTTGCTGGAGCAGGTGGGCAAAGAGCAACTGTTATGCAATGATGGGAAAGGTAGAGGATACTAGTATATGAGTCCAGATGCTCCCCTCATCCTGTGACCCCCAAATAAAGAATTGGCTTAGATGTGACATGACCGCAGACACTTCTGACTAGAAAGGGTTGAGGGCAGATCCTGTAAGTGTAGGGCCTCGGGGGCTAAATTTTACCAAAGATCTCTCCCCCAACCCCGTACTTTATTTATTATTATAAATTGTCTGCCTGAAATTCCCCATGAGGGCTATCACTTAAGACTTGGGGTACTCTGATGATCTTTTCCAGTGTCCTCAGTTTAACAAAATAATCCATACTTGTGTAATACCTTTCATATGTTTTGCTTTTTCAAACTATCACTCTGTAGGTCACCTTGGAAGGTTAGGAGGCAGCCTGAAGCTGACTCAGAAGGCTAGGGACTGAGTCTTTCCTTATTACGTGGCCTTAACAACTGAGTGAGTCTTAAAGACTTCTCTTACTTTATTGTGAGATGAGGATAAAATAATGCTTCCCTACTTGGGAGGATGTTGGGAGTTGGGAGTGCACCATGCAAACAGCAGATGCCAGAAGCATCATATCCTGGTTTCCATCTATGTTGAACATTTGTTTTGCATTCATTCTCAATGGGGCCGTAGAGTGACGGAAGATGAAGTTGAGAGATGCAGGTGCAAGCCTTCCTGCCAGTGGCCATACAAGGTAGTTGCTTTCCTGGTTTTGCCAATGATTTAAACTCGACCACCATGTTTCTCCTTGCTGCCTCAGTCCAGGGCCTTCCCCGGTAACAGCAGAGAGCATCTGTATGGTGTGGGCATCAGTTGGCTAGAGAATTCAGTGTGTAGGTCTCATTCTTCAGCATGGTGACGGTGGGTTTGCAGCAGCACACTCACAAGTAGATAGATCAGAATGGGACCAACTCAGGATGTCTAGCCACTAGGAGTGTTCCTAAAGTTTAAAGAGTACAGATCACCCCACAATCCCTTTCCTGGAAATGCTGATTTTTTTATAGCTTCATGTGTTCTTAGCGTCCACAAGTTACCTTCATTGAACATCAGGCTGTAGTGAAGATCAGAAGCTTTTAAAAAATTTTTAAATTTTTATTTGATTTTTTAAAAAACAATATAACCTCTTTATATATGCTTTAATTGATTTCAGAGAGATGAAGGGAAAGGGGGAAAGAGATAGAAACAGCCATGATGAGAGAGAATCATTGATCGGCTGCCTCCTACATGCCTCCCACTGGGGATGGAGCCCGCAACCCGGGCATGTGCCCTGACTGGGAATCAAACTGTGACTTCCTGGTTCATAGGTAAATGCTCAACCACTGAGCAACACTGGCCTGGCAGATCAGAAGCTTTGATCTAGCTGCCTACTTTCAAATTCTGTCTCCTTAACTTTAAGCTGAGTGACCTTCTCTGAGCTTGAGTTTCCCCATCTGTGAAATGAATATAACATTCTTACTGACTATTATAGAATAAAAATGAAATTGTATGAAGTGCCATGGTGCTTGGCATCTGGTGAGCTCTCACTAATGTTAGGTACTATTTTTCAGTCTAGATGAAATTAGTGTTTGTTGAAGTTTGAGCTTCAATTTTTGACAGATTGTGTGAGTTGATCCCCTAGATCAGAGGTTAGCAAACTAAGGACAGAGGGCCAAATCCAGCCCAGTTCCTGTTTTTGTAAATAAAGTTTTATTGGTACACAGCAGCCACACCCATTGTTTATGCAAGATTTTTGTTATTTTTTTTGCACTGTAGCAGCAGAGTTGAGTTGTTGCGACAGATGCCATGTGGCCTGCTCGGCTAAAATAGTGACTATTTGGCCTTTTATAGAAAAAGTTAGCCAATCCCTACACTAGACTGTTGACTCAGTTGAGTTCTAATTCCCCCTTGGTGGCTCATTTGTCTGATCTTTGGTACATTATTTAATTGCTTTGCTTTCCTCACAAAGCAATTTTAAGAGGAACGATCAAAGAAATCTGGTTGGACATTTGGCACATGTTAGTCCCTGGAAGTGAAATGATACATCGTTACCATTATTGCTAACTGGGCAGGCGGGCCAAATATTGCATATATAATCATGCCTATGGGAGTGTGAGCTTGAGTGATTGAGCATGTTATAAGATGCCTTTCGTGCAGCCAAGGCAGGCTTCATTACAAATTTCCTGCCTATTTATGGCCTTAACCCACAATCTCATCTTTACTTATACAAGTACTTTGTAATTATTGTTAAAAGGAGAAAAATTGTAGAAAAAAATGAATTGAGCACAGCAGCTTAAGGTTTATTTTATACTGATATTCTCAAGATCTGTAGTAAGACTCCAAGAATTGCAGACACAAATATCTCCTATACTTGACATTTTAAGACCATAGCTGAACATAAAAATGTGAGAATACAGATTATCCTAAAAATGACATTTTTATGATAAAAGTAATCTATTTAAAAGTCACATGAATGGCTATAGCCATTTGACATTGTTAACAATATAATGATGTGTTAAAATGCTAGAGGAAGGATTATGTCAGTGTTTGATGTTTTTTAAGTTGCGGCTGTATAAAAATGTCAAATAAGAATAATCTTATACTTGATGTTTTTCATTGGTTTTTCACTCTCAAAATAGCTCTGTGGGTTCTGGTTACCTTTTTGCTCCCACTTTAGATTTTTCCTTCCCTAAATAATTTTCTTTTCCTACCCATGTCACTACTTTATTTTCTCCTTACTAAATTTTTTCTTCCTTTTGGTGTTCTCTTATATTACCTTACAACCCTCTCCTTAACAACTTAGTGAGTTAATATAAAGAGTGAGTTCCTCAACTTTTTTTTTGTTAGAATCCTGAAATACAGGGTGTCCCCCAAAAATGGCACGGCTGGTGTGGTTCGGTGGTTGAGTGTCAACCTGTGAACCAGGAGGTCACTGTTTGATTTCTGGTCAGGGCACATGCCCGGGTTGTGGGCTCGATCCTCAGTGGGTGGTGTGCAGGAGGCAGCCAATCAATGATTCTCTCTCATCATTGATGTTTCTATCTCTCCCTCTCCCTTCCTCTCTGAAACCAATAAAAATATGTTTTAAAAACTTTAAAAAAATATATACACACTTTAACAGCTCATAGCTCAATTTTGAAAATGAAATGTATTTTAATAAACATTGCCATTATAATTATGCAAAGTGTGTGTATACATTTTTTTTGGATACCCTATAGTATATATCCCCTTATAGCCTTCTGGCCATATTCATGCAGTCTCCTTTCTACACATCATCAGCCAAGAAGGAACACCAATTTATTAATTCAGGAAATAAACTTATTCCCCCCCTTCCCTTTTTACCATTGTCTTTTCAAATTCATTGAAAGTTTCTGACCTTCCATAATTTATGTTAGCGAGATGTGTCATTCTCGGACCCGTGCTACTGTGCCCTGTTACGCCGACAGACACTCACACTTATGCACTGACGAGCGATCTGGACCATGTGGTGGGTGCTCAGCTCCGTTCTGCTTCAGGTGATCCGGACTTTTATAGAAAGAGCCTCTGAAGGGGAAAGGAGACACAGAGAAAAAGGCTTAGGTCAGTGCTGTGAGCAGTGTACTAAACCATGAGACCTGGTTTTGGAATGGCTTGCATTTCTGCTGTCCGTGGGTGCGTGTGTGTGTGTCTATGTGAACATGCGTGCCAGACTGCATGCACATGTGTTTAGGTAGTTTGGGATATTTTATTGTCTTTGGCTCCCTCACAACACACACAGACCCTCTATATGCTCACAAAAAAATGATAATATGTTTTTAAAATAAGCTCATATATTTAAGAAAGTCAGGAACTGAGTACTTCTTGGTTTTCTGAAGCGATCTAAGGTCTTTGGACCTCAGTTCCACCAACTTCTTTCTTTATACTCTGCAGATTTTCTTTTAACCTTTACCAATTCTGCCCTTTCTTTCTGTCTAAACACCCGCCCTCTTCTCTAAGCTAAACCCTCTACCCATGTCCTTGAACCCACTTCCTCGATATCCTGCCTGAACTGCATCTTCTGAGGAATGATTTTCGTCTAGCATGTCTTTGGTTTTGCCCCTTTCACCAGCTGTAAACCTCCCCAGATCTTTTCTCTCCCAAGAGACCCTTCCTTGCTCCATTTGTACTCAAGCTAACAAGTCCCCCTCCTTTTAAAAGCCGTTCATGTCTGTAATTTCCACACCATCACCCTCAACTCCCTCCTCATGCCCTTGCAGGCTGGCTTCTGTCCTGAAGCTGGTCCTCGGAAGTTCACAGTGAGCTTCTGACTCCCAAACCCAGCCGCCCTCTGCTCTTGATCCTCATCCTTCCAAGTTTTCTTCTGTATTTGAGACCCATCTCCTTACAACTCTCTTTCGCAGCCTGGGTGGGGGCCTCAGGTTCTTTGTCCCTCAGTGGTCTCCTACGTTGCCCACACCTCTGCCCTTGCCATGCCCCACTGTGCTCGTTTCTGGCAGCTCTCTCCTTAGTCCCCTCGCATTCTTCACCTTGGTAATCTCCTCTCCTCTCATCTCCAAAGATATTTACCATCTGCCTCCAGGACTCAAATTTGCCAGGCTAACGCTGCTCTCCTGTTCTCAGTGTGATATATTGGTTATATCTCGTATGGCCCTAATGTGTGCAGAGAAAAAAAAGTCCATCAATTAAACGCTTTATTTGGGAAACACTATTTCCATGACTTTACTGAAATCAAATGTTATGTTTTCTTTTCTTTTTTTAATTTGCTGAGAATTTTTTCCTTGCTGGCTTATAAACAGGACATTTTGAGAATTCTCCTCTCAGCAGGTTCCAAACACAAACTTGCATTACTATTCTTACAAAATAATAAGCAGCTTTGGGCTATAAAACCTTTCAGATTGTTTTTTTCACAGAAGGGATTTGCACGCTGACTCATTCCTACTATATTTATAGCCTATTGCCAAACCACCGTAAAGGCAAGATTTCTAATAAAGCTATGGAAATTACATGCATTGCAATGGGGGTGAATACATTTACATTTGTAGTATTTTAACATCTCCAAATTTATTGCAGATTACCTTGTTTGTGCATGTCTGTGCTTTAATGGGTTTTTATAGCAGAAAATAGTGGTTTATGATTGTATTCCCAGTAGAAATTTATTATGAATCCACCATATGGAGTGCTATATAAAACTAAACTTGTAACACGGGTAGTTTTATTATTGCTAAGGAAGATCTACTGTACATTATTGAAAATTAGTGATAATAGAAATGTTGAAGAAGGGAAGTTGGTTCATGAAGGGAGTCATCATTTTATGCTTAAATTGTCACAGAGATTTTAGATTTTGTTTTAGATGGAAGATCTATTCTTTGACAGTTAGGGTATCAGATAATATACCCATGTAGGACCTTTTTCCCCTCCTGATATTTGTTAAGGCAGGAGAGGGACAAAAGGACAGTACCAAATACTAACTTCACGCATAACTTCATCTTCTCATGAGAACCAATGGCATCAATTTCTACCATGCCTGACAACCATAAGCCATGAGAATTTTCCATGAGCAGTGGTCATGGGGGCTATTGCTAGAGCACATGGAATATTTTTTCCTTTTTCTTTCTTATCTAGCATTTATCATACATCCTACTCGAAGGATTTAAGATACCTATTTCTGTTAGAATTTGTAGCTCAGAGAAACTCTAAGGCGAGGACACAAGAAGTTTCATATTTATGTCAATCAACAATTTGCTTGGGAGTCCCCCAGGGACTTCGTTTTTGGCCAGTTCCTAAACCTCTACCTGATGGTGGATTTTAAAAATGCACCTAAAGTTATATTTTTTTTAAGTGCATGAGGTTAAAAAAGGACTTGCCTTACATTTTCTGCGAAGAGCTTGTAGTTATTTTATAATTAGGAGAGACTCCAATCAACATAATTAACAACCCTGTGCATGACACCTTCCTTTACCATCCTTCATGAGAGTACATTTATTTGGAAGCCTTTTTACATTTTCACTTGCCATGTGCCTCCAAGAAGGGCTGGTATCACAGGCACATCCACAAGGCAGAATCGGGGCTGGGTGGTGGTGGTGGTGGTGGTGGGGGCGTGGTTTGAAGGGGAGGTTTTCAACTGTCCAGGATTCTGTAGAGTGCACCTCTGTGTTGTGTGGTCAGGAAGGGCAGAACTGAGTTTATTACTTTGTATATTTGAATGATGGCATTAACTATCTGCCCACGCTAAAAGGTTTATTGTACCGACAAGTTAATGTTCTAAATATGAAAACTTGGCAACAGCTTTTGCCAAGTGTAAAGCATTATAGAAAAATGTTAAAAGTCAATGCATTATTTATCCTCAAACTGATGTTTAGATGAGTCCTTTTCCAGTGAAGACAGTTTGGTGGTGGAACTAGCTATTATCTGAGAATGTTTGTATTTATAACTCCAGTCTGATCAATTTTTCTTGTTTAAAGTTCTAGCAAGACTTTAGCATCTTTACTACAAACAGCAAATGGTTCATTTAAAAATTCAATACATGTGAAGCACATTTTATACTTCATGTAAACTACTGTTGAATTTTTTTAAAATATATTTTATTGAGTTTTTACAGAGAAGAAAGGAAAGAGATAGAGAGCTAGAAACATCGATGAGAGAGAAACATCGACCAGCTGCCTCCTGCACACTCCCCACTGGGGATATGCCCGCAACCAAGGCACATGCCCTTGACCGGAATCAAACCTGGGACCTTTCAGTCCACAGGCCAACGCTCCATCCACTGAGCCAAACCGGTTTCGGCAACTACTGTTGAATTTTTGAGAAACTTTTAATGTTTGGAAAATTCATGGACTTCAAGAGATTGTTCTGAGGATCTGAGATGTCTTTAAAGTATGACATTCTGTACTTACTGGTTATCTTTGTTACCTATCTGACTCTGTTTCTGAATAAGAAATTACAGTTTTCGCCTTCTGTGAGGTTGGAAGTTTGGTTGGCAGTTTTTAGCCAGGAGGCAATTGGGACTTACCAATAACTAAAAATTATTTCTAAAAACCTTGTTAAAATAATTTTTACTGAAAACTCATGTAAATTAAGTGCTTATCCCAGACAAGGAAAAGCTAAAGGACTTCATCACCACCAAGTCAGTGTTATAAGAAATGTTAAAAGGATCTGTTTAAGAAGAAGGAAAAAAAATATAAAAAAATGTGAATAATAAAATGGCAGTAACTGCATACCTATTATTAACTAGAGGCCTGGTGCACGGATTAAAAGGAAATTAATTAGAAGGTGGCCGGTGGGGTGGGACTGGGCAAGATAGGCCAGACACGCCCTGGAGCCAACCTCCCGTGGTCCCTCCCTGGCCAGCTGGTGTTGCAGCTCAAAGGGCATCTGTGGAGTGAGTGGGGTCCCTCGGCCTAGCCTGCAGGGATCGGGACAAAACCAGCAGTCTGACATCCCCCAAGGGGTCCTGGAGTGCGAGAGGACACTCTGCAAAGTTGCTGTCGTTCCACAGTTCCTGCATTGAGTGTCTGCCCCATGGTGGTACTGGCTGGTCAGCAGTTCGCTTAGCCGAGCTCACTGTGAACTTCCAAGGACCAGCTTCAGGACAGAAGCCAGAGCTTTTATATATATAGATATAAATGTAAATGGAGTAAATGTTCTGATCACAAGACATAAGGTGGCTGAGTGGAGAAGAAAAGAAGACCCATATATGTGCTGCCTACAAGAGATGCACTTCAGATCAAAAGATATACACAGACTAAAAGTAAAGGGATGAACAAAGATATTTCATGCAAATAAAAAGCTGGGGTAGCAATACTTATATCTGACAAAATGGTCTTTAAAACAAAGGCTATAACAAGAGACAAAGAAGGACATTTCATATACAATATCCAAGATATGGAAGCAGCTTTAGTGTCTATTGATAGACAATTGGGTGAAGAAGATATGGCACATGTGTACAATGGAATATTGCTCAGCTATAAAAAGAATGAAATCTTGTGATTTGCAATGACCTGGATGGACCTAAAGGTATTATGCTAAATGAAACAAGTCAGACAGAGAAAGACAGTACCATATGATTTCACTTATATGAAAAACAAAATAAATGAACAATCAAAACAAACAAATTGATTGATACAGAGAACAAACTAATGGTTGCCAGATGGGAAGGGAGATAGGGAGCTGGGTGAAAAAGCTGAAGAGATTAAGTATAAATTGACAGTTACAAAGTAGTCATGGGGATATAAGGTACAGCCTACAGAATATATGGTCAATAATATTGTAATAGCCACTTATGTGGGGTACTAGACTTATTGGGGGGATCATTTTGTAAGTTATATAAATGTCTAACCACTATTGCTGTACACCTGAAACTAATATATTGAATGTCAACTGTAATTGAAAAATTAAAAAATTTAAATAAAAAATAAAACATTATAAAAACTAAGAGCTAAAAGGAATGGCTGGCTAGTAGTTAACCAGGGCTAGAAATGTCTCTCTTCAACCAGCTATTTTGATATTCTAGAGATACTGCCACTTTAATTCTTCTTAAACCTGTGCCAAAGCTGTTGTTAAATGTTGAGCAATAGCTTTTCATTAGGGAACCAGGTTAATAAAAGCAGAATAGTGCTCAGTGCAGTAATTTTCCCAAGTGGATCCATTTTTCTCTTTTAAAGTCTTCACTCTTACTAATACACAGAAGCAAAAACATGGACTCAAAAGAGAGTGCACAAGAAGGTTAATCAGAGAGAGAGAGCATGTGGGAAACTGCATGGATTGACTTGGCCTCAGTCTTAGCCATGAATCCACGTGCAGTGGACCATAGCTCTTCATTGGGTAAATGATTAAAAAAAAAATAGAAATAAAACTGTTTTCAGTAAGACTTGTACATTATCATTATCTCTTTTCAGCCTTCCTAGTTCTCAGTATCATTTCGCAGGCTGTCTTTTATTTATTACATTTCACTTGAATTCATTACTACAAAAGCCAACAACTAAAAATGAGCGGCATCATTTCCTAAAGCAGGCATCTAGGCATCCAGGAAGAAATTAAGGCAGAAATGAGCAGACAGCTGTGAGACAATGAAATGACAGCAAGAAGGGGGACATTGTGAAGCAAATCAGAGAGTTTGCTGACATTGCACATCAAGACGGAAATAAAAGGTTTATGTATCGAAATTGCTAGTAGACCCTAAAACTTTAAAATATATATTAGTCCTAGCTGGTTTGTCTCAGTGGATAGAGCATCGGCCTGTGGACTGAAGGGTCTGAGGTTCGATTCCGGCCAAGGGCACATGCCCTGGTTGTGGGCTAGATCCCCAGTAGGGGGCATGCAGGAGGCAGCCAATCAATGATTCTCATTGATGTTTCTATCTCTCTCTTCTCTCTTCCTTTCTGAAATCAATAAAGATATATATATATATATATATATATATATATATATATATATATATATGTAGTTGATATAAAAGAAATTCAAACTTTTCTTCTGTTTTTGGCTTCAGCAGCCTCTTAAAACTGTCTCTGGTATCCTAAGGACTATAAACTTGGGAAAGGGTTGGAAAATCATAGAGCAGATCCATGTGTAAGGAGAAGCATGCTATAAATTATACTTTTAACTTGCTCATGGATTTCTTCAAATGACCAACTTTCGGTCAAACACATGCTTTGCAGATGCCTCGGGCTAAAAACATGAAATACTTGTTTTGAGATTTTTTTTTGCTGAGAGAGTGACAGAGTGTTCAGTTGACTTAGTCAATTATCATCATTTCAATTGCATCTCTCTACAGCCTTTCCTGGAGTAAGAGTCTGTTACAATAACAGTCCATAAGTTTATTCTTTGGAAAAATACAAAAAATGATTGTGACATGTGCCATCAATTTTTAGCAGTAGGTCTCAGGAGTGGGAAGAAGGAATGTGTCAGAATCACCTGTGTGTGTGTACGTGTGTGCGTGTGTTTTTCTTCCAACATACACACTGTTCTTCCCAGGGAAAACCACATAATATCTAAATAGGTGGTCAGAATCTCTGATGGGCGGGGCTGTGTGTGTTTGTGTATAGTTTGAAAAAGCTCTGCATGTAATGCTGATACTTAATCTTCTGTGTTGAGAACAATCATTTTTTTTAAAAAAATATGTTTATACTGATTTCAGAGAGAGGAAGGGAGAGGAGAGAGACATAGAAACATCAATGATGAGAGAGAATCATCTATTGGCTGCCTCCTGCATGCAAACCCAGTAGGGATTGAGCCTGCAACTGGGCATGTGCCCTGACTGGGTATCGAACCATGACCTCCTAGTTCATAGGTTAACACTCAACCACTGGGCCACCCTGGCTGGGGGAGGACAATCAATTTTTGTGTTTGAATTTAGCCCAATAATCAAGAGGCTATTTCCTCCTGTGTGCTCTCCATAATTTGGTCTAGCTGCCAAATGATCCACACAGGCAGGCTTAGTGGCTAAGAGTTAACTCCATTAACTGAGAAACTAGCATTCTCAAAGATTTCCAAAATAATAAAATAAATAAAGCTTTCATCTATATTGAAACATTTTGTGACATTTTGTGCATACCTAGGTACACAATATAGAAGAACTCGTAAGAAATATTAAAATTCTCACTGATTAATAGGTTCAAATGGGTACTTTATCCCCAATCTTTATTCTTTTTTAGAACTGCTGTCGCCACCTCTAGCTTTTTTAAGGTATCAGTAGACTGAATTTGGAATTGAATCATTCCAGACTATGGAGGACTCCAAAGATTCTTTGGAACCTCCCACCAGCTTGGTGTCAAAAGCTTTTGAAAATGACACCCAAATATCTTTTGATTTTTGTCACAACCACAAGGGGATTTTATTTTATTTTAATTATTGCAGACAGAGTTACCTATTCTTTCTAGCTGATAATCTCTGCTTTCTAGCTGAAATCCTGTATTCTGCATTTACATTAGGGTGTGTGTGTATGTAGATGAACATCTTTTACAGTCTCATTGCAGGAATAAAAGAGGAAGACATTTATGCAATAATGTGAATATACAGTTTTATAGACTCATGATTTTAACTTTTATTTCAATAATTTTCTGTTCTAATATCTTACTACTTGCAGGCATTTTATTTCACCTGCATTAGAAATATAACACAAGAATGTGTTTTTAATATCCATGGTGTTTCCAATTACAAATTTAATCTATACTAGGACTTAATTTTTATTTTATGTTTTAAACAGATGATAATAGGGTTTTAAACAGAGAGATAAGTTGTTTCTAGGTGCAACTAGATTTTATTCTGGCTTTTCTCCAGTTTGCAGACTAAATAACTTCATATTGCTATATAAAGTGTCACTAAAAAGAAGTTGTATCTATTGAATACCGTGTGTACCTGGAACTATACTAGATGCTTTTCATATGTTTACATTTCTATCCCTAATAACCCTAAGAAGCACTATATACATAATGTTTAAATGAGCGAACTGAGAATCAGAGAGGTTTAGGCACTTGCTCAGGATTCCATAGCTTTTAAATGACTGATCTTGATTTATTGTTATCATCATTAATGATGATAATAATTTTTTACAACCACCGTTTATTGGGTAATTGCTAGATGTCAAAGATACTAAATGTTTTGCATACAAACATATTTCACTCAGACATCAATGGAATTAATAGACACATTTTACCAATGAGGACATGGAAGAGCAGGGAGGTTAAGTAAATTTTCCAGGGTCACATAGATAGTGACAGAAGAGGGTTTGAACTTTCCAGCGTTGCATTAAACACTTTCTTGTGTGTTTCCCACACGATCTCTGTGTTTTGACGAATGGTAATATTGTTAGAATAAGTGACCAGTCCCACAGTGATCTTGCAGGACATTTTTCATTCATATGATAAACTACAGCATGCTGATTATTGTGTTTTTTTTTTAAAGTGTCATTGCTTTGTAGTTCCTTCGACGTGCTTTTGTTGCAACCTATATTGATTGGTGATCTGGCAGTAGTGGGTAATTTTCATGGTGATCAAACATGAATATATGTTAGTACAAATTAAGGGTTTGCTTTATTCACCTGCTTTCCTTCCAGTCTAAACATTGAGCCAAAATTGAGACATTGGACATGATAGTTTATTGAAGCCTGCCATTTTTGTCCAAGATTTGTTTGGCCAACCCTTGAAAGCCTTACTGAGTTTAAACTATTCCACAAGCATCAGTCAAAACACATGAGAATCATGGGAAAGAATGGTGCTTTTCCTGCACAGCTGCTCTGCAGAAAGGGGGGTTGCATGGGAAGGCATCTACTCTTGGCAGAAGGTTGTTAGAAGCAAGGGCTTTTCCGTCCTCAGGAGAGAAGCCTGCAGCTCTCCTCACAGGCCTCAATGATGCCGGAATGTCTCATTGCTTACATTCTTTTGATTCTTTTCCTGACTTCGATTTTGCTCTGGCACTTGTCTAAAAACAGAGCTGTCAGCACCTTCATTTCTTGTTCATCCTGTTTCCCAGTCAAGGATAAGGGGTAATAGGTTTAAATTCCAAGTGTCTGAATTTGTGAAATAGCAGTGGGCAATCATCAGTTCCAGAGGCTCTCCCCACCCATCAGAGTAGGGTTCTAATGGAAATCTGATTTGGGTTATTCCCCCAGAGTTTCCTGGCTCCTAGTGGTTTCTGGGTGATGGCCAGAGACAAAGGTCCCACCCAGGCTGTTTTCTGAATTGGGGAATTGGCTGATTCACTAACCATCAGCTGTCAGCTGCGTGGCATTCCCTTCCCTTCTTGATCTTGCAAAGATTAATTTCTCGTTTTTATGATTGAGATACTTCTGAGCTGTAGAGTAATATTAGGTTGTCTGCAATGTTTCCCCGGGAGAGAACAGCATTTAGAGAGCTTTCACATGTAGAGAAAAGAGTCTGGTGGCCCGGACAGAGTTGGTACCTAACAAGGGTCTCTTCTTCATAGGTCTCTGGTGAGAAATACTCGTAGGATCTTTATGTGTCTTTGAATATGGAGCCCATCAGTGACTTGGTAAAGGAAACCTCTTAGTTGCTCAAGAACTAAATAATATATTGATATTATTTCAATTAACAGACTTTCAGTTTTTTAAAAATAATTTATCTGACATCCACTCATCCCATTCCTTCAGCAAAGGCTTCTAAAGCACTTATCTGGGAAGCAGATAGAGTCTTGTGGTTTAAAAACACAAACTCTGAAATTAGACAACCTCGTTTCAAATCCTGGTTCCTCAGTTTAGAGCTCTGTGACCTTGGGCAAGGTACTTAACCTCTCCTGCCTAATTTACCCATTTAAAAATGGGTAGTGATAATGATATGTGCCTCATAGGATTGCTTTGAGGATTAGACTTAATGCATAGGAAGCTCTTGGCATGTAGAAATCCCTTAACGACTCTTGTCGTTATTAATTAGGGCGCTGTGTGTATCCCTACTACATGTGCTGTAGTTCCTTACAACTCTCTAAGGAAAGGTCCTCCCCTGAAATTGTCGACGATGTTCTTAAACAGTCAAAACACAGACACAGAGAGACATAAACAAAATGCAGAGGTAGGTAATAGTATGTAACCTGTCACATGACTAAGAATCAGTGACTTTGGTTCCTTTCAACTTTAAGGTTTGGATAATACAGGCTGGAGCTTTCACAGGTAGACATTTTTTTCTGTACCTGTGTGGTCAGGGAAAGCTCCAGGGAGGAGGAGGAGGACTCTCACAGTCCAGTCCTGTCTTTACCCCTTTCCCCATCACATTCTGATTACCTTTTCCCACCATCCACCTTCAAACATCCATCTCTAATTGAGCTTCTCAATGACCGATAGGCCCTTTTGCAATTCGATGCCTTTGCACACACATGATTTCCTTGCTTCCACGCATTTTATTTTTCCCCAGTTATCATAGAACCATAAAAAGTTTTTTTTAAAAAAATATATTTTATTGATTTTTTTACAGAGAGGAAGGAAGAGGGATAGAGAGTTAGAAGCGTCGATGAGAGAGGAACATCAATCAGCTGCCTCCTGCACACCCCCTACTGGGGATGTGCCTGCAACCGAGGTACATGCCCTTGACTGGAATCGAACCTGGGGCTCTTCAGTCCGCAGGCCGACACTCTATCCACTGAGCCAAACCGGTCAGGGCCCAAAAAGTTGTTTGAACAGCGGATCATTTGCCACTAAACTAAACCAGAACTCATGACCCTTGTTGCCCCAGCATGTTCCCTCCACAGCCTCCTCTGGCTCACCTCCCTCCTGGCCTTCACCTCTCAACCCCAAACTGCCCCATCTCTTTTTTTCTTGACTTCTAACTATGAAAGGAGGAGCTAGTGGGGCCCAGAATCTAAGAGTTTGCATTACGAAGTTCTCTGTCTAAGTGGATTTGAAATCCATTATTTTCATGGTTTTTATTTATGCATGCATTTACCCAATCCAGCTGGAAATAAGAATGAATCCTGATAAATGCTGAGCATAAATGGAAGTACTAAAAGGTGTTATTTATGGAGAATAGTTTAAATGACATTCACTTTTAGGGTGAATTGCATATTATCTATTAGACTGAAGACCCTTTAAAAGGTGGAATTAAAAATTAAGTTTTTGAGGGCTTGGGAAAAAAAGTGTAATCAAAGCACAGAACTTTTTAATGTCAGACCTGACAATGCCTCTGGATTAATATGATTAATGGCATGGGTGCTATTTCTGATTGCATACTCCTGAGTTCAAGAGGCACCTTTCTGAACGGCCTCATAGCTAGAGGCATGGGGAGTCCTAACTGGTCTCTAGAATACCCATGATGCTGCATGGGCCACACAGTGTCACTAGGCGATGAGATGAGAAGGAAGATCTCCCGTTGGATTTGGCGATCCCTCCACCCTCTGAAAAACCACAGGATCTTGAGTCACGTCATTGGTATTTGCCTCAGCCTTCCCCCAACCCAAGGCTTTGCCTAAGCTGACCATGGATTTCTGAGGAGGCCAGACACTGAGCTTTTTTAGAAAAGCACTCACAATCTGTTATGCCTGAATAGTCCTATTTAACATCCCATAGCTTCTCATGCATGTGGGATCCAGGAGTGCACTAATTAACTATGTGACCTTGGGAGAGTCACAGTCTTTGGGCTGAATAATAACTGTGACTCCTTTTAATTCTACGCTGCCTAGATCTCCAGCCTCACACTTATCTCCCTGCTCCCCAAAACTCTTTCCTCATTGGTTCCTAGTGGGAAATTCTGCACACGGTGCTTAACAGGCTGTTAAATTATCTTAATTAAAGTGTCAAGGGATAAAAATTGAAGATTACTCAGAGCTGCCACCCCAACCCTTCCCAAGCCAGCCCTAGAAGGCTTTTGCCAGGAAGATTCAGATGTATAACACATAGTAAGCACTCTATGGGTTAACACCAAGCCACTCTTTTTCATGGTCTTTAGACACAGAACGACATTGACATGTGTAGTCTCTTTTTGACAGACTTGCCATATTCCAGAAAGTGATGCCTCCCTCAAATTCAAGGCTTTATCCCATATAGGAAAAGGCTCTGACAAAGACTTAGGGGGGAAAATGTAGAAGAAAAAATAAATTCAAGCCTTGTACTGATCCCTCCATTACTTGGGCCAAAGCAGTTGAGTTCAAAAGTTGGAATTTGGTCCTTATATTGGACCTCTCAGGGAAACTGATGCAAGCTACTCCTTCTGGGATGCTTCTAAGTTTGAAGAAATAGGTCTTGGAAGCACTAGACTTGGACCATAATTTTTATAAGCAAAGCAAATCCTTCCAAAATAATTAGTTCAGGAATCTTGTCTGGATGAGTCAAATTCTCAGGGCAGTAGCAGGAGCAGGACAAGTGTTTGAAGACAAGGTTGACATTACACATTTTCCAGGAGGGAATAATACACCAAAGTGAAAAATGCATGACCCAAACTGACCTGACATGGAGATGGAATTGGCTAGATGTGGTGTTAATGGCTTTCAGAGATCGTCTTTCCCACCTTTTCCAAGCCCAGGAACTTCATGTCTGGAAGCCTGCTTGTCCTGAGAGGAGTTTGAGTGTAATAGTTAAGAGCATACCTTTTAGGGCCAGACTGCCTGGGTGCACAGCCACGACCTTGGGAGGACTACCTAACATTTCTGTACCCTCACCTGTGAAATGGTGAAAAGTAGGACCTATTTCATAGTATTGTAATGAGTGTTGAATGAGTTGCTGTGTGTAAAAGACTTAAAACAGGAACTAGCATGCAAGGAGTGCTGTGTAAGTCTCCAAGTTAAGCATAGATGCCTTAGGACCTTGGTTGGAAACCCAAATAATGAAGGGGGATGTAAAAACACAAAATTATTGTCAGTCATTTAGCATAAATTAATTCCTTTGTCTGAGGGACTTTGGGAGACATGAGGGCCTTGGAAGCTAGAAAAAAGAGGAATCAGAAGTGATGTAGGTGAGAGAGAAGAGGCAAAGCAAATGCTTGCCCGGCTCAGAGTTTTGCTTGTGAGTCAGTTCTGCCTGTTGTTCTGTCCATTTTAGTTTCCTTTAACATTCTGATTGTAGAGTTTTAATTCATTATTTACTCATTATTCAGCCCTGGCTTTTGTGATGATGGTATTTAGAGACCCTGCTCCCTTGCCTAGGTAGGAATTAGGAGGTCTTTGTAGCACCTCTTCTCTTAGTATATCCCTTGCCTTAACATTGAGGCAGACCGTCAGTGGACACTGTTGCTATATTAACCTTGCTCCAGTTCTATTAAGTGTTAATGCTGGATTTTCAACATAGGAATGATAAACATTTTTGCTTTATTTTCCTCTTTAAAGAAGGTCCCCTATAGTAGTGGTTCTCCGACTTGCGCATGCACCAGACTCATCTGGAAGCTTGGTAAGATGTAGATGGTCCTGCCCAACACCAGGCTGTGATTAAGTAATTATGAGATGGGGCCTGAGAATTTGCATTTCTAGCAAGTTCCCAGGTGGTGTGCATGCGGCTGGTTCAGGGACCACACTTTGAGAACCCCTGCCCTATATTAGAGTTCACACCAGTATTTGCACATTGGAATGACCTGGGGAACATTAACCCCTTCTCCCCCCCCCCCACCCCCACTTCTGTGCCTGGGTTTGACCCCAGAGATTCTCACTTAACTGGTTTTGGGTTTGGCCAGGGCATTGGAATTTATAAAAACAACACAATACGTTTAGGCATAGAGGGTTATGACTGAAACTGTTGTGATTTAGGGGCAAAGCAATTTGCTGTGTGTTCCCAAGGTTTTGTCTCAAGGGCAGATGACAGAAGAGTGGATAGAAGTAGTCTCTTCTTGTTAGTGCTCCCCCTCCCACAAACAAAACAAAAAAGCTGTTTTCTGGTGAAGACGGCTGCATTGTCCTAACAAGCAAAAGCACTTTTTTTCCTGGCTACATTTTGGGCTTCACAGAAAAAGAAATAGCTGCTATAGTAACAGGAATGCTTGCGCAGTTAGTCATGGAGGGCAGGGCGATGAATGAAAACTGCTGTTGGCATTATAACCCCCAGGGTCTTTCCTCACTATTCAAAGTGAGGTGCTGCACCCCTACTCTGTAGCTACGGAAACAGGGGCTCATGCCCACTTACTGGCCATGGTAACCATCAAGAGAGAATTCGATTTTTTGTCCACCCTTCTATCTGGACCAGGAGTTGGGCTATGAAAGCCATTAATATCCTATGGAGAAGGCTGATAATTGTGCCTCTTGTCAGACTCAGGGATAGAGGCCGTGTGAAACAAGAAGTTTAACTAGCTGTGGCCTTTATTTGATAAAGTGTAGTTTACTTTCTACTTGAGCTTTTTATTAGCCATAATAATTCTAATTGAAATAAACATTTTGATTACAGCTCTGCTCTGCAACTGCTTAATGGGGAACTAAAATAACTTTCAATAATCATTTTGTTCAAATGGGATTCATTTAGCCTGACAGTTATTCCAGGCATTTATTGGCACGCGGCAGGCTGGGAGTGTTTCCGAGCGTAATTACGGGAACATTTTACACTGGGGTTAACCTTACCAAAATGACAGACTGAAAAGTGGTGTGAAGGAGCAAATAAAACCCATAATCTGCCATAGAAACTCATAAATGAATCCCCTTTCTCTACTGTTTCTGAAGCCCGGGGCTCTAGTTAAGATGAAAAGGAGTTTTCTTTGGAAACTGGCAGTCTGGCTGCAGGAGCACACTTTAATGAGGGCGCACTGCAAACCTGGTGCTTCTGGGCAGGGGGACATTTTTACAGCCACTTGTAATTCTTCGGGTTCAGCTGGGGGGGCCTGGGCCGTAAGGTGGCCGGGCGGGGCGGGGCGGGGCGGGGTGGAGGGGGATGTACCTCCCTTCTAGCAAAGGCTCCATCCTTCCGCAAACAGGAGGAAGCATTTCCCTGTCTTCCCTCCTCCTTAGGGGTCAAGGAATTGGAGAAGCCAGGCTTCTTGGCGGCATTGGCCCTTCTAAAGCAGAGCTCCCTGCTTCAGGTTCTATTTTCTTTCCTGGAAGCCTTCGCCATTCAGTCTGCAACCCCACCCTGCGAGACCTTTAGTGTGTGGACCTGCAGAGCAGCACCGCCTAGGGTGGGATAACAGAAGAGGCCACTGTGGCTTCTCAGGAGGACTGGAACCCTCCCTGTTCCCGCTGAGATGGATCTGCAGGGCTGTGTGCGTTCAGTCAGTGCGCAGTTACAACGGGACCCAGCCGCCATCCGGCTCTTCTGGGTGAATGGGGACTGGATGGAACCCTTCAAGGGGTGTAAGGGCAATCTTAGGGCAACACAGTATAATCAAGTTCATTAGTATCACCACGAGTGCTGCTGCTTTACAGACTTTACATCAAACCCTATCTTTAAAGTTCTTTGAAAACTGGACATCGCTGAAAAAATGTTCCTGAACAACACAGGGATTCACCAGGGTTTGGGGAAGGCAGCGGAACCTGCTGCTGGTGCTCTGGGTGGGCGCACCGGGGGCAGCTGCTGCTTCAGGAAGCCCTCTGCAGCCCCTGCTAAACAGGGAAAAGCAGGCCTGTGGCAAGTGTCCAGGCTGCAGTTGCCATTTCCAAGCTGCCCCCTGATCACACCTCTAGGGTGCTGCTTCTGTCGTCAGGGTGCTTCTGGCTCACCCGGAGTGCTCCAATGGGTAGGAATCACACTCCAGGAACCCCCCTGACGCCACTCTACCTCCCTGGACTTGCCAGTTACCCGGGCCAATGCACCTTCTTTATTCTTTGAACAAGTTTGGTTGGGTTTTCAGTTACTTACAACTAAAAGCAGCCCGACTAATAAATAGAGATTTGGTGTGATAACACTAAAGCCAGGTAAGGTAATGAGGTAAATCTGTACACCTGGATTGGGAGGCGAGCAAGAACACTGTGGTTCTCCTCAAAGGCAAAGCCTGATCTATTAGAACTCCGGGTTAAATAAATCTTCTTATTTGCTTCAACCTCCATGTAAATAAAAATAGGATCTATTAAGTGTTAACAAAAGTGGTTAAGCCCTGACCAGGCAGCCTGGTTGGAGTGTCATCCAGTACGCCAAAGTTGTGGGTTCGATCCCCGGTCAGGATACATACGAGAAGCAACAATGGATGCCTAAATAAGTGTAACAACAAATCCCTCCCTCCCTCCCTCCCTCCCTCCCTCCCTCCCTCCCTCCCTCCCTCCCTCCCTCTCTCCTTCCCTCCCTCCCTCCTTCCTTCCTTTCCTCTTTATCTCAAAATTCAATTTAAAATAAAAGTGCTTAAGCCACACGCCCATCTAAAGGAAACATTTCCACAGAACAGACACTAAATTCTTCGAAGTCACCTGGAAGTTTGCTTGTGATGAAAGGTCACCATCACTATCACTTTTAGAACTAACTGGCCATGAGCCTTCTCGCTTTTGTGAGACTGAATGCAAAATCACCTTTTGTTCACACAGCCCTCCTGTTGTATTAGAAACCGTCAGGGAGCACATACTTAAAACGCTTAATACTTTTACAAGCCTTTGGGGGCTACCCCTTCCTATAACCCCTGTGCCAAACTCCCCAACTTCTACCCCCACGACAAAACATCAGGCCTTCACATTAAAGAAGAGAAAATCAAAACAGCAGTTCTCTCCAGGGGAATGGCTAAATAGAACATGAATTGAAGACATTGTTTTCCACCTGCAAAACCAAGGCCTGCTTTTGTTTCTGCTGTTCTAATTAGAAATTGTGTCTTTCGTGGATAATTTCCTTGTCTATCTCCCTTTGTGAACACAGATTTGACAGAACTGGGGCAGACAGAAAGCAGAGGAGTTTATTACACCCAGCGTTGATAGGAACACATCTCTTTTACAGGAAGGATTGTGTCCATTTGTTTATGGAGGAGCAAAGGTGTGGGGACATCTACTGGGCAGAGGTGGGGGAGTCCTATTTTAAGCCGTGCAGAAAAGCAAATGGATGAAAATTACAAAATGAAATCTCAGTTCTAGACTTTTTGGTCTGAGGTGACTTTTGTGATATTAAGAAAATTATGGCATCGCAACTGTCTGCCGCTGGGGACATCCGGAACATCCCGGCGATGATAACTTCGAACTTCCGTCATTGCAGCCGTGGAGGCTCAGCACTGCTTTCCTTTGCGTTCTTCTCTGAGCTCGTTCTGAACTCACACACTCCCCCGCTGACTCCATTTCCATCGAGGGCAGGTCTGGACGAGGCGTGTGATGGGCAGGGCCGCAGTGCCCAAGTCTGCGTGCTTTTTGGTTGTGCTTTTCCTTTGTGCCTGGAGGGGAATACAAACTGCCCACTGATGTCTTTTCTGAATATTTCAGTATTTTCGTTCTCACGATCCTTTGATTTTAAGAAGAGAAAAATGAACACCATTTTCATTTTCATTTCTCTTCCCAGAGCACGTCTGCATTTTAGTGGGTGCTTCAGTGTTTCAAACCAAAGAAGTCAGCAACATAGACATTTCTGGTTTTCCGACAGGCCAGTGGGGAGAAGTAATTTGGGGGAGGGAGGTCCGTTTCCGGTGGGGCTGGGGCTGGTGTATGTCCAGCAGATACATGGTACTACTGTTGGTAGCTCAAGGCCACCCCTCTGTTGAGACCCATTCTGTCCACACTGCCAGCCTCACAGAATATTCTTTTAAAAAATATATATTTTTATTGATTTCAGAGGGGAAGGGGGAGGGAGAGATAGAAATATCAATGATGAGAGAGAATCATTGATTGGCTGTCTCCTGCAGACCCCCAACTGCCCTAACCGGTTTGGCTCAGTGGATAGAGCGTCGACCTGTGGACTGAAAGATCCCAGGTTGGATTCTGGTCAAGGGCATGTACCTAGGTTGCGTGCACATCCTCAGTAGGGGGCGTGCAGGAGGCAGCTGGTCGATGTTTCTCTCTCATCGATGTTTCTAACTCTCTATCCCTCTCCCTTCCTCTCTGTAAAAAATCAATAAAATATATTTTTTAAAAAATGACCTCCTGGTTCATGGGTTGATGCTCAACCACTGAGCCACACCAGCCAGGCACCTTACGGAACATTCTGCAGCAGGTATGGCTTCTACAGGTCCCTTTCCTTCCCCCACAGAAGAGTTTCCTCAAAATTTCTCTCTTCATTGACTGGAAAGAATCTCAACCCATTTATTATTGTCCTCACACACTTTGTTCAAACCCGGGAGAACTGGCAGGCACCTTGGAAACCAGGCTGTTGGGGGGGGGGGGGCAGGAAGGGAATTGAGAGGGAACATTTTACTCACAGCAGCACTTTGGGGGGCTCCTGACCAGAGAGTGACATTTGTCCCTGGGAGTAAACTCTAAATTACATCACAAATGAACATTTTTGAGATTAAAGGTAGCATTTCTGACCTGCCTCCTGACGGCCACAATCATGCTGAAAAGTGACATCATTTATGACACTGGCAGTTAAGAAGCCCAGAGTTTGAGGTCATAAAACAGTTTCCAGGCCTGATTTAATATCGATTTTGCTGTCAGGCTAACTTTACTTTAATATTTAAACAAATGTTTAATGTTTAAACAGTTTGGTTTTTCCTTTTTCATTTTTCTGTAGCTTTAACCCAGTGTTATCTATGGTGTAACAATTTCCCCTTGGGCCAGCTTCCGTATTATGCTGCCCCATCTTTAGCAATATTCTGATTTATCATCCCAACATGGAGCATGGATCTAAGCCTTTCCTTTCCCTTTGAGATGGAATGACCTCCCTGCTATTATATGTATATAATCCCTGTGGCCTGGATGTTCCGATGTTGTATTGTTACAGGATTGGTGTGTGGTTAGGCCCTGGGGACAAAGTCATGCCTGTACGGAGAGGCTGATTTCTCACCTGAAGAGTTGGATTGGGAAACTAGATTTTGAGTGGTGAACACACAATGCAATATACAGATGATGTATTGTAGAATTGTAACCTTGACACTTATATAATCTTATTAACCGATGTCACCCCAATAACTTTAATAAAAAAGAATCTGGAGCATATCATAGTTTATTTAAGTGTTAGATTTGAAGATCTGTTCACATAATTTTAAACCTTCAAAACATATTAAGGAAAGTCATAGAACTAATATACTTTGCATCATTATTGTTAATAAGAAAAGCATTTCTAAGTGTTGTTAAGCATTAAATATTTTAGATACATCAGTTTTCTATAGTTGTGCCTTCCATTTAAAACTATTTTAATAATTATAGATAGTAATTTGCATTCCTAAAAAAAAAGAAAAAGGAATTAGATTGTTTGTTGTGCGTGGCCACTAGCTTTGGAACAGGCACATTAGACCTAGAAGAAGAAACTGAGGAGGTGTTGTTTTGAACTACAGACCCCTTATTATTTCATAAATTGTGGTAAGGAAAGGACAGATTTTATTTGGTTTCACTTGTGCTAAAATCAATGGTAAGGACTTTTTGTCCATACTTGGTTTATGTAATTATAATGGACGCTGCTTATATCTGGGACAAGATGGTAATCCCAGTGGGGATGACAATGTGTGAATTTCAAGAGGAAAGTGAAATTCATGAAATACACTGTGGGGAGCCACTTTCTCCTTGTCCTTCCTTCCAGCGCTACATTCAGACTAACTAATAAATCACCTAGCAAAACCCAGCTAGAATGGAATAAAACAAGTAAGTTATGATATGTGCAGGGCAAAGGGGGCAGTATTTTGTTTTAATAGGGCGTCCTTTCCCCTTGCATTCTTAACTTGGACATCTTGCCTATTTCTTCTGGGGATTTCAGAATTTCCCATTTCTCCGGCTGTAGAGATAAAAGGGCAGCCAATTTATGAACTGTGTACCATGGGGATTATAAATCTCTCATTTGTCTGCTCTCATTTCTATCTGATGTATTTTTCAAAACAATAGACTGAATTCTAATTTTTAAAGTATTATCTGACCAGAGACTGAGCTTGAAATTTCAAGGACCAAATGGGATTTCTGTTGTCTAAGATATTCCTAATTAGCCTGTTTCACCTGGTTTTCAGCTCACATGCATTATAAATATATAAGGAAATCCTGTGGCTTTTGAAAAAGCCCCAAATTACAATTATTCATCTTTCTTAGTGTTCCATATACAACAACCAAATCCCAAACCACCAAATCCAAGGATGCTTCATTTGTTAGAAAAATAGGGGAATTGGCTTTAGGAGGCTGGTCTCCATCTCAGTTTCTTATATGTTACCCTCCAGGGATCCCCTGTGCCTCATCTTTGATGGCGAGGAGTAATTTCTGCTTCTTTGTGGAAGTAAAGGTAATGGTTTCAGCCTATTATGTCAGTCTGTCAAAAAGATTCTTTATTTCATAAGGCAGAAACAAAGAGACAACCTTGACCCTTCTGTCAGTCGAGAGAGAGAGAGAGAGAGAGAGAGAGAGAGAGAGAGAGAGAGAGAGAGATGAGGGGGAAACCATTAAGACTAGACTATACAACACTATCTTCTTCTTTCTGCGACTTTCAGAAGGCCATTTCCAAAAGAGTGGTCTGAAAAAATAAAAAAGAGTCGTCCGGAACTACCCACAGAACTACTTGGGAGGAGGGGTTCTTAATAAAAATACAGATCCTTAGACCCCCTCCCTACACCTAATGAGTCAGAATTCCTGGGCACTCGGCCTACACAGTTCTTATGAAACTGGGGTCTAAAGCCCACTGCAACCACATCTACACAGGGTACATGAAAAAGAAAGCAATGACTCCCGATGAGGTAACAAATACAAGAAAACATGGGAAAAAGGGAAACAAAGCAACTCATGACCAACATGAGCATCAAACACACTCCCAAAGATCAGTGAGAAATGGACCCAGTAGTGCTCTTAAACCGGCATTCATGGCCAGTCTCAGCCACCAAGCTGTGCTGTCTCATTTTCACTGTGACCAGGAAACCCTACATTATTTGTGCCTTTCGCTAATTCCCTCTTAAACAGGCCCCAGCTCTTCACAAAGTTTTTCTTATTGGGCTTCCATCTCAAGAAATGTCAGATGTTGCCTTTTCTGCCTTAAGATATGTCAGATGTTGCCTTTTCTGCCTGTTTTATGAGCCCCTCTGCCAGAAGGGCCGTGATAGGCAGTGCCACTGCCATGCCCACTGGGCAGTGTGGGCATGCTCATTGTGCTTCTCCCACGGCATCCCAAAGAAGAATGGACCCATCTGAGCTGAGTGTGCAGGGAACATGGAAAGGAGCAGTTGGAGGAAGGGCTAGTTGGAAAGGAGGAAGGACAAAGTTGAAAGTGGATTCCTGCTTTGGAATATATTAGCTACTAATTTGGGTGTCTATCCTACCTTTGAGAATTTACCCGCTGGGGAGAAAGCTGGTCTTGTGATAGGGTGGGGTGGGGGGAGGGGGAGAGTCCTTAGGGAAGGAATGGATTCTCTGCCTAGCTCATAGGGCAAGCATAACCTTACTCTCACCTCATACCCCCTCTCAAAAATAAAACATTAATACTTGCGGCTGGTGCTGTCTGTCAGAGACAGTTCTGGAGCTGAGCTCTGATTGATGATGGGCTGGCATTTACTGGTGGTAATAAGGCTCCCAGAGATCACCAAGCAAGTGAAAATAAAGGTGTGCTGATTGAATTATATATTCTCTTTCTGTGATTGAAAATAATATCAGACAACTGACTCTGGTGCCAGACAGATTACATAAGCACGAGTTAAGTGGTAGAATAAAAATGAGTGATTTTCCTCCTTGACTTAAACACAGCACTAAGTAGTGTGCCCTTGAATTCAGCAGAAAGCAATTTCCTCCTCCCTGTAACAGCTAGGGGGCATTGCAAATGCAAATTGAGTTAGCTTTGCATTTTTAATATTCCACATATCCATCCATAATTCACTGCTGAGATTTTAGAGATGTTATTGCTACTACTTGGGCACATTTAAATTATTTTGCACCTCTGAACTTTTGCATTAACTTTAGCATTGGTGCTTAAGATATACGATCTAATCTATAGGAGGTCTACGTTTAAAAGAAACTCTAGTCGTGGTGACTGGGGGCTCACAACAGACTAAGACACACTGTCATTTAGCTCGTCATGTTCTCTTTCAAAGGAGAGCTTGTTGAGATCACTTCTGCCTAATAAGAAAAGATAAAAACCTCAACCACTTTATTACGATGCGTGGCAGTCTTTTGAAAGAATGTAAGTGCCCAGGATGTCACCCAGAGCAGGGACATACGAAGCGGCTTACAGGCCCATCATGGCCCATGAGAATTTCACTGACTGGCAATCAATAGTAACCCAGTTCCTTTTTAAAAACCTACTTCCAAAATGTGTAACAGGATTAAGCTTACCTTATTGGGAGTGCATAAGACTTAGGAATGGCAAGACATGAGGAAACAGCATGTCTGTTGCAGTGTTTGATAAAAGAAAACATCAGAGCGGAAGTTGTGAGGTGTGGCAGAGGCCAGGTAACTGGCAGTGGTAGTGTTGTAACGTACCTCGTGAATCACAGAAGGACGCCTCAAGAAGTTGAATCAAAGAGTCACATTTATTGCAATCCGGGACTATGAGGGGCCATTCCTCAAATCTCATAGTGATAAGATGGTGGCAAAACCAGACTTATATAGGCAAAGATCACAAAGGTATTGATTACATCTCAAGGTTTGGAATGAGGAACCTGGTTTGCAAAAAAGCAGTTTACAGTTTTGGGTCTCCGGAACACTAAGTCAACAGGGACACGTTAACTGACCTTGGGATAACTGTGCTGTCCTTCCCAGGTAAAGGAAAATGTGCTTTCTCAGACCAGTATGACCACTACAAATGGGATTTCACATTACAATCAATAGGGTATTTAATCGAATGGGATGATTTATATAATTCAGAAAATCAAAATAACTTTCCTATTGTTAAACAAAGCAAATAGGTACAGAAGCCAACAGCAGGGTTAAAGTTAAACTATAGTTTCTACCTGAGATGATTGCTACCATACTTCAGTAGCTTCCTACCTACAAGGGAAACTGACAACGGGGGGATGATATCTCAGGAAGAAAATAAGTGATGTTTCCCCCCCTTCTCTTCCTTCCTCCCTAAACCTAGGAAATGTATTAGGATACTTCAGGAAATAGGTAGAGTTCTAGAGGAAAACAGGAAGTTAACACAGGTCCTAGCAACCTGTACAATCTGGAGTGAGGGAACGTAATCCCTTCATTTTCTCTCCAAGGTCATGCTTACATTTTAGATCACAATGTCAAATTAAAGATCAAATGTCACTAAGTGGGACTTGCTGGGCTTGGGCATTCTGAATTATAGATTGTTAAAGAGCATGACTTCCTCAGGAAGGTCACGAGCGTCCAGATAAAGACTTTGATGAATATCCAATTGTGTTTAGAATGAATTATAAAAGGGAATGTCAGTTAGATTAAACCAGGACCCACTTCCTTCGCCTCTCCTCCTTCTACCAGACATTCACGTCCCCCCTCTTCACGAGCCCTGCGTGATCTAGTTCAGATTAAAAGGCTGAATTAGCTGGAAGACGCTGACCATGAATGCTGGTGGCCCGTCCAGAGCTGGCCAGTTCCTTCTCCCTCCCATCCTTCTCTGCTGAGGCTGAGGGTGACGTCTTCTGGAAGGGGGCCAGTGAGGGAGTTTTCTCCCTACTCTCTCAAGGCCGGGACCCTTTTTGGTTTGAACTCCAGGAAACGCAGGCCACCTGAAGTCTTTAGATCTTTCCTGTTTTACTCTCACTTTCTTGCTGACCAGCTCAAAGAGAGCAAAACCAAACCCAATCTGCAAACTGTGGAAAAAGTCTTCTTGGGTTCCATGAGGGAAAGGGGACTTATACTTTATCTCTACTCCCTCCTTCTGCTTCCACTTTCTCTTCCTTGTTCCTATTTTTTATTTTATTTTTATTTTCTCTGTTCCACTGTTTTTCTGTTTAATTTCCCACGGGAAGATCTCTACAGTCTCCCTGGAAACTTTTCTTTCCAGATAGATCTCTGCAGTCAAGTCGCATGTAATGAACACCAAAGAGCTTTCACGTTCTTTCCTCAAAACAATCTTTGGAGTGTTGTAGGTGCTGGTGTACAGCGGTGGATGGTAGAGACAGCAGTCCCTGCCTGGCAGAGCTCATCTTCTACCAGGGACAGAGAAGCAATGCATTCAGTAAGGAGTGTGTTGTCTAGTATGTGAAAAGCTGATAAGTGCTATGGAAAAAAACAGAGCAGAGTAACAGCATACAAAATGGAGGGCTGCAAATTCAACATGCGATCAGAGTAGCCTGTTTGAGGCAGGACTGTCTGGGTAAAGACTTGAAGGAAGGGGCCCTGTGAGTGTCCCAGAATGGCGGGAGCATCAGTGCCCAAGCCCCCAGGTTAGCCTAGTCAGGGAGCAATGAGGAAGCCAGTGTGGCTGGCGCTGATGAACAGGGAAGGAAATTATACAGCATGTGGGGGCAGACTGGGGAGGCTCTAGAGGTCATCGCAAAGACTAGGGCTTTATAATATTTTACTCTCTTTGTTTTTTTTTTCAAGGACAAATTATACCAAACACTAGATCCTTAGGGAGCCTGCTTTATCTAATATATTCAAATGTTCATAATTAGCATATAAATTGTGTATAAAAAGGCACTTCCAGAAGGCTCAAAGTTTGTTTGTTCTCTTCAGCAGTATAAATATCTTCTGGGTAGGATTCTTTTCACCCTGACTTATTTTGCAGCCTGAGCCCGCTTTAACCCCACAATGGTTGCACTCATTCCAATGCCTGTCTGCATTCACAGATTCCACACTGGGTACATGTTCTTCAGCTTGTAGTAGTGAAGATAAGACAGAATTTGGTTCTTAGCATAAAGTTAATAAGACACAGAAACCTAAAAAGAATTGCCTGCATTTAATTATTTGGCATATTCAACTCAGCATTTACTAGTACATTTTTATGTATAGCAAGAGGAGAAAGGAGCTAGTTTGGCTTAAAAGTAGTTTAGAAAGAGATATCATTGTTTTATTTGTGAAATTTAATTAACTGGGGATGGTGATGATGATTGGTAAGAAAATCACAACTTTATCGAAAGACTCTAGAAATAGAGTCTAAAACAGTGGTTCTCAAACCTTCCTAATGCCGCAACCCTTTAATACAGTTCCTCATGTTGTGGTGACCCCCAACCATAAAATTATTTTCGTTGCTACTTCATAACTATAATTTTGCTACCATTATGAATCATAATGTAAATATCTGATATGCAGGATGTATTTAGGCGACCCCTGTGAAAGAGTCTTTCAACCCCTAAAGGGGTTGCAACCCACAGGTTGAGAACCTCTGGAAAACAAATATGGTTCGTGTGTAATGTACAATGTATTTTCACACTCATGATCTCATTGGATGCTTATAACTCTAAATGAGTGGGACAAGTGTTGTTATCCCCAGTTTTCAAAGAGAGGCTATAGGATTTATCTGAGGTCACACATTAATGGGTAGGGGCAGGACTCAAACCTAGGTCTTCTGACTTCAAAAGCAATGCCCCAGGTTGAGCCACTGTTATCCATAGGAAGATGAGCTAAAATTAAAGGTTGAGAACCACAGCTCTAAACTAGATCCACTAACGATTGTGTCACAGACTGTTCACGTGCTATAGAAATACAGAGAAGGGAAAAGTCATAGTGCCTAGATTAAGCCGCAGGGGGACTTCCTGGAAGAAAGGGAGGGGAGCTGGTGGAGCGCAGGGGCAAACCACACTCAGCTCGCCCCAGGAAAGGCTCCGGTCACCACCCACCCCACAGAATAATGGGGCAGGAGCTCTGCTGTTGGGTGTTCGGATCTTCCCTGCTAGGAACCTGCCTAAGTCCCAGGGGATGGCTTATGGGCCAAGAGTGGACCGGAGGACGGAGGTTCAGCCCACTTTCCTGCCAATGGAGAGGCAAGAACTGAGTCCTAAATCACAACAGAGGACAGCCGCCTCTTTTCTTCCCCCATCTTTCTACCCCTCATCAGGCACAGTTTTCCTTTCCCTGATTCCTGGGTGAAAACTGCTCCCTCAGGCTGATTTGCAGGAGGTCGGTACAGGTAGCCAGTGCCACCAATGCCAGGGCATGAGGATTGTTCATTGTGTTGAAGGCTGCATTTCAACCCACACTGGCCCTCAGCTTAGCCCCTGTAAGCAGTTAAACAACCTCCCGATAGTCTTATAAGTAGGTACAACTTGTCTTTAAGGTAAAACTTAACCAGCAACCCCTTACCCTATATCCTGGTTTTTTTTTTGTTTGTTTTATTGTTTTTTTTTTTGTAATTAACTGAATTATTGCTTAAAAACTCCCAATAAATGAAAACAGTGATTGGGATAAAAATAGCACCCCCAGAAACAAATCTGTTTAACCCACAAACTACACAGAGAGATCATCTTAAAGTGATAACATGGTTTTTTAAAAAAACATTTCAAGGCCCCACTATTATTTATTCCATTAAAGGTTATTGTCTTAATGAATTGCTTAGAAAACAAGTTTTACCTCTATTCTAATTGGCGAGTGAGCTGTGAACTAATCAGAAACCTGTGCCATGGCCTCCATTAAGGCACCAGATGTATTTGGCTGAGAAGAGATTTGTTGAATAGCTTCAACCTTTAAGTGCAGAGGATAAATGGATGGTGACATCATTATACCTTGACAAATAGAAATTATATCATGCCCCTCTTTTTCCCTTTTCATTACCAAGGGTGATTTATTTCAGTGGCTTTCAATTCATAAACCTACTGATTGTCTGTAAAGTTAAAAACCTTTTAAATTTGTAACATGCAATAGAGACGGTTCATAGCACTCATGAACCACGCTGTTATAATGTTACTGGAGCTGTTTTCTCTGTAAAGGTACATTATAAACAGGTGCTAGGAATTTACAGCAAGCCAATCTGTGGAGCCTCATATGCCTGGCCTTATTTCCCAACCAACCACAATGCTAAGTTATCATAAATGACATGACACAGGACCATGTTACATTTTATCTTCATTAAATACAGAATGAATGGTACAGAAAGGTCTTGGAAAGAAAAGTTAAAGAGTCAATAGAATCGTTTGTGTCATGAAAACATAAGTGCTGGCTCTCCCATAACCTTTGTTCTCCCAGGATATCCTGTTTATTGCTCTACTTGATTATTTTTAGTATAGGATCCCTGTAATGCCTGGGGATTTCCATGAAATTTTTTGTTATTATCCAAGTTAGCATCTCCCCTCCATTCCCTGAGGCCTGTGAATTCGAGAGCCTGGAAAGAAGTGTGGGCGTGTGCCCAGATAATCTGTCCCTGGATCTAGGTGATAATGACAAAATAAGTCCTAGGTGCTTGAGGGATGAGACTTGAATGGGCTGCAACCGGAGATAAAAACAAGGTAGTTTTGTTTTACTGGGGCCCCAAATCAGGAGCTAGATGGTTGTATGAAGAGGGGAGGACTGTGTGTGTGTGTGTGTGTGTGTGTGTGTGTGTGTGTGTGTGTGTGTGTGTGTAAAATGGGTGGGGTGTATGGGAGGTTGAGAATGGGGAGAGGAAGAAATAAGAATACATTAGAGATAACGTACAGAAAAGGTAGACTGGAAGATGGCATTCTTATCATTGTATTGAGGATGGGAGGACAATAGATGCGGAAGAAACAGGCCAGGATCAGTGAGGCCTAAGTAGAGAGGAGCAGCCCTGGCTTACCCTCGTGGCTATAAAGGGGGAAAAGTCTCTGTGAGGCCTAAAGCGCACGAGAAGAGGTGAGCCCGGGAAGCAGGCCCCTTCCCAGTAAGTGGCACATAGGCAGCTGTGCAGAACTCTTGTCAAACGGAACAGAATTGAAGGCTGTGATTGTGATGGTACCTCATGGCCACAGGAGTTCGCAGGGCAGCATCAGTACTGACATGTCCTCACTGCCACTCATTTCCAAGTGGCTTATTGGAGAGCTCTGAGCAACACTAGCAAATCTTCCATGAACCAAGTGGCCGGATTGCTGTGACAGAGCAAACGTGATCATGTTGTAATGCCGCCAACATCCGCCAGGTAAGCTGCCCAACCCCTGCTGACACAGGCCATTTCTAACAGAGGAACTGACAGTCTCCACATTTCCTGTGCCTTATATCCTATGCGGACATTTCTGGGGGAATGCCTGTCCAATTAGTGCCAGCGCTAGTTGGCACACATAGCACACATTTCATTTTCCGAGCATTTTACAATCCTGTGCTGTTCCAATGCCCACGCCTCATTCCCTGCCGCTGCTTGCGCATGTCTTAGGGTGTGACAGTGTTTTGACTCTGCAGTATCATCTATGGAGGTTCAGTGCTTATTTGATTACAGCATCCAGTATTTTATTCTCAAATTTAAAAGAACTCAGACAGGGTCCAGGAGAGCAACACAAATAGTCGAAGGTTATAATGTAGGACCAGGGAGAAAAGGTTAAAGTATTTGGCTTTGAAAAGGGAACAGTGATGGATGACTTAATGGTGTCTACCAGGGTCTGTAAGTGCTGTTTCTTGGGAAGTTATTAAAAAAAATAGAAACCACCCCTAACATACTCTCTTGACCCATGATCTCTTGGCTCTTCTATAGGAAGTGATTTTGAGTATTTGTCTCTATTTATTCACTTATTTTGGGGGGAGGGGAGGTAAGAACTGAAGAGGATGAGGTGAAGGGAAGGCTATTCCATTCTGTGCTCTGGAACCCTTGTTAATAGCCCTTAAGTAGCAGGACAGGAAAAGAACATTAACATGGAGTTGGGGTTGGATGTATGGAATCTCTGGGCCCTCAAAATAAAATCACCTAATTTCTGTTATTGCTTCCCTGAAATCCCTGCAACCTATGTAAAAGCAGAGCTCCCCACCTCGCCCTCCACTCTTTCCCCCTCGTGAGGCTGCGACCCATCAGGTCTGGAAGCACCAGCCATCCTGGACTTCTCCCTTCAGCGGTCCTCAGAGGGCAACATCACGGGGTTTGGATTTAAATCCCCAGCACAGCGCCTCATGCAGAGAAATTTTCCCATGAAGGTCGGTTGAATTGAGTTGAGCATCCAAACTTTCCAATTTTTGAATGAGATGAAGGAAGACATTAAATGTTAGAAAAGGTACGCTTTCAGGAGCAGGCTTCAAATTCAAGGTCTTGACTCTCAAGGTGGGTTGAAGGTGAGGAAGCAGGAAAAACTTCAAATTTCTAGGAAAGTGTCCTAGATTGGAACAATATGTTTTGAACTATATAAAGAAAGGGATCGTAGCTTGCAAACATTGAGAAAGAGAGGGGCTGGTTTTCATAACATCAGGAATTCCCCAAGGGACAAAAGCGATGCCATCAAATTTACTTTTACACCGCCTGGTCTACAGTGACAAAGTGGAAAGTGAAATAATTCTTTGATCAGGATGACCTGCTGTTATGGGTTGAATTGTGTCCCTCCCAAAGATGTTGCTGTCCTAATCTCCAACACCTGTGACTATGACCTTAGTTGGAAAAAGGGTCTTTGCAGTTGACCTACTTCAGACGAGGGTGGCCCTTAACCCAATATGACTGTATCCCAATAAAAAGGGGAAATTTGGACACAGATTCACATGGGGAGAATGCCAGGTAAAAATGGAGTTAGCTGCCACAACCAAGAACACCAAGTCTTTCCAGTAGGCTCCATAAGCCAGGAGAGATGCCTGGAACAGACGAGATACGAGAGAGCTCACAGCCTGCAGAAGGAACCAACTCTGACAACAACTTGATTTTGTACTTCTAGCCTCCCGTACTATGCGGCAATGTGTTTCTGTTGTTTGACACCCAGTGTGTGGTATTTGTCCTGGCAGCCCCAGAAAACGAACACATTTGGGTAAATGAATCAATCTCTATCTTCCTTACGACACCCTGGCCTGGGGTAAGCATTAGCAATGGGGCCCCTCTCTCTTTAAGGACAGCTGCGTGTCTCAGGTTCTCCAAGTCTCTGAGGTTGGCAGCACGTGTCAGCATTCCTTCCCTTTCTTCCCCCCACACTGAATCACAGTTTCAGGGCCGGGCATTTATTTACTAAAAGCCGTAGCTAGCAACAGATTTTATTTTCAAAATGCTTTTTCAAACTTTGCTTTGCCGCCTCCTCATTTGGAAATAGCCATCAACATGATCATTGACGCAACCTATCAGTTTGGTGTCTCAGCCTCCAGATGTCTCTTCAGGGATGGGTTCGCATCTGTTAGAGATGAGAAACTAAGTGTCATCATTGCTTTTCCTCAGGGGAAGTTAAGGGAAACAAATTGTTTTTGTCTCCTGATGCACTTTAAATGGAAGTCATCCCTTTGTTCTCTCAACAGCAAAAAACAAGCATTTGTCAAAAACTGGAGTTGGGCACAGGGCTGGTAAGACAGGGGAAAGATGTAAGCTGATGGTCTTTTGTCTTTGCTTATTCATATGCAATTATTTTTAGTTTTCCTGTAGGACTGACCACAGACAAAAGATTGAAGTCAGGTTACCGGAATTCTCCTAACCAGAGACCCTGCCCCTTGTTCACTGTCATCTCAAGACACTCCCTTTGTGTCTGGGCTTGTTACCTCCCACTTTTACACCACTAAGCCGTGAATTTGTTTAGGGTGTTGCCAGCTGGGGTCCTGAAAGCTATCTGCAGCTTTCCCCCAGCTATTATAGCCATGAGAAAAAGCCCCCTGTCACGTGCAGCCAGAGCCCAGTTAAAATATCCATCTCCTTATGAAAGCCAGTAAGGAGGTATACTTTGGAGGCAATATCAGAACCAGAGAAGCTGGCAATGGCCCACGTGGGCATTAGCTGAGTGTGCTGGGTTGTTCGTTCTGCAGTGCAAACCCCAGGCTGCCTGGCCCCACAAGCATGACTATGCCTTTCCCCACTGCAGTCTGTCACCTTGAACTCCAGCTGGCAAAGGCCCAGGGATCCAAGAGCCATGGCTCTTTCTGGACCAGCCTCGACACTAATACCTTCTTTCTCCATCTTTTTATTTCCTGCTTCATTGTTGGCTCATTCCTTCAAGGAACTACCAGGTGGCAGTAATCACTGACTTACTGCCTTTGCATGCCCGGGGCCCCACAGCTGTGCAATGACAGATGTTTGCTGCCTGGTTTTTCCATTCTGTTTTGGAAAACCTGGCCTAATTTGAAGCATAACTCACACATGATGTTGAGGCTAGTCTGACCGCTACTTACTTCGCTAATTATATATTCTTACCTCTTCCATATCCACATTTCCCATTGTAGGTCAGGGCAGCAAGAAGTCCACTTCACAGAACTCCCTTCTATCTAGGAGTGGTCAAGTGATGGAACCTGATCAAAGAGATGAAAGGAAAATTCTGTGGAATAAGGACTCTATGAAAGTTGTTGTTTTCTCTCTAAAAGGGCACAGTCTCAGTTGGTCTTCAGTTTCCTTCTCCATCTTCCTGTCAAGTTTGCAGATGTGACGTCTAGGGCAGTGCTGTGTAATAAAACATCCTGTGATGATGGAAATGTGCTATATCTGCACCGGTCAGTATAGCAGCCACACTTGTTCCATGTGACTATTGAGCACTTGAAATGTGGCTAGTGTGACTGAGGAACTGAATTTTTGATTTAACTTAATTTAAATAGCCACATGTGGCTAGGAGGGCACAGGGAAGTGCAGCATCCATCTTTCAAGCAAGAGGATGAAAGCAACACTTCAAGGCAGTGGCCCCGAAAGGCAAGAGGAGCCCTGGGTAGGTCTCCAAGTCCACATGGCCGCTGTGCAGGCCCGATTGCTTGTTATGTGAGAAAAATAGACCCTCATTCCGTTCAGCCAGAGTTGTTGGGTTTCTGTTAAATGCAGGTTTATGTGATCATCCCAGGTGCTCTGACCAAAATGTTCAGATACTCAAGTGTAACCTCTGGCAGAGCCAATTCTTGAAGAGAAAGTTGGATAATATAATCATGACACTATGTAGGACTTTCACCTGGTGGAACATCTGGTGTTACATTGAAATCTTTCTCCTCCCATCTGACTTTTGGATTTGCATTTCAAAGTGCTTGTCTAGCCACATATAGCCACGCCTTGTGCTCTGGGCAGGATGGCTCAGCACCTGGGCACTGGAGTCAGGGTCCTCAGTTTTGCCTCTCAGCTCTACCACTCACCATGCAGCCTTGGGGAGGCCAACCACTCTTACGTGCTTTGGTTTTCTCTTCTGTAAAAGAGGGATAATCAGATGTTTACCTTTCAGGGCTATCATAGAGATGAAAATGAGGCAATGCCCAATCAAGTGCTACAAAGAGTGCCCAGCACTACATAAGCACCCTGAGAACGTTAAATGCTATTGTGATTACTGTTGTTATTTTTCAGCCTTGTGCAAACTGGTCAGTTTCTCTACACCTGCTTTCCCTCCTCTCTAGTATAAGTATAATGAGATGCCTGTGAGAGTTAGATTGAGTAAGACAACGGCAGGGTGGGCAGTTATAAAGGTTCGCTCTCCTCCTTGTTGTGAGCCCTCTTCTGGGTAGCTTTTCCCAAAAAGGAAAACATCCTGATAGCAGTTATTTCTGGCTGGGGTAGAGGAGGTGGGAATCTTAGGCTCTGTGGGCCGGAGAAGTCTAGTCAAGACTCTCTGTACTGGCGAGAAAACCTGGAACCGAAGAGGTCAGAGTTTCTGAATCTTACAGCTCGAAGGAACTGGAGTAGTCACTGTAATTCAATTAGCCTCAACATTTCTGCAGCATATCCTTAGGCAAGTAAGTGCTACATGATGAAATTCCCACTTCAGGGGATTTCATCTTCTAAAACACTTACCACCACTCCAGGACATGGAGAGTTGACTAGATGTGTGGGTCAGGAGTTTTCAGCAATGGGGATGATCTTTTGAGGACACTTTTAAGAACCAAAAGGAGGCAGAAGGAATGGCAAGGAGAGGCTCTGTCTAACGTAAAGAGCACGGTAGAGCATGGCGTGACTTCAGATCAAGTTGCAGCACTGCCACTCACGTCACTCAAAATCTCCCATCCTGTGTTCCTCTCCTCAAAATGGGGACTCCAGTACCCACTTTCAAGCACAGATAAAATGAATCCGATGAGATCATGCATCCAGAAGCACTTTGAGACATGCAGATTGCTCTGGTGGAGTGAGGGTTATCACATTTTCTGGCCAGTATGAATTAGAATTCTCTCTCCAATGACTTACGTCTTACCAAAATACATGTAAGAACACTAATAGAGAACCCTTAAAAAGTCCTCCATTCTGTGTGTGGATTTGGCCTATCTCACTTGAACTCTAGAGAATTGGCAGTGTGAACTTAGACATGTCTCCATTTCAAGAAGTACAGAGTCCAAGGCTCTTACAAAAATTGCATGTTTCTTTTATATTTTGAGAGCTGTAAATCACCACAGATTACTCAGTTTCTGAAGGGAAATCGTGGTGAATTACGATCTTCTATGCACTTACTGGCAACGGGCTCTCCCATTAGAAGAGTTAGTGGTTGAAAATGACTCAAGAGTTTCTGCACACTGATCTGGGAAAGCTCTCTGAAAAATACCATGACATCGCTCTTCAGCCCTGGAAATTCTGGCCGTCACATTTTGTCTGGTTGCCCTGATGTATTTTACCCCAAGGGTGACATAATGACATCGCCAAGTGAATTCTTTCTAATTAACTGGCTAAAAGTAAACAAAATTGAACTCAACGGCTCCATATTTTGAAGGGTGTGCACTTTTACCTTTGCATGGCTGTATAGGGGGAAGTGAGCACTGAACACACAGATCATTCTGTGTACTGGTTTCCATCTTTGCCTCCTGAAACCTTAGTTACACTTCAGAATAGAATAAATACAAGTTCATACTCATCAATACACAAATTAGATAGATGTACGCATTAGTAGTTCATATGCTAAAATGATGCTTATGGCAGTGATAAAAATGTGCCTGTTTGAGAACTGAACATCCTACGTAATAAAAGCCTAATATGCTAAGTGTCCGACCATTCAACTGTTTGACCAGTAGCTGTGATGCACACTGACCACCAGGGGGCAGATGCTCTGAACAATAGGTTAGCTTGCTGCTGGGGTCTGGCCAATTGGGACTGGGCGAGACAGGCTGAACACGCCCTGGAGCCCTCCTGCGGTCCCTCCCCCACCACGATTGTGCACTGGTGGGGTTCCTCAGCCTGGCCTGTGCCCTCTCCCAATCCGGGACCCCTTGGGGGATGTTAGAGAGCTAGTTTTGGCCCGATCTCTGCAGGCCAGGCCAAGGGACCCCACCAGTGTACGAATCCATGCACCAGGCCTCTAGTATAATTATAATTGAAGTACCTGTTCTATATGATTAATTTTGATAAGTTTTAGGTGAGAAATTAGGCCCTGAACTGCTCTGAGAATTCAAACTTAGAGCGGCATTTTTGTCTCAATCAGTAAAACTTAAAATTGAGGAAATAAAGCAGTAGAGAATCAAGTAGCTCCTCTAGTAGCATATGGGGATGGAAGTCAGTTGCCAACTCCCTGGAATTGGTGTGCTAGCAGTGCTGGAAGGAAGGCCTGTGATTCCTCCCAGTTCCTTCCCTTCTAAGTCAGAGGGAACACTCAGTGGTTTCATTAACACTGAATGGAAGCCCAAGGCCTTGAGTCTGGGTTTGGACTTGCCCTGAATTAGCTCCATAGTGTTGAATAAGTCACACGTCCCTGTGGACTTCAATGTAATAGCTGTTAAAGGAGGGGGAGTCAGGCTTGTTGGCCACAGTTTCTTGGTGCTCTTTTCTAACAGAATGATGACGTTCAGATGTCAGGCCCATGAGGAGGTATTTGGGGGCAGATGCTTCTCAGCCTATGCCAGACACCGCCTACTGAATCCCTCCCACAGGGGCAGCTCGGGAGAGCCTACAGAGCTGCCCTCTCCGACCCCATCACTCAGCTGTCCCCACATCCCACCTCAGCACTACCGGCGCCTCCTTGCCTGAGAGCATGTTTACATGGTATTCTCAGGGCCATCACTTAGTAGGTGCTCAGTAAGTATTTGATAAATGAACAAAGTAAACCACCCATGATCGTCCAGAAGAAAGTCGGTCCCTTGATTCCCATTTCACTCCTTTGATTCCCATTTCACTCCCTTGACTCCCATTTCACTCCCTTGTTAATTCTCAGGAGGAAGAAGGTGCTACGTGTAGGGCTGAGGTCATAACAGGAGTTGGAAAACAGGTCTCTGGGGCTTAGATGAAGTGTAACTTGCCCCCAAACTGTTCAGAATGTCCTGATTCTCCACAGGTTTAGGGACAGTCCTTGGAGCTCTGCAGATACAGCAGCTCAGTTTGGTAAGAGCTCACCATGAAGTACGCTGCAGACACGACCACATAGCTTTGAAGGTCACGTCCTTTCCCCCTTCCTCACACAAGGCGATAAATATACAGGCGTCTTCCTGACCTGGCCTGAGAGTGTACAGCATGCGCTCTGCTGATTGAATGACTCTCTTTATAAAGTCTGCTTTTAAAGTTTCCTTTTGTTGTATTTTTAATAGATACCAAGCTTTGTGATGAGGGTTTAATGAATTAACCAATTTACCTATTTCCACTGTTCCTAGGTCTTTTGCTAGGTCCCATTTGAAAGTACATCCAAATGCCATTATGAAATTCTGCCTTATTTCACTGATCTGTTCTCCTGTCAAACCTAGTACTCCCAGGTGGGAATTCCTTTCTGTCATTTCTTGGAACATTTATATGTTTTTCTGAATCCCCAGAAATATGTTGAGGACCCATTATGTATCAGACACTTCGCTGAGCACTGGAGCAAAGGTTATAAACAAGACATAATCCCTGTTTTCACAGAGTTTACAAGATGTCATCTAATCTTCATGGTAGCCCTAAACTAGTTGTTATTCCCATTTTATAGAAGAAGCAATGGAGGTAGCCAGGGACACTGGTCCATTGCATCCCTCCTCCTCATCAAAGTTGCTGTTTATTCAGTAAGACAGCTTTTGTTTTGAGTTATTCAGCACATATGTTTGCACAGCCTGATCTGTTCTCTGTGAGTCACCCTCCATCCACTTTCTGTCATGGAGATCCAGCGTTCCAAGCCACTGAGGCAGAATGGTAAGGTAAGTCCCAAGGTGTGCAGTCCTGAATTACCCCTTTAGTGTTCCCTACCCTGTGTTCTTGTTGCTAACACACCCTATGAATTTGCTACCCTAGAGGGCTATCGGGTTATTGCTGAGATTTATTCTGACAACGCTGAGCATAAGATGTGAAAAATTTATAAAATGAGCATATGTGAAATTATGAAAAAAAAAAAGTCTGGAAACATTTCCCACTTAAATAAAATCCAGGATCTTTTTGTTTCTTTGCATCTCATATGAGAAAATGCATGCCATGAAATTAAGACCGAAAGCAACATAAATATTCTGGGATGTTTGCCTCATCTTCTATTTGTTTAGCTAGTCAATAACCCATTTTCCACGCTGGCTCTGCAAACGCGTTATGTGTGCTTTGGGAGTAAGGGTTTTAGTTTAATTCCTTTCTCATATTTATTGAGAATGTATTACATGTGAGGCAGAGTGTTATGTGCTCTGATGGATCATTCCACCTTCAGGGGGATTGACAGTGACTTTGGGAAATACTGGCAGCTCGCATGTGTCGGAGCAGGGACTTGAGAGCAAGTTGGATCTCAGCGGGTAGAGATGTTATGCGGATGGTCACCATTCTGAGGGCTCAGTGTCAGCCCAAGCTTGGAGGAGGGAAAGCGCCGTGTGTGTTCAGTGTGGTAGCAGGCCTACAGCCTTGAGGGCCGGCGTGGGACTGAGCGAGAGGGAGAGGGTCTGAGCTGATTGGCTGGCAAAGTAGACTGTGTCCTCAATGACAGTTTAGGAATTTTGTTCTGTAACAAAATGGGGAGAAATCAAAAGTTTTGACCAGAAAGTGAAATAATTCTGTTCTTTAGGAAATGAAGCTGACACAGAAGCAGAATAAGCTGCAGCCACAGCAAAAATAAGAAGGGGGAAAAGAAAGAGGGAGGAGGAGTCTTGCCAAGTTTGCAATTTCCATGGAAGTGTTTGCAATATCACATGAAATTCACTTTAGGGGTAAAAGCCTCAAAAATACAAAGCCATTGAGAGTTTGCAGGCCTTTCCATTTCTGGCTTTGTCTGAGTGTTGAGAGATTCAGATGGATTATGTGGGGCCAGAAAGATCAAGAAGGTCTGATCAGTCCATGGTTGGGTTTCTGAAGGCTGAGTCATTCTATGGTTATCATCCAGGTTTGAGCATAGAGGAGGTCAACCTGGCCTGCCTTGGGCGCCTCAGACACTCCTTTCTTGGGTCCCATCCTGCTGTGGGTGTTTAGGGCCTGGCCTGAAACTGACTTCAGTCTCCCAAGGATCTGCACCACGAAGGGTCACAGAGACCTTGAAGGGGCTGTCTAAGTCAGCAATTGTCAACTTTTTCTATTTCATTTTTAGCAGCGGAACTATTCTTTAAAACAAACAGAAAGTCCTTTTGGAAAAAGCCAGCTGTGTTAAGCTGACAGATGTGGAGCTTCTGAGGCTGAAAGTACAGATGGAGGGATGCACGAGCCCACCCCTCAGGCACTCCTCAGTGTCCTCTGACCCCAGAGGGTTCCCTGGAACATGGTTGGAACACCCTACGCCCAGTCTTGCTAAAATCAGTTTTGTGACCAGAGATGAGCTGGTTCAAAACTAAGTTACTAGGGGATTTGAAATTAGGAAAGGGAGATGGTGTCTATGTGGGGCCAACGGGGCTGAGAGACGGAGAGCTAGTATTGGTGAGGTTTTAAGAGAAAAAATGGCTGAAGAACCATTTTCCATGCTTGTAGTATCTTTGCTGGGTACCATTTGAAAATACAGCAAAATGCTATTCTAACACTTTTTTTATTTCACTGACCTGTTTCTCCTGTCAGACCTAGTGTGGCCATGTGAGAATTTGATCCTAACATTTTCCAGGAAACATGTGAATAAAGGTAGCTACTCTTTCCTCCATCTGAAGTAAGGAATATGAAAATTCTCTCTCTCTCTCTTTTTTTAAATATGTTGATTCCTCCACGGGAACAATGTGACCATTGGGTTGAATTATCCTTATGATCAGATTATAATGTGCATGTTTGAAGTGGAATATTTATCATATGTCATTGCTTCTGTCTGGCTTTAAACCACAACTCGATTAAAGGCTTTTTATTAATTAGGTTTTAGTTTGATCACAAGACAAGTTTTACTTCCTGAAATATCGTATGTCCAAGAAGAGTGTCATGTATTTATATTTAACATTTTGGGGTCAGCCCTAACCAGTTTGGCTCAGTGGATAGAGCGTCAGCCTGCAGACTGAAGGGTCCCAGGTTCGATTCTGGCCAAGGGCATGTACCTTGGTTGCGGCCACATCCCCAGTAGGGGGTGTGCAGGAGGCAGCTGATTAATGTTTCTCTTTCATCGACGTTTCTAACTCTCTATCCTTCTCCCTCCTCTCTGTAAAAAAAAAAATCAATAAAATACATACATAAAAAAACAAAAAAAAACCCCATTTTGGGGCCAAAGAATAGAAGGAAAGTGAATGATTGAATTAATGCACTAGCTATAACCAGTGATTGCAATAAAGCATCATCTCTAAACTTGAATGTCACTGAATATGGTCTTTAAAAATATATTGGTTTCTCTGTCTGTTTTAAGGCTGGGAGAGAAGCTGTGTTGACTTTTGCTTCTGCCAGAAAAGGAAGGAAGAGATTTCTACGGTCTAAATTGGAGTCTGGATTAGATGGAGAGGATGAGCTTAAAAGTAAATAAACTAGAACTCTGTATTTACATGACTTTTGACACCATCAGCCCAATGTTCCACCCAAAGTTCTAATATTTCTCATCTGCCCAGAATCAGTGTATCATATGGTATGATATTTAGGTTATGTTAGATCAGCGGTTCTCAACCTGTGGGTCGCAACCCCTTTGGCGGTCGAATGACCCTTTCACAGGGGTCACCTAAGACCATCCTGCATATCAGATATTTACATTATGATTCATAACAGTAGCAACATTACAGTTATGAAGTAGCAATGAAAATAATTTTATGGTTGGGTCACAACATGAGAAACTGTATTTAAAGGGCCAGAAGGTTGAGAACCACTGTGTTAGATCTTTATATTATGCAAAAGCCAATGATTAAATTTTTGGAGGGTAATTGTCCTGATTAAAGTCAGTCAAAGATGTTGTCTCAACACAAGGAATGGTTTTAAGTTAGAATTGAATGAAGAAAAAGTTTTTCACAACCCTGCTTACTATTACAAAGCAGTAAAATACCAGTATCTTTAATTCCTGTTGTTTTTTAAAAGATATTCTAGGTGAATTCAACTTTTAAATAAATATGAAGAAGATAATTAACAAGATCTAGCCAGTGTTGCTCAATGGTTGAGCATCAACCTATGAACCAGGAGGTCATGGTTCCATTCCCCTTCAGGACACATGCCCTGGTTGTGGGCTCGATCCCCAGCAGGGGATGTGCAGGAGGCAGCCAATCAATGATTTTCTCTCATCATTGATGTTTCTCTCTCTCCCTTTCCCTTCCTCTCTGAAATCAATAAAAATATATATTTTTTAAAAGACCGTTAACAAAAATATATTTCAAATTCTTAAGTATTTATTACCTATCATACCACAGACTTAAATTTTTTTTTCCAATATTGTCTTACCCTCACAACACTGAAATGGTGATTATTGTTGGGTACTGAGCCAGGAATAGCAGCAGGAGAAGGTTATATTCTGTGAAGAAATTTCAATTCCTTTGGGCGGTGATTAGAAAGTCTATAGACATCCTCAGATCAGAGTAGAAGAACAGAAAATTCTAAGAAATGCTTTCCCTGTGCTTTGGGAGGGTAGTTGTCTACATATTTCTGGACTTGGATTGATGCAGTGGACCAAACCTGATTCAGTCTCTTTTTTACATGTTGGGGGCTGGGGTGGAGTTACATTATAACTTAAAAAAAATGGTAAAGACAGACTGTGGGTTTCAGATTTCCCAATCACTAATTTAAAAACAGGACATTGCTTGGCTTGAATGGTTATTCAGGAAAAAATGATGCACTCCATGTTAAAGAGAGTAGTCAGCCACCTTCAGTTTTTTGGGGGAACAATGGGAGTTATAAATAGGCTGAAAAAGAGAGATTCAGGTAGATAGAGCAGACTGGGAATAAAGTACTTTGTTTTCCCACTGGAAAAAAAAATCCAATTAGAATAAAGGAATTATGAGATTTTTAAGCCAGAAAGGAACTGGAGGCTTCATTTAATCCATTGTCCATGGAGATGCCTGAGGGGAGGAGGTGGTACTTTCCAGGGCAGGGTGGCTGGGTCTTGCTTTGGTGGATGGGGAAAGAGAGGAAGGAAGAGGTGAACATCCCTTCTCTCTGTGTGGCTCTATCCCATGCTCACATCAATTGAGTGGCTGGCAGGAGCGTCGATAGCATTGTTTTCAGGCTCTTGTTTCTCTGGAAAGTGGGTGTCCCCAGGGAACACTCTATTTCTCAGGAGGACCCAGGCACCCAAATTTACAGGCCCTTCTCTCCCGATTCTGCTGCAACTGGATGAGTTCAGATACAATGGCAGGATGTGGCAAAAGGGGAAAGGAATTTAGAATTCCCTTTCTCCCCTTATCTGCCAGAAGGCACAGTACAGGGCACCCTTAGTATAAGGAGGAGAATAGCAAGATAGTTAAAAAGATCAACATGGAAATATTTTAATAATGTCAAATATGATTTAAGTTAATGTTCTCCTATTAAGAGTTCAGAAGTATAAATATTTTTTCAATGAAATCCACAGCACAGTTCTCATGTGTGTTTTTTTCCCCTCTGCCTGCTCACATAATTCTTTCACTAGGACTAATGAAAACAGAAGGAGATTTTTTTTTTTTGGTTAATATTTGTTAGGAGATAGAGATTCCTAAAATATGGGTCAGACATTTATGGCTTGCTTTTATAACATGAACCAGACCCACCCTTTTGATCCCAAAACACAGAGTTGGCATTTTTTCCCCTTAGTCAGACACTGTACAGACTAATCTAGAATTAAATATATCTTGGCCAATGTGTCAAGCTGACAATCTTAGTTTTCTCTCTCAATGCCCCCAAAGGGCAAAAAAAAATATGTTTGTTCACTGTAAGAGTTATAGGAAAGGCAGAGTGACCATAACCAAGAGTCCCCAAAGTACAGTGGGTGATGTGGACCAATGCTTTTAAGATTTGGGCTGATGGGCAGTTGTGCTCCATACAGTCACTCAGAGACCTCAGTGCCTGCCCTATTTTTGTTCCAGCATCATGTGGGAGCATTATCTTTGTCTACTAAATGAAAGCTAGTCATAGACATGTTCATATTTCAGCTAATGGGAAGGAGAAAAGACAGAAAAAAATCCAAGGCAAGAAATCTTCTGTGCAGGTGAGGCATACCTTGCTCTCCCCACTGTGGCTCACATTCTGTTGGCGAGTACTTAGTCACATGAGCGACATAGACACACCTGGCTGAAAAGGAGTCTGGGAAATGTGGTTTTTAGCAGGGGAGCCTGTGTCCAGGAAGAGAGAACAGTAAGTCACAATCATTGAGACCTTGTAGTCATTGTCCTAAGGTGGCTTAAGAAGAAAAAAGATGTTTGTTTTTTCATATCAATGATAATATTTCAATTAAATTCTGTGTGGTTGTCTTACTATAATTATTCTCTGAAGCTCATCATGATTTTCTATTTTCCAGATTCTCTAAGGTTTGTGGACTTAGCTACCACTGATTGATTACACACATACTCACATACACACACACCATAAAACAAAAACAAAACCTCCCAAGAGGCAAATTTGAAGGAATCTAGTAGAAAGAGCCCTGGTTGTGTAATCAGGAGTACAAATATTTAGATCAACCCTGTTATTAATTCAATAAGTGACCCTGAGTAGGTCACTTAACTTACCTGTTCCTCATCCTCTATAATAAAAGGCTAATATGCAAATTGTCCTGTTCAACAGACCAGGAGTTAGATGTGCGCTGACCACCAGGGGGCAATGTGGAACATGGTGGACATCGGTGATGCAGCACTGGCAGTGGGTGGCAGTAGAGGTGCTGCCAGCCCCAGTGGGCCCTGAGGAGTGCGGTACCACAGTGGGATGGTGGAGCAGGTGTCCAGGCCAAGGCGGGTGTAAATGGGGGCCCCCTGGTCACCCCACCGGTCACCCCACAGATTGGCCCTGATAGCCGGTCAGGTCTAGGGACCCTACCCATGCATGAATTTTGTGCACTGGACCTCTAGTCTATAAAATGAAGGGATTGGACTGGATCAATTTTGACTTTAAAGATTTCACTCCATCTTGAAAAGATGTCATGTGCTCCCACATGATAATTCTTGAGCTTTTAGAATCTGTTAACTGAAAAGACACAGAATGGGAAAACACTAGAATTAATTTAGTAGCATTTTAAAATAAATGGTAGACTATCTATTGTTTATTTAGTCTGCATTTAGTTTTGAGGATGCTGTGGTCCCAGGTTGGGAACAATTGAAGCAGGTATCTTTCAAGATTCCTGGATACGTTTTTATTTTTATTTTTGTCTGGATACTTTAAAAGTCTTCAGTTTTGAGATTCTCTTCACAGTGGGCTCAGGTGTGATGCTGTCAGCCTAAGGATATGGAGTGCAGCTTAGTTGCTTACTTCTGTGTAAAGTGTGGAGAGGAAGAAGAGACACCATCATACTCAATATATGACAACTCTTCAGGGGAAATCATTTATCCATTGTCCCATGAAGAGTTCCCTGATAAGATTTAATTCCTTAATTTCTTACAGCACAGTTAAACTGATCTCATTTTCTCCATTTTTATTTTTCTGAAATTATTTTCATTGATCTCAACAAAGGTTTGATTCATTATTCAGTTGGGTTCCACCCTTCCTTTGGCCTGTATCAAATCTTACAGATAATAATTTCCGCCTTTGTGGCCATTATTTTTTCCAGTTCTAACTTTATGGACTGAATTTTGCACATCCTAATCTGAGGAGGAGATCTAATTCTTTCATCAGTTTAAGTCTACACTATTATTGCCATGTGCACTTGAACGATTTGTTGCCTTTGTTTTCAATCCTTCTACAGACTATTTTATTGTCTTCAATTTGTTAATTGTTGGTGTCATTTATGAGATGCAATCTTTTATTGAATATTTTGGTTTATTTTACTGTGCAGTTTGGTCCTTTTTTAACTTTGTATATTTATTATGAATTGGGTAGTTTTAGCACCCAAAGCGAAGATCCTTGTTAAGACAGGCTGCATGGGAGGATTAACACTTCTGACCCAAGGTGGGGTCCAGAAACCAGGAGGGAGAGGTCTTCCTTTTATAGTCTCACATGATCAAAATGTCTGTCTGAGATCAACAGGCAGTATCCTGCTACATGTGCTACACAGAAGCCCTTCCCATTAAACCAGCGACAGTAGAACGATGCGCACCATGGCATCATTTATCCTTCTAAAACAGAGAACAGGTGTGGTGAGATCATGCGATTGAAATGCCTGTGAGCACTGAGGGGAGAGGAGTCCAGGAGTCTAAGGTATACATCCTAGAGCTTGAAAAGAGGCCGGGACAGCTTTTAAAACTGGGAATTGTAGAGGTAGAAACAGCAAGCGAAACCCCGAGGGTAGATGAGAGCAGTTAGAGAAAGCTTGTAGGAACAGAGGAGAGGACACAAGATGGACCCCTAGGGAATTTCAACACCCACCGATGGTTAAACAGAGGAGGGGCCCAGGCAGGGGCTGTGGACACAGAGCCCGGGAGGTGGGAAGGAACTGGGAAAACATGGAGTCATGGAGCAAGGGAGAAAGGGCTCCCGGAAAGGGTGGCAGTCAGTGTGTTGAAAGTTGCCAAGAGGTCAAGGGAGACGAGGAGTGAAAAGTGTTTGGTGGATTCAACCTCAGAGCTTTAAAATTATTCAGACCCCCAGGCCCAGGAGTTATCCCTCCAGGAATATGTCCTCCTAAAAGAAACTAAAGCGGTGTGTGTGTGTGTGTGTGTGTGTGTGTGTGTGTGTGTGTGTGTGAAAGGTTTATGTGAATGTGTTTGTTATTGCTTTGTTCATAATTGAAAAGCTAAATATTCAACCTCAGAAGTACTTTTAAATCATTTTATGTACTGAGTTTCAGCAACTAAAATCCTGTTTTTGAAAACCGTTTAATGGTATGTGAAATAGATATAAATGCACTAAAATATTAATGGTCATATCTCTGAGTATTGAGGTTATAGATACTTTTGTATTTTCTTTTATGCTTTTCTGAGTTTTCTAAAATTTTCTATAATGAGCATATCTAATTTTATAGGTGAGGGAAAACATTATTTAGATAGTGGGTTTTTTTGTTGTTGTTTTTTTAAGTGGCTAGGGGATACACTTTGCTGACCAGGCACAATAAGCTTTAATTAGGTTCTTTCTGACATGATAGAAACAGAAACCTAAGCCACTGAGAGCAAAACCAAGTCCAAGAAATGACCGTCAATTGATATAATTGATATAGTTCATCATTTCGATGTTTAACTCCGAGGGAAAGACAGCTGGAATCCTTGCTGGCGTTGCTGACTTACCTCTGTTCCCCTCCTTTGCCTTCTGTCTATTGGAAGAGTATGTTGCTTAGTCGTTCTGCGGGTGACAAAGGCAAGGCTTTCTCAGCTTCATGCCCTGCCAGCTCTCACTTATAAATGAAGTCTCCACTTATTTACCACTGTTTCAAATTACAAACAAGAGAATTCTTTGGGCAGCCAAAATGCAGCAGCCTGGGTGAGCAAAATTATCACTGGTCAAAGTTGGTGTTCAAAAAGTACAACCCAAAGGTTTTCAGAATGAGGGCAGGCGCGTGGGAAATGAGCAATGTTCTCCCACATCGTAACAGCATAATGATGAATTGCTTGTGCTTTTCCAAAACCAGACTCGTGCGCCTCTGTTCACCTCTATTATCTGCTGTGGGTCTCCAAAGGCATATTACCATATTAATTCATTGTGTTATACAATTTGGTCAACTAAATGAGCTTACCTTATGCCCTCTTAATGGCATTGGCTTTTAATGTTGGTTTCGTGGGATACATTGAACAAAACAGATGCGTCAAGGAAATGTATTTAAACTTAATTTGGTTTTAAAATGACTAGTGGTCTCTCTAACAAATCAGGTACTAAAAAAGAAAAAGAAAAAGGAAAAGGAAAAGTGTTGCAGGCAACACACTGTGATAAATGTAGAGTCCAAATACCAAAGTATCCCCAATGCTCAGGGCGATCAGATGTGTTCTGGAAAGAAAGTCATGCACTACGAATGTGCCATTTCTAGATCTGAAGCTTAATCCAGTGTGTGTGTGTGTGTGTGTGTGTGTGTGTGTGTGTGTGTGTGTGTGTAAAGGGTACAACACTGATTTCTTACAGGGGTTGGCCTGCATGTGAGTGAGGCTGACATTTAATCACAGGTCATAAACGCTGCCATCTCCCTGACTTACTGAGACAGCCTGAAGAAAGAAATGTGGCACGAATGGTGAATGACTCACGGCATTAGTTCATACTTGCAATTTGAGTCTCACAGTAGAAATATGGATTTATTAGAGCCTCATATGCTTAGGTTGGAATTCCCACTTCCTCACTTTATTGGCTGAATGATCATTCACCTATCTAGACTTCAGCTTCCTTGCCTATAAAATGGGACAATGACACTGAAATCTAGAGTTGTAAAGTCTAGCAATAATATAGGGACAGTGCCCGGGTAGAATTTAATGAGGTACACCCATACCTCTCTAAAAGTAATCCACATACAACCGAGGCACATGTTGGGGTGGCTCATTCTGAACTCCCAAGGATCCAGAGGAAATTGTTACTACTGTGTTTGCCTCTGGGAAGGAGGGCATGGTAGTTAAGGAACAAGAGAGGTAAGAAGAGTCACTTCTAACTCTATGCCTTTAGCTCCTTTTGAATTTTTAAAAATATATTTTTGTTGATTTCAGAGATGAAGGGAGGGAGAGAGAGATAGAAACATCAATGCTGAGAGAGAATCATTGATTGGCTGCCTCCTGCATGCCCCCCACTGGGAATTGAACCATGACCTCCTGGTTCAGAGGTCAACGCTCAACCACTGAGCCATGCTGTCTGGGCCCTTTTGAATTTTATACTTTGTGCATATATTATCTATTCAAAATAATAAATTTGATTTAATTGTAAAAAATTGTGACTAAAACATCCCCCCCCCCCCCAAGCAAACAAACAAACAAGACTGTGAAGGAGGATCTGTAATTTCTCTCCATGAGAGCTCTCTTGTACTGTTGAAACATTTAAAATTGTGTGTCGCCCTAGCTGGTTTGGCTCAGTGGATAGAGCATCGGTTTGCAGACTGAAAGGTCCTGGGTTTGATTCCGGTCAAGGGGATGTACCTAGGTTGCAGGCTCTGGCCCTGCTCAGGGGCATGCAGTAAGCCAGCGGTCGCCAACATTTCGGACCCCATGGACCACCAGTGGTCCGCGGACCGCCAGTTGGTGACCACTGCAGTAGGCAACCAATTGATGTGTCTCTCTCACATTGATGTTTCTCTCTCTGTCTCTCCCTTTCCCTTTCACTCTCTGTAAAAATCAATGGAAAAATATCCTCAGGTGAGGATTAACAAGAAAAATAAAATAAAATGGTGTGTCAATATTAAGGAGGGGTTCATATAGTATAATTTTGATGGAGTTCAGCATGGATAATGTCCATTCTGCTGAACACCATGGATCACAAGTGGGCAGCGGTTGGTGGAGGGGGAAGGCCCTCACCAGGCAGTGGCAGGGAAGGAAGCTGGCATGATTCCACCGCATAGGTGATGCCTGGGGCTTCTGCTGAAGGTCCTGCATAGTTACAGTGTGACCTAGGCTTTCATACGGCAGGCAACAGAACTCCTTCTTGAGGAAAAAATTATTTTCATTCCTTTCCTGAACAAATGTTTGTAGTCAGGAGGACACCTTGGTAACCTGCATCAAGGATGGAAGGTGATGCTCTGAGGACATGGATTGGAAGGAAATCACAATGAAATAGCTAATAGCTATGCATAGAAAATGTATTGGAAATTGGAAGTAGGGAAGAGTGGAGGAGAAGCAAGGAAACAGAGGAATCCTGGATCTGGGTGCTGGTGGAGACTATAACTTCAAGGGGACAGTGCCCAATGAGCAATACTTGGTGCTGGGGGGACTGGGGGGACTCTTGAGAGCAGGAATGTCCATTACTATATTTTGAAGTGGTTTTGTTTCTGTGAATTAAGTGTCATTTGTTTTCCCAAGTGTTCAGTAAAATGTGCTGCCACACACCAAATGCTTTAAGTCCAGGAGAAGGCCTGGGCTTCATGGCTCCTCTGGTGAGGATGGGAGGGCCCCACAGTTGCAAGAGACTGTGAGGGAGGATCCAGCTCCAACATGAGCTCATGGACAAGAAAGAGCATGAAAACAGTCCTGGAAAGTGCCAGAGAGCTATGGCGAGTGTCAGACTTTGCAAGAGAGGTGATAAGAAACTCGTGACAATTTTATACAGATCTCAAAGGCTAGGATGATCTTAGAGGCACAGTTTACAGTGTGCATTTTCCGCTATCCCTGACAGCATCAAGCATTGCAGAGAAAAGCCCAGAATCATGTTACTGTCTCTGGCTAGATCTGTACTTCACCCAACAGAGAATTCCTTGACACTTTTCATCTTCAACATCTATTAAACAAACCATTGTAGGGAGTAAGAATACACTTGTTCTTAATTGTTTCTTGCTATTGGCCCAGTGTTTCTTTCATAGACTATGACTCTATGTTGAGATCCTCAGATGAGTTTACTTATATTCTTCTTTGCAGAACTTTGCAAATTAGACACGAGCACCTGCCTATCCATTTTGCTGAATTCAGTATTTGGGCTGCTAAATGTAGTATAAAATAAAAAAATCAATATAAAATTATGTTTTAAGTTCTTTCATTGCTTTCTCTATATTTCCCCGGAGTCTGTTACAAGGTCTTGATATAACTACAATCTGTAAATGGCAGCCCTACTCCCATTTTCAACAATGCCATTCATCCAAGAATCCCAAAGCGTTTTTTAATAATGGACTCATTAATCCTCATAACACTCCTTCATCTGACACATGTAACTCTCACAACATGATATGTTAGTACTTACTCTAGATTTAATTTAACAGATTTTTCCCCCTGTTAAGGGTAGGCATTTACATTGACCTCATTTTAGTTGAGCTATCACTCAGATCTGAACAAGTTTGAATGGCCTCAACCCAAAATGATATCTTCTGGCAGATAGGAGAAAACCATCCGAAGAAGCAATTATTATTTTTTAAAGGAGAGGTTTCGGCAACAAATGGCCCTATAAATAAGCAAGTGGATTTTAATCACGGGCGAAGAGAGTGAGACATTTTGCCACTTTACAAAAATATGAATTTGAATAAATTTCAGAATTCCTAGGAGGGAGATAATAAAGGCTTAAGCTGTGACTGAAGGTTCTGGGTAGCAAGAGCTTAACCTCTTGTCTTATCAAAGAAGTTCATTTTTAATATTTCCTCTTTTTACACATGCCCTGTTTGATCTCTGTGTTTCCTTGTTTTTTGTTAATCCTCACCTGAGTATTATTTTTTTAAAATATATTTTATTGATTTTTTACAGAGAGGAAGGGAGAGGGATAGAGAGAAACATCGATGAGAGAGAAACATCAATCAACTGCCTCCTGCACACCTCCCACTGGGGGTGTGCCTGCAACCAAGGTACATGTCCTTGACCGGAATCGAACCCGGGACCCTTGAGTCCGCAGGCCGATGCTCTATCCACTGAGCCAAACCGGTCAGGGCGAGTATTATTTTTTCCATTGATTTTTAGAGAGAATGGAAGGGAGGGGGAGAGACACAGAGAGAGAGAAACATTGATGTGAGAGAGACAAATTGATTGGTTGCCTCCAGCACTTGTCCTGACCAAAGGGCTGGGATCAAGCCTGCAACTGAGGTACATGCCCTTGACTCCAATTGAACCTTAGACCATTCAGAATTGAACCTGAGACCCTTCAGTCCGAGGACTGACCTTTAACCTCTGAGCAAACCAGCTAAGGCTGACCTCTATATTTTCTGTGGCCAGAAAATACAGAGGTTTTTTGGAGTTAAAGTCCAGCAGTAGCAGAACTCTAGACCAGGGTGGATTGAGGTCAGGTATCTGAGAAAATGTGGCTAGTAGAATGGATTTTGGAGGTGGGCTACAATATCTATTGATTCATGTAAGCGGATAAAAGTTCCAAGGAGGAAAAAGCCTATGAACCAAAGTTAGTGGGCAAATGGGAGATTGGAGTCTGAGATTGACAAGGATAGGGGTGGGCAAACTTTTTGACTCGAGGGCCACAATGGGTTCTTAAACTGGACCGGAGGGCCGGAACAAAAGCATGGATGGAGTGTTTGTGTGAACTAATATAAATTCAAAGTAAACATCATTATACATAAAAGGGTACGGTCTTTTTTTTTTTTTTTTAGTTTTATTCATTTCAAACGGGCCGGATCCGGCCCACGGGCCGTAGTTTGCCCACAGCTGGACAAGGAGGTAGCACTTTGCTGGCAGAACTTTAGACAAATGTTCATGAGCAGTGTTCTTTTGGGATATCCTCCATCCCATGGTTATTCCTCTGTCACTTTTAAAGGCGTGGCATTCTGAACAGACATCTCAAGCTGACTTCTCCCTGTGGCTTCAGCTGTCACCTCTACATAGATTACTCTCAAGCCTCTCACCTCAGACTCTACCTCCTGCAGCAGTGATTTCAACCATATCAGACCCAATGCCCCTTTCATAAAAATATTTTTAATTTCCTTTTCATTATTATGAAATTCATATATAATATAAATCACCTATACACATAATAAAAATACTATAAAAATGAAGAAGTTATTAATACAATATATATTTCAGCATGAAAATCCTTGGGCACAACTATACCAGGGGACAAGACAAAGGGTCAGATGTTTGCACCTTACAAATAATACAAGGATGACATAGTGACAAAGCCAGGAAATACAGGTGTACAGTAGCAGCAACTCTAATGTCATGACTAGTGTTGCCATTGGTGGTATGACCTTATGAAATGGTCACCAGTTCTTGGTCAAGTTTTAAACCAAGCAACATACAATCTACCATTTGACTAATATAGCAGCTGCATTCCAGAAAGTTGTATATTGTTGGAGATACAAAAGCACTTTGCATTTATATGTAACATAGAATTAGGCTCTGAGCTTAGATCATTGATTTTTTCCTACATCAGTGGTTCTCACATTTTTTTTTTTTTGTCTCAGAACCCCTTTACACTCTTAAAAATTATTGAAGAACTCAAGAACTTTGTTCATGTGGGTTATTTAATATTGATATTTACTGCATTAGAAATTAAAACAGAGAAATTTTAATAACATTTATTTATTATTTATTTAAAAACAATAATCTTATTACATGTTAACATAAATAACATTTTCATTAAAAATGTCTTTCCAAACAAGAGATAGTTTGTTGAAAAGAGTGGCATTGTTTGACAGTTTTGCAAACATTTGAAATGTCTGGCTTAATTGGAGACAGCTAGGTTCCCATATTTGCTTCTGTATTTCATTTCTTGTGATGTGGTATTTTGCTGGAAGCATTTGAAGAAAATGCAGCCATACCTAGATAGGTAGTTGGAAAAGGCAAAAGTGTTGTAATAGATTTTCCATTGTGGATAATGTTCTTTGATGAGACACAAAACTCAACAAGTGATCGTTTCTTAAAAGCTATTTTAATGTAGAACCTGAAATTATATCAATGAATATCTTGTACTCTGTTATATTAACATCCATTAGTCTATCTTGCACTTTGAGTGGATCTTTTTACCATGCATGCTTTGGTAACATGATGCATTGGCCATTTGTAAAGTATTGGCTCACTGAGTTATATAGATCTTTTAAATGTTGACATATTTCATCATACAAAAGCAACAAATCACATTCATTAATATTGCCACTAAACTCATCAGAAAGGTTTTTAAGTATTGGAAAGCTGTAAGGCTCATGGTGGTAGCTGCAAATTTTCTACAGTTCTAATTCTTGCTTGAATGCTTAACTGTTATCATTGGCAACATGTGCTTTTTAAAAAAGTATATTTTATTGATTTCTCACAGAGAGGAAGGGAGAGGGATAGAGAGTTAGAAACATCGATGAGAGAGAAACACTGATCAGCTGCCTCCCACACACTCTCTACTGGGTATGTGCCCCCAACCAAGGAACATGCCCCCGACCGGAATCGAACCTGGGACCCTTGAGTCCGCAGGCCGATGCTCTATCCATTGAGCCAAACCAGTCAGGGTGGCAACATGTGCTTTTTAAGTTATTTCTTGGAAATGAATATATATATATATATATATATATATATATATATATATATGAATTTTATTTTTATTGTTGAGAGTATTACAGTTGTCACCCAATCCCCCCATTTACCCCTCTTCACCCAACTCCTGCACCATCCCAGGCCATCACCTCACTATTGTCTGTGGGTTATACATATACACATTTAAGTTTTTCGGTTAATCTCTCCCCCCCTACCCCCACCCCTTTGAGATCTGTCAGTCTGTTCCATGCTTCCGTTTCTCTGGATCTATTTTGTCAGTTTATTTTGTTCATTAGATTCCATATATAAGTGAGCTCATGTGATATTTGTCTTTCTCTGATAGGCTTATCATAATAATATCCAGGTTCATCCATGCTGTCTCAAAGGGTAAGAGATCCTTGTTTTTTTACAGATGCATAGTATTCCATTGTGTAAATGTCCCACAACTTTTTATCCACTCATCTATTGATGGGCACTTGTGCTGTTTCCAGATCTTGGCTCTTGTAAATAATGTTGCTATGAACATAGGGGTGCATATAGTCTTTCTGATTGGTGTTTTGGGATTCTTAGGATATATTTCTAGAAGTGGGATCATTGGGTCAAATAGCAATTGCGTTTTTAATTTTTTGAGGAAACTCCACACTGTTTTCCACAGTGGCTGCACCAATCTGCATTCCTACAAACAATGTACTAGGGTTCCCTTTTCTCCGCATCTTCTCCAGCACTTGAGTCCACTTTGAGAAACTGTGGATCAACTTTATTCATTTATAGACCATTTTGTTTCCTCTTTTCAATTGGTTCCCTACCTCTGACTATTCAAATCATTTCATGTAAGTCCTCATGTTTTAATAGGAACTTCTAGAAAAATTCAGAGATGGCTACATCCAAAGATGTGAAAGGCCTGGTAGAGTGTTGGGATCAATGTAATCCCCTCTTGGCCTCACTTCAGAAAGCTTTAAAAAAACCTTTTACTATCCTCCAGAAAGAATTGTTTTAAGGCCTGGAGGGAAGCGGGAGCCCCTTATTCTAATCTGACTTGAGCTGTAGTCAGAACCTACTTTGGCCCTCAGCTCTAGTTATGGGACAATGTGGTTTTGAGAATGTGTGGGATTTATAGCTTGAAAAATGCCAGAAAATCAGGAATTTAAATCCCCCCTGATTTATGCCCAGCTTGTCAAGGCTAGAGCCTTAAGAATGCTAAATGTTTGAGCCCGCCTGTGAGGGTGAGCTGTGTTCTGCTTTGCAGATGATGATGATTAACAATGGGCACCCCCAAATGTGTTAGTTGCTCTCAACTGTAACCTTGACACTTGGTCCATTCCTGCTTTGTGAGGTGTTATAAATTTATAAGAACATTCTCTGATTTTCTTAGCCAACATTTCTGAAACTGGTTACCTGGGAGCAGAGGGTTAAGCATCCTTTATCTCTGTTCACGTATCTGAGGAGCTTTCTTGTTGAATGCTGAAAGCATCCCATGTCTTGACTACAGGATAATTCTTTACCCCCGGAAGAGACAAATACAAGCACACTCATTTGCTGTGTGCATTTGTGGCTGCTCATTATGGATCCAAGAGCATTTGGTGCAAAAAAACTGGACCCTCCTCCCCCATACGGTTACTGTAAATGGTTTAAATCAATCCCTTTTATGCAGCCTCGGGTACAGGAAGCACAATACAGTGACTAAATATGCCATTTAAATTCTTCTCAGGCAAAGGTTAAAAGAGAAGTGGGAGGAGGAGCGGGGAAAGCCAAGATTGGCGAGGTAGCTGTATTCAAATATTTTTGATAGGTTTCTAAGATACATGTCTCTTTTTCCAAAGCAAATGCATTCATGCCCAAGAAAGAAAACAAACAGGGAAAATGTTAGCTCTTATGCTGGTGAGCTCATGAGAAATGCCAAAAGAGTTGTTTGTACCCGGCCACAAATATCAGGGTTTCTTCATTGTTGAGCTTTGATGCTCAGAATCAGGCAGAACGTTTCCATGACAACTAATAGATGTTATGTTTATTTACCGAGTGGCAGGGAATGACAGTGTCAGCAACTGACATTTCTGTTTCTTTCGCCTCTTTTTCTCCCTTGTAAAGATTTGTTTTAGTAGATGAAAATGCCAACAGTGTCTTCTATTTTATTTGTCAGAGTTTCTACGGCAAAAGTAAACAGCAGTTTAATTTGATTCAGTTATTCCATGAAGCATCCCTTAAAAGCCCATTGCTTTATGGGCTTTGGAGAGCGCTTACAGCAGGCAGTTGCTGGTGAGATGATTTGCAAAGTGAAAAGCAAATTTCAGGTTTTATTCACTTGAAAACGATCTAACAACTGCATTCCAGGCCGTCTAAAGCGACACAGGTCTCATTAACGTCCTCTAAATTCCACATGACCTTGTTTATGCTGCTCCCCGATATATTCCAAAGGGGTCTATTAAGACTTATAACAAGACTACAACCTCAGCAGAGATGGGAGATGGCACCACAGGGTGGGCGGGTACAATTCCTCACTGGTTAAAAATAACGACATAGTCCACTTGGTTATCTGCCTGTGGCTTGTCTGCCCTCTAAATTACCTGCGGTCAGTTTTTAATGCTGAACTGGCTTCCTCTTACTATCCAGCTGGTGTGTGCTCAAGGGATCCAAACCAATGCTAGCACTGGCTTTAAGAACACACAATTAGCAAGGCAAGCTGCTGCTGGGGACCAGGCAGGAGGCGGGCAGGGGGAGGTGGATATTCATGTTAGTGCTAACGCAGAGAACTGGCTTTTTCTTAGTCTCTGTTTTGTATTATCTGTGCTGCTGCTCTATTTAATTCGAACAATTGAAACTTGAGACACTTCCAGTTTTTGAGACAAGCTCTCCTAGTGCTTAGGAAACAAGTCAATGTGTGACTATTGCCTGAAACACCCTCCCTGACCTCCTGAGTGAGTCAGGTAGAAAGGCGCTTCATCACTTCGCTGGGTTCATTTGTTGCAAGCATGTCTGTCACAGCTTGAAAGCAGGGATTGAGTTACTCATCGTTGTATCCACAGCACCTAGCACAGTTTCTGGCACAGCAGGCATTCAGGAAACCTTTGTGGAATAAATAACGAGTGAGTGAATTGTCATAATCAAGCTCCTGAGTGGAATTAGGCATTCTGTCCTTTGATTGCATTGCCATTACAGCATCCCCCCACATTTGTGGCTGTTTCCAGTTCTGTGGGATGAATGCCTAAGTGTCCTCTTAAGGAGGAGCCCACATTTCTCAAGAGGATGGTCTCTTTTGCACGCACATCAAGAGAATAATACAACAGAAAAGTAACCAAGGAAAGGACAGGTCCTGATGAGAGTCACGTCTAGCAGCAAGTAGGTTGTGAGAGACGAGGAATAGCACTGAAGACCTGGAACTTGGGTTTTCTGTCACTAGATAGACACCATCTCTGAGTCTTAATAAACTCACATCTAAAATGAGGTGTTTCAGCAAGATCACCTTTTCCCAAATTGTGTCCTAATGGACACCAGTGTCTACAGTGTATTAATAAACTCTTCTGGAACAACCAAAAATCAACCAATAACTGTGTAAAACTAAATGAAAAAGGGATACTCAGAGTCCCATGAGTAAGCATAGCCTGAAAAAAATTCCCGTGTTGAAAACTAATCCCTAATGTGTTGGTATTTGGAAGTGGAGGCTTTGGGAGGTGCTTAGGTCATGAGGGTGGGGCCCTCATGAATAGGATTAGTGCTCTTATTAAAGAGACCCCATACCAGCTGGTGTGACTCAATGGTTGAACGTTGACCCTGAGCCAAGAGGTCTCAGTTTAATTCCGGGTCGGGGCACATGCCCGTATTTCGGGCTCGATCCCCAGTGGGGAGCTATGCAGGAGGTAACTGATCCATGATGTTTCTCTCTCATTGATGTTTCTATCTCTCTCCCTCTTAAAAAAAAAAATCAATAAAAACTAAAAAAAAAAAAAAAAAAAAAAAAGTCAAAGATCCCAGAGATCTCCCTTGTCATTTTGGCCATATGAGGACACAGGGAAGAGGTGTGTGTCCGTGAACCAGGAAGTAGGCTCTCACCAGACACCAATCTTCTGGTGCCTTGATCTTGGACTTCCCAGCCTCCAGAACTGTGAGATATAAATTTCTGTTGTGCATAAGCTGTCTCATCTATGGTATTTTTGATATCGCAGCTTGAATGGACTAAGAAAGTAATAAGATTATAGATATTCCTGGGCTCCCTGATGTTGCTGCTCTCTGGCAGATTTCATGATCTGATCTTTGTAGTGGCTTAAATTATAAGGTCTTTATATGGTGAAGAAAGACATGGACGCTCAATTGGAAAATGGGCAAATGACAGAATTTTCAAGAAAGTTCTAGTAATCAGACATTTCTGTTCCCTCTGCTTTCTTGAGTTTCCTATATTTTAAACTACTCCAAATAGATCCTAACCATAGCTGGTCTTCCATTAATATAGCTGAAAAGGTCTGGTGAATGCTATGGAATTCTCCCCCCAGCCCCCACCTTGGAAGTGGTATTGTTTTTCATGTTCCATATGATGACGTCAGCAGGTCCAAGTTAAGTCTAATTGCTGTCCCCTACGCAGCACCTGTTCGTGTTTTCTTCCAGTGCTTGTGGGCATTCTTCTGTGGCCTTACTCCACCTACCAGAGTATCACTTGACTAATGACACATCAAGTCTCTCAGAAAAGTGACCAAGGAAAGGAACAGCAAGTCATCCAGCATTTGGAATATGAATTCTGTGTCACACACAAATACATTGCTTGCACAATGTTGAACCTGCCTGCTTTCTCCTCCACTCTTATGTTGTGTATGCCTACAGATACAAATCTGATTTGTAACAAAAATACTGATGTTTTAAGATGAGAATTTGGCATTGCCTTCAACAGTCAAGGCATGGAAAATGATTGCGTCGTGCGACTTCAGAAGTAGATGGGATAGTTTACAGAGAGTCTCATCGAGGAGTTTTTAAACTGTGCCGCATGGAGCCCAAGGGCTGTCTGAGCTGCCTGCCACAGGAAATACTGGGCTCCAGGTCTCTGTCCTACTCCAAGCAGCTCCTTCATCATGTATTTTAGTTATCAGAACTGCTTGTAAGATCTTATTTTGAGAATAGCTCCATAGCTATATAAAAGCCTGCAAACCACATACCTAGTCTAATCCCTTTGTTTCAGATGAGAAAGAAAAGGCGGCATTTACTTTCTTTCAGGTGGAATTCGAGAAGCAAAGTCCCAACTGGCCCTCACCTGTGCCCACTCCCTATCACATCGTCTTCCCACTCAGCAATAATGTTTATCAAGGTCAGATTTATTTGAAGTTTGAGTCAGAGTCACAAAATTTCAGACCCTGAAGGAACTCTTAGTTTTCTGTGTGTGTTTTTTTTTTTTTTACATTGCCCACAAATGATTGCTCATATTCACTGTTGACAAATTATAGAAGATACACAGAGCTGGGTAAGATGGGTCAGGAAAAGGAAACTGGTCAAAGTGGCTGTGACTTTCAATAATTTCTATGATTTGAATTCAGTGCACAAAATATTACTTTTCATTTTCAATACCATCGCCGCCCTTTCTAAGCAGGCTTCTCTGAACTGCAGAGTGCTAACACGTGGCAATGACATTTCCCAGTTTCCCTTGCTGGGAGAGTCTTGGTTAGATTTCACCAGAGGGGACACTCCCTGGAGATTTGGACAGCAGAAGGGAAGGAGAAGTCATTATTCTCTTAGCAAGAACAGAGAGCTGGTGTATTTTGCTGGTGGCTTAGATTAGAATATCGTCCTAAGAAACACCCTCTTCCGTGCTGTGGGCAGCTGAGAGCATCTCATTGTAGGTCTTTCTGAGAATCAACCATGTTAGTGCTACAGAAGCTGAGGCCATTGGTGGTGGCTTCCCAATAATCAGTATTTACCGATTTCCGGAACGTGGCCTTCCTGCTCTCTCGACTCTCCTATGGCTGCGTGTCCTCTCGTTCCCTGTATTAAACCGAGTAGTTTCTGTTTTCTGGATGGAGGCCTAGTAGTTTCAGAAATTTATTTCTTCCACGAACATGACATAGCGGGGATGTAGGTGGGTGGTAAGGAAATGGATATCTGAAGCTGGAGGAGACAGCTTCAAATGTTTTTAATTCCCTCATGTGATGTGGCCAAAGAGAATAATAAACCAATAGGAGCCTCCCTGGGCAGAGCCAGAGGCCCTGGAAAACAGAACAATGTTCCAGGAAACAGAACCGGCCTCATAGAGTGACTATCCCCACTTCAAGGTTGGGGGTCCTTCAAAGTATCTGCTCAATGGATTCTTATATTTCAGTGACTGGCATGGGACTTGCCTTTTTCCTCTTCCAAGTGGGAGGGTGTATTGAGGCTATTCTTGATGAGTTTCCTCACTGTTGGGGTGTGTATGGTGGAGGTGGGGGCCAGGCAGCTTTACTCCTCAGCTCATAGGTTATCAGATCAGGAGGAGTCTCATTTGGATCTGCTGGAGAAGTCTGCACATCTCCCAGAGATCCAAGACTCGTGCTTTGGACTCCATGAGTGGTTAGAACTTTGCGTTGTCTTTCCACCCCGCATCAACTGGTACCTTACCTTTTAAAGAACACAACATTTATATTTTCCTTAATAGTAAATGTAACATTTTTTAACTGTAGAAGATTCAAGAATTATAAAAAAGCATAAAGCAGGAAAAAAAATAATGCCCAACCCAGGAAATAATCACTATTATTTTGTTCTGATTCTTATCAATCTTTTAAGTTAATATACACATACTATATTTCAAAAACACAGGTGATGTATATCCTTTAAGGGTACTTTGCATTAATTAGTATAGGCCAGGTTATGCTACTGTAACAAAAGATCCTCAGTTCTCAGTGGCTTATAATATCCAAAGTTTCTCCTTCATGCTGCATGCTCATTGCAGTTAGTCCCAGCTGTGCTTCACATCATCTTCATTCCAAGGACCCACCGTGAAAGAGTAGCCTCTGTTTAAAACAATCTCCTGGAAGAGGGAATAGAGACTATGGTAGATCATGCACTGGCCATTAAGCTTCTGCATGGAAGTGACATGTGACACATGCTATTTTTGCTTTCATTTCATTTTGGAAAGCAAGTCATATGGCCAAGTTTAATATCAAGTGGATAAAAAATATATTCCTTTCAGGAAGGGGTAGATAATATCTGTGAACAATAATACTTATGCTGCTTAGCTAATTTAATGTTCCACACTCCTTTGTAAGTACTGGAATTGTTATACAATTAATGGGGTGTTGTTTCTCAGTGTGAGAGTTTTTGTACATCTCCATCTTTGTTCTCTTTCCGTGGGCAGGGAATAGTGGATGGGTTGGAGACACTACCACCAGTGGAAATGAATTTGTGATCAATACATAGCGACACTATCTAAAGGAAAATTCTAGAAGTTTATAGAAGTAAATCCAAACCAGCAGAAAATTTAAATGACAGTAAATCCTCACTCTCCGCAATAAGTTCTTGGAAACTGCAACTCTAAGTGAAACGGCACATAAGGAAACCAGTTTTCCCATAGGCTAATTGACATAAACAGTAGTTAAGTTCCTACAGCATATTTCTGGTCACAGAAACATCACCAAACTTCTAAATCAATACCCAGAACACTTCCAATATTTAACATTGAAATAGATGTGAACTCTACATGCATTTAAGAAAGATGGATAAAAAGAACTCTTTTTCTAACGTCTTTATTCCAGCTCAGGGTCACAAGTGGCTGGAGCCCTTCTGTTGCAGGGCTACTCACAAATGCGCCCTCAGACTAAGATGATTTAGATGCACCAGTTCATCTAACACGCACATCTCTGGGGTACAGCGGAAGCCAGGGCTCCTGGAGAAAACCCATGCAGACATGGGGAGAATGCGCAGACCCCGCCCAGATGGTGGCCCAGCCCAGGAATTGATCCCCCCCCCTCCCCGTTGTCATAACGAAAGGACTTTGAACAAAATGACGTTATTCGAGGACACTGTACTTTCTCAATTCAAGGATTAACTTACTCAACAGAAATCTTCAACAAATGGTGATCCTTACCTGGCTTCTCCACGCTGAGAGAGGGCCAGTTTCCTGGCACCATGGCAGCCCTTTCTAGCAGCTGGTTCAAGGTTCCATATGTAATCAGAGCCAGTGTTTTGGGTTCACATGCCCACATCTACCTATCTCTGTCAGCCTCCCACCTTCTGTTCTCAAAGGCTCTGCCTGGGGGGTCAGGCTGCAGCCTCGTAAATCTGAAATCACCTGCTCATTTTCTTGGTACCCAGCTGTTCACTGGATGGTCTGAGAACAGAAGGAAAGTGTCCATCCTCCAGCCCCCCATGTGCTTCTGGCCCTTGGCTCATGGTGTCACCTCCTGTGCTGAGGAGGGTGTGAAGTGCAGTCACCATCCATTATGTCCTCACCGGGCCCACAGGTGTCTGCCCAGAGGCGGGGGAACATTCATAAAGCTTCGTGGCTGCCCTGCCCTTGGCTTTCTAATTGTCTCTATTCTGCATTCATTCAATGTGCAGAGAGTCAGTTATTCACAGACAATAGCAATCCATGCTTTTCTTTATCTTGCAAGTGTGGTTTGACTTCCAAGTCCACCCCCAGGATGCCCCCACTGAGCCTCCTTTGCTCAGCCTGTAGGGAGGTCACCTTTTGTGCAGCCCCAGGTTTGCACAACCAACAGCCACCTCTGGCAATGCACCATGCTTTCTCCTTAGCCCGTGTCCCATGCTCACTGTCCCTGCTGCCTCCTTTCCTAGTCAGCTTCAGGGGTTGTTTGCTTTTATTTATTATTCACCAAAGAGGGTACATGTTTTGCATTTAATAAGCCACTGCACACACAAGCTCCTTCCTTACTGACCTGGCGTGGACTGTGGTGTTTGCTAGATCGACCAACCTCCCCTGAAGGCAATGATTAACCCTCTTGTCTCCTGCTGTCTGCTGGACTCGCCCACAATGAACACAACTCTAAAACACAACAGTATCCTTTAGCTCTTTGTTTTCAGTCGAGTCCTCTAAAGAGGCAAATTCCAGTGTTTTTCTAATTTTTTTTTAATATGCCAGAAAATCAAAGAAAGGCCGCCCAAACTGTAGGATTCTTGATTTGAACACAAACACCAGGAATGGAGACAGGGTTTCTGTCTACAGTATACTCATCCACAGGTTTGACGGTTTTCCTCATATGCCTTGCCTTTGGTGAATGCGGTGGAAGAAGAGAATGCTAATTGTACTGTCTGCAAATATGGGCACTTCTTCAGGAGACAGTAAATTTAGTGTCAGTAGAGGGAAGAAAGATCTGGAATGGTGTGGCTCTGGGGTTCAAGGATTAAATAGGTTTCATCCCAGTGCATTTGATGAGTTTTCAACCCTGAGATTCTGTAAGTCCATGTGACTGTGTCTCCTCGTCAAAATGAGCTCAGAAGGAAAAAGCAAATGGAAAAGCAGTTCCCGAGACACATTGTTCCTCTCCCTTAGTGCTCTGTTTGGATATCTGAAGAGCAGCTTTCTCAATGCCTGGAGTTTATCTTTGGCTGCAAGACAAGCAAACACTGGGCCCGGAGTCAGGAGAGAAGGAGGGGGAATAACAACAAAAAGACCCCTTGCCAGGAGTGTAGAGGAGGAGCCAGCGGAGCCAGCCTCCTGACTGTCACGGCGGGGTTCTGAGGCCTGGGACAGCTGCGGAGCCCATCACCTCCGGAGGGAGGGTTTGTTCCGTCCCTGGCTTCCTGGCTCCCACCCTCTCTGCACATTGTCTCCCGCTGAGTTCATTCTTGGCTGGTCCTCACTCAAAGGCAAGAGAGCCAGGTGCTGGGGTGGAGCCAGGTTACAGACCGCAAGTTCATCCACCTTTGTGATATGAAAGCTCAGGGGGAAAGTGTGAGATGGAAAGCTTAAAGGAGTCTTGAATCCACTCTGAGGATAAGCTGCGAAGGAACTGGCATTTAGGAGAACAAGATGGTGGTTTAAAGAATGGTTTTTGGAAAGTTGGGGATTTTCTACCTCTGCCAAAGCAACACACCCCGGTGTATTGGGGGATGTCTGCTGTTAGCTCCTCTTGGGCTGCATGAAGGAGAAACAAATGGCTTTTGTTGTTCGGGAAAGACTTATCAAGCTCCTTGGCCACCCTGTTGGAGGACAGTACCCCAGGATTTGTGTGGAGTTGCTGTAAAAGAACAGGCTTGATCTCTTTGACCATGTTAGTGTTGGGTAGATAGGGAGTAAAGCCATGTATTAAGCTGTTATAAAATGACAAAAGCTAAAGAGCTTCTTGGTATCACTGGAGAATTGATGATAAGGGTCTGACCAGTCAGGATAACACTCTCTCTCTCTCTCTCTCTCTCTCTCTCTCTCTCTCTCTCTCTCTCTCTCTCAAAAATCCCAACATGATGCAGGCTCTTCTCTGGCCCCAGCTTAACCAGGTCTAGTCTTGACCTGCCACCCACTCTCAGGAGTTAACTCTTCCCAATATAAATCTATACTCTCTAACTACTTCAATTGGCATCTCTACATCTTAAACAGAACACAAATCTAAGTATCCAGTAACCCAGGTTTGTCTTTGAAAGGGTGGGTGAAGCATACATTTTAAAAACAGATATTTTCATAAAAACAGAGGTATTGGTTTTATACCAATAAAGGATGAATTATCTTTATACCAGAAAGGTTGAATTACCGATGTAGAATCAATATCAATTATGTTTAAAAGCTCCAAGTTAAAAAAAATTATTTGCTTGGATTTTAATATCTCTAATAAGTTTAAATAAGGCAAACAGAAATTACAGAGAGACATGTTTTGGATCAAGAAAAGATGTTGATAATAGAATTTTTCCAAGATGAATATAGACTGACTGGCTGGTAATGGGCTTCCTAGATTCAAGGTGTTCAAGCAAAGTCTAGAGAAGTATTTGTTTATTAAGTAGTTTTAAGGTGCATAAACAGCAGTGAGCATTATACTTCATTAACTAAAGAGTCATTAATTTGTGAGCCCCTAAAATGAAACGTAGAATTATTTTTACATGCACATTTTTTGGGGAGATTGTGTTTTTCTTTCTTTTTTAAAATCACAATCTTTTTACATGATAAATCCCTTATTGATTGGCTCTCCATGTAAAGAGTTAAGCTCTCCAAGTAAAGCTTCCAAGTAGGTCTTTACAGCTCCACCCTTCAATGTAATTATTCCGATGAGGATCAACAGACATTTGAGGATAATTTCTAATATGAAAGGTGGAAATAACAATTAAAAAAAGAGAATAGAGACAATGATACAGGGAGAAGAAAAAGATAAAGCAATAACACACACACACACACACACATACACACACACACACACACCCCGACTCATTAATATACTTAGAGAATTAAGAAGATATTTAATGACATGATGGGCTGGGAACTATATAAAAGGAACATTCAGAAGACAAAATGGAGCTCTTGGAAATTAAAATTATGAGGGCAGATATGAAAAATTCACAAGAATAGCCGAGACCGGTTTGGCTCAGTGGCTAGAGCATCGGCCTGTGGACTGAAGGGTCCCGGGTTCGATTCCGGTCAAGGGCATGTACCTGGGTTGTGGGCACACCCCCAGTGGGAGGTGTGCAGGAGGCGGCTGATTGATGTTTCTCTCCCATCGATGTTTCTAACTCTCTATCTCTCTCCCTTCCTCTCCGTAAAAAATCAATAAAATATATTTAAAAAAAAAACACAGAAAAATTCACAAGAATAATTTGAAGACAAATTGAGAAAATCTTGAGAAAGTTGAAAGAGAGAACAAAGAAATGGAAAATGGGGGGGGGGGGAGTGAAGATTAGTCCAGGATATCCAACATTTGAATAAATGGGAGACATGTATAGCATAGAGGATGTTATCAGAGAAATAATTCAAGGAAAATTTTCTGGACCCAAAGTACATGAGTTTCCAGGTAGAAAGGGACTAACAACTATGCCCTTTAATATGTTTTTTTAATAGATTTAAAAAATACTCATGTCATGGTATAGAAGTATGCAATTTTATAATATTGGATCAAAGAGGAGATTCTAAATTTCTAAAGAGGAAGGAAGGAAAGAAGAAAGAAAGAAGGAAGGAAGGAAGGAAGGGAGGAAGGAAGGAAGGAAGGAAGGAAAGAAAGAATAAATAAATAAGGAAATGAAGACCAAATAAATAGGTCATATACTAATGACTGGAAGTCAGAACACTTGAACAGTAGAATTGAGTAAATAATTTATTATAAAGAGAAAGTTATTGCAACCCAGAACCTTATACCCAGCCAAGCTATCAATTAGATAGAAGTAGGAGTGGTGTGAGTAGCGGAGCTAGTACAGTTGGGGTGGGGGCAGGAGGAGAGATACTTTTTCACACATTCAAGATACTATGAAAACAATGGCAAACTCTAGATAGCATACACACCAGGGATGCTGGAGCAATGCTCACCGGGGACGTTCATAGAAACAGCATGAATTTTTCCCACTGCCTACCACATCCAGGACGTTTTCCCACTGCCCACCACACCCAGGGGACGAGCACAATCTGACAGAGCTAAATGACAGACTCTGGAGAAGGTACTCAGATACTTAGACTTGGGGGTGGGGCTCGGGCTTTTAAACTGCATACTTAGGGAAGCATCAATATATCCTCTGTGTAATCAGAGATTGGGGTACAGTGGTAATAGTACTTGGCAGAACTTATCTTCAGACCTTTTCTGCCAAGACGCTATTTTTAATTAAAGATAGCATCAGACCCTCCCTGGAGTGATCAGTGGGCTAGGATTCAAGCCTTGAGGTTGCAACTGTCTGAAGAAGCAAGTGGTGGTGGACCTTATATCATCAGCATTCATAGTTAGTAAAGCACCAGCCCTTGCCCTGGGGTGACTGGAGAACTGGGGTCCAATGTTATTGATGATCAGAATTGATCGCCTGAAGCACGAGGCATACCCTGTTTAAACTGAGCTTTGAAGGAAGTTGGCACTTCCTGGGAGGTCAGTCTGTAGGGTATCCATCTTGGACAAGTTATCCAGTTCATCTTAGAAGAGCTCAGTTTTCTTTACATGCACCTTTTCAGAGGAAACTACTAGATGATGTGTTCCACCATATTGAGGGGGAAAACAAAGAGGAAGGCATACAATCCAAGAAAAAGAGGATACACGTGGAAGTGGCCAAGATGATTACCAGGATGACGGTGAAGGGAGGTTGCCAGGCGGACAGCTAGAAATGTCCCTATCCTACACGGACGCTCCTAGGGGTGAAAAGGAAAATAAGACCATAGATTTGGACTTGTTTGCTTTATTACCATTTGAAAAACAAATGCATTTCCCTGTCTGGAGTCACTGGCCACACATTTTTTTCTTCCAGCTCTTAAATCACTGACATGGAAAAAAGGGGGAAAACCAAAGTGAAATACAAATTGAGCCATGCGTCAAGAGGCTCCTTTGTTGGTCCCCAAAGGTCTTAGAGCCCGTCCAGACTCCTGGATTCTTTGGCAAACCCACTCCCTGAGAGCAGCCAAGCATCCTCTACAGTTACCTTTCCAAAGCAAACTGGGGAGAATTACCTCAGAAGTCAGATCAGATAATATGAAACAGCTGCCTCTCTACCTCTTCAGAACAACTCCTTTCTAGAGTAAAGGTTTGCTACCTTTTGCACAAAAAATAATCTGGGGATATTTTTAAAAACATGCAAATATACACACACACATACAGATTCCTGCCTCGAACTGTGGAAGGTCTGATTCAGTGGGGTGTGAATTGAAGCTCAATCGTCTGCATCTTTAACATATGGTTCCATCTCAGAGAAAACCAGTCTACAGACTGGGTTCCCAGGATCCAAAAAGTACACTTATGATGGAATCCCATGAGCATGTTCCCTTCTCATTAACCCCAGCAGCATGGGACCTGCTCTTGGCGAATGAGTTGGCATTTTTTAAAGAATAATATGAAGCTCTCCTCGCATGGGAATGAGCTTGTGCTCAAAAGAGTCATTCCCATGTCCTCTGAGGACTGTTTTATGGTCCTAGCGGGAGCTTCAACAATATTATGCCACCAGTGTTTAGGTAATTTAGTGACATAAAAGTGATCAAGCAGAATTATAAGGAGGATTCCCAGGAGAAATAATCTTGCTTTCTGTCGGAGCATCGAAATATTTTTTTTGGCTTCAACAGAGGGCTCAATTCTCCTCTTGTCAAGATCTTAATCCTCCAAGATCAATTTTGCTTCATCACCACTGCTGCCACCCTCCCATAGCACCGCCAAAACTTCATTCTCTATTGGGTCTTGGTGCTTTAGTGAAAGCAATTACTTTCTGCTTTGTATCATACGGACTCTGCATATATATATTTGTTTCTCTAACTGGAGTATAGACCCTTTGAGGTGAAAAAATATCTTTTTAATCCTTATCTCAACTATACAAGTGCCTATTGGGTGATGCCATATAAGGTGATAGACTGAGTCAGTGAAATTGTATACTTTCCCCAGTCACTTAACTTCATAAAATATAGTGAGTATAACTCATAGTATTTTTGATGTTTTTCTAACATTTTAAAATTAATATTTGTCTAGTTATTAAAAGTAGAAATTTTTTTTATCAAGAAAATAGTTTCAAAATGAAAATGAAATTTGGAATAACTACTTGCAGAAATTTAAGTGGATCACACCCATCCTTTAAAAAAAGAAAAATGATAACAAATCACTTCTCAGTTTTTATGCTTCTACAAGCCACTTTCTCCATTTTTACTAATACAATAATAATAATAATAATAATAATAATATACAGTTATCTCCCCTTATCCTCAGATTTGCTTTCTGCAGTTTTAGTTACGCATGGTCAATAGTGGTCTGAAAATATTATATGGAGCATTCCAGAAATAAACAGTTCATAAGTTTTAAATTTCACATTGTTCTGAGTAGCATGATAAAATCTTGCACTTAAATGTTAAGATGAAATATCTAAAAGGATTGTGGAGGCATCCTTTTATTTAGATCAAGGACTCAATATCTACTTTTTCAAGAAATTTTAGCAAAACCTATAATCCCTACAATTGGCAACATCAGTGGGGCTATTGATTCATTTAACTTGTTTGTTGGTTTGGATTAATTGGTGGTGGGAATCTAGCAAGAGGAAATTAATTTCTTGACAAGAACAGTGCTAATATTAATAGCTAAACTGATACACACTCTTATCCACCAAGGAAAGCTGGAGAAACCTGGGTAGAAGTATATCACTTAAGGGTTGGGAAGAGCCAGCAGCATGTACTTGAAGCGCCTCGATAGTCTAATTACAGAAGAAGAGGAAGGGCAAAGAAAAAGGGAATGAACAATGGTGATGAGTGGGATGTGTGTGGGGGGAGGTCATGAAGTCTGACCATTTATCACATGAAATATTGGACTGAACTGGGGTTGGGTAACTTTGGACACTGCAAAGGCCCTATCCTTACTCCCTGAACCTTGGGGTAATCTTTAGACATTACCATTAATTATTTAGACTCAGAAGGCTGCAACAACATCTTGATTCATTGGCGAAGTGACAAGCATATGGTGTGTTTTGCAAAGCCCCAGCTTTCTGTTGAGAGGAAGCTAACATTAATTCCTTACAAACCCTACAGGGACTTTCCAAGCCAGCCGTTGTTAACATAGTTTGACATCAAAGTTGGAGAGCTTGGAGGAGTTTTGAAAAATAAGTTAGATACAAATTAGTAGCTCTACGCAGGCTGGTGACAAGGAGGCTTCTGAGGCAGCATAGCTTCCCCGCGTGGAGCACCAGAGCATCAGACAGCTTTGCAGCTTGATGGATAGTCGAGGTGGCAGGTCTATTTAGTGGGTCCTACAGGATGGTGCTTGGAATCTGGTGTTTCCTGCAGTGCTTGGCGCTCTGACAACCTTGGCTCAGGCAAGAGCCCAGTTCAGAGTCACTGAGTATGTGGTATGATCATGGTCAGGGCTGCCTTCTGGTTGACGGAGGCAAGCAGCCCACCCTCTGCCAACACACAAGCTGTTGGAGGGCACCCTCGGGGGAAATGTGAGAGGTGGGAGAGAATGGAAGGTCAGGGTGTGGTGATATGAAGTGAAAGGTGCATGAAGAACTCCTCATCATCTGCGGCCCATATACTTACTGTTTTCACTGCTTCTGACAGGGCCTCAAATTTAAGCTGCAACGTTCATGTTCTAGGGAGAGATTTGTTCTTCCAACTCGCAACAGACTCTTAGGGACTTCCTAGGCAAATACTTCATTTCTTGCTCTCTGTCTTCTCTGTCAGTTTCCGGACCTCCTTAGACCTCTATCCAAAAGGCATGGTAATGTTTGAATTTTATTTGTTGAACAAGTTTATAGAATGTGGTTTGCTCAAGAATTCGGTCTCTTGTGGTAATAAGGGCTCACAATTAAGGCACAAAATAAACAGAGATTTTCTTAGGAACTAAGGGGGGCAAAGCTTTTGATAATCCCAGCAAGACAGCAAATGAAAATATGCACTATTCAGCTGACTCGGTCTGCCATAGAGTGTGCAGCTAGGAGGAAGTAGGATCCATTTGGCAGTCCCACCTTCTCTTTAACTAATTGAGAATTAAGGAAGAGAGTGTGAGCAGGTATAGAGTAAAAAGAATTTAGATGAAAAAATACTGGAAAAAGAATCTGAAGTGTCTACATGAGCTGAAATAGCCAACTCTGGATTGTACATGGACAATTTGACCTCTTCAGCCCAGGAATAAAATCTCTACCTTGAGAGGGGGCCCTTGGTCTGTTTCACCATGCTTTAGGCAAATCCACTCGTAAGTTGTCAGAGATACAAGCATTGGCTGTATTTATAAAAAATATGTTTTTATTGATTTCAGAGAGAAGAAGGGAGAGGAAGAGAGGGATAGAAACATCAATGATGAGAGAGAATCATTGATTGGCTGCTTCCTGCACGTCCCTACTAGGGATCAAGCCTGCAGCAATCTGGGCATGTGCCCTGACCAGGAATTGAACTGTGACCTCCACTGAGCCACACCAGCTGGCACATTGGCTGTATTTTAAAAATACCTCCGGAAAACTCTCTTATGTCCATCAAAACCTTTTTGGTTACAAGTAAACCACGTTCCTTCTGTCCCCATTAAAAATAGAATATGAAGATGACCCACCATCTTTTTCATGGCTCTCCCATCTTCCCCAAGCTCTACAATCCCTGTTTTGTTAATATTTCCCGAAAGGAGCTATTTTTTTCAAGTGTGTAATCACCTATTGAGCACTCCCACGAGTGGATTCGCCCCATGTTTCACTCCCTTTCATATTGAGGATCACCTCCCTGGGCCAGGGGATTCTAGGAAAGTGATAATAACTACCAGGAGCTGGCTGTCCATCCAATCCATGGCTCTAAGTTCTCAGTTTTGCTCATCTGTGTTTTATCTATCCTGATAAACTAGCATGAGATCATTACCATGATCTCCTTGGTACTCCCCTAGGTTCAAGCCCATGTTCTTTTCATGAGTGGACTCTGCTTTCCAGTCTGAACTTTTCTTCACAGATAGAGGGCTCACCATAATGGGAATGGCATGTTATGGTTCCTCTGAGACCTTGGCCCACCCGCCCAACAGGTTTGGGACTGGTGGGGAGGATGCAAAGAGCTAGTCCTGGTCCCTTACAGACAAGTTCCTCTTCTGTGCCTTGTGTGTGCTATTTCTTTGTTCTGGGGTTTCACCCACAGCCCCTTCTTCTCAATGGGAATCTTCTATTCTTTCTTGGGGACCCAGCTCAAATGGCATCTCATTAAACCCCTGTGAGGGATGACATACTCCTCTCCACTTTCTATTCCTGCAGACGCCCCAAGTGGAGGTCTGAGAGGGCAAGACAAGGGATTTATTTAATTTTTTTATATTTCCAGAAGTTAACAGAATACTTGGCTTATAGCAGAAATTCTTAAACGGCAATTGAATTAATTCATTAACCAATTAATTAAATACTGGAGTTTGGAGAGGAGACAAAATTGAAAGTCACTAACATAGAGTCACGTTATGCTACAAGATGCCACTAGAGTGGCTCAGAGGAGAGAGGAGAAAGAGAGAGAAAGCAAATGGCCAAGAATACAGCCATAATAAACCCACAGTGGTATGTGTGTGCACGCATGTGTGTATGCGCAGGAAGATGAGCTGGCGCAGGAAGATGAGCTGGCACAGGTAGCCATGCCTGGTCAGAGTGCTTGGAGAAGCACCATGATATTGTTATTTTACAGAGATGAAGAAAGATTTTAAAAATAAAATCCATATCCCATAACAGGTATCAGTGTGTTTGAGTCCCTGCCTATCCTTACAACTTAATACCATGCCTCTCTTCCTCACTCACTGGCCTTTTCACTCCCAGAAGTACCAGGAGTTCTCTTCAGCCTCACAAATTGGGCACTCACTGTCCCCCTGCCTGGCCCGACCCCTCCTGCTTCTCTCAGCGACCTCAGTTCTGTCTTCTGAGGCCCTCCCAGAAACGCGCCCCCTCAGAGGCTGTCCTCACCACCCTCCCCAGCGTAAGGCCCCGCTTTGCTCTCCTTTGCAGCCTCCTGCTTATTTCCTTCACAGAACTGACCAGATTCTTAATTATTGTCGTCATGCATACAGATAATTCTTTTTTCCCCTGTCTGTCCCTAGCTTGTAGCATGAGACCCGGTGAGAGAAAAAGATAGAAAGTAATAATAAAAGAAGGCAGATTTGCATCTAATTCCCCACCAGCGCTGGATACTTGTTGGCAAGAGGATGTTTTCCTGCTCACTCCACCACCCCTGCCTGTCTCCTGCAGGGCCCGGAACTGGTCCCCCTACAGTTCCCCTGATCAGTGATTTGCATAGGCCACAGTCACCACTTCTCTGCCAGGACAGGGCTCTTCAGATCCATGTGAAACAGCGGGAGATGAGGGCTCCTTCCCCAAGTACATGGTTTCAGTGTGCCTCTTACATCCAGCTCTTGCCCTTTCAAGAAAGCCAACCTGCAGTGCAAAGATCTCAAGGAAGGTTCAGACCCCGGAGATCCCTGCCTGGAGGTGTCGGGGTGGCTCCATGGCTGTTGTGGGCTCTGGAAATGGGATCGTGGGTTGCGGTGCTCCCCTCAGCGGGTCCGTGGGGCGCCTGTGAAATCTCTGCGAACAGTCCCTGCGCACTTATAAAACCCCAGGTCGCTGACAGTCGCAGTGCTCATTTGCTGTGGCCAATTGAGTGCTAATAAGCGGAAACTGGGCCTCGGGGATTTGTCTCCTTGGCATGTAAATTCCCCGTAGAAAAAACACACGCTCCCCCGAAAGAGATTGCAGCCTAATAGATTTTTCTGTTTCCTTCTCCGTTTTTGTAAACTGACTTGGAGCCCGTTTTGGAAGCTCTTCCCCGTTGGCTGAACCACAGCTTCTTTCTTTGTTGGTGTCTGTGTTCCATCCGGGGCTGCCCTCCCTGGGCCCCAGGGGACAGGATGGCCTTTCCAAGAAGCCCCAGAGCCCCAGGCTTCCCACCGTCTGGGGAGTGTGGGGCCACCAGTTCTTGCTTTCACATCTGTGCAGCAGATCTGCTGCATGCAGAGAGCTCTGACGGCTGAGGACAGGCCCGGGGCCAGGGTACCCAGGTGGGCCTTCTGCTCCGGTCTCTGAGGCCCGCTGTGGGGCTGCCCCTTGGAGAAGCCCAGCTGAGGCACACCCACCGCCTCACAGATGGCTGACAGCCACCCCCGCCCCACCCATGCAGGGCAGGAGCCTCTGGAAAGCCGGCCCCCTTCCCATGGCCTCAGTCAGGAGAAGCCACTCCATGTGTGACTTGATGCCCGATGACTGGGCGGCAGGTGCCAGGCCTGCGCATCTTCACGCTCACTTCTTCCTCATGGATCAACCACCAGGCCTAACAGCTTCCCCAGATTTGGAACAGAAAGAAATGGGCTCTTTTCCTACAAGCATGACTGGCCCTCTCCAGACAGACCGTTCCGGTGGATTTAGGGGACCTCCTAGACATACTGTGGTTGCAGCTTGCAGCTCCTCTGTAAACTCTGGCGTGTCAGTTTGCCCAGAAGAAGTCCTGACATTCTGTGCGGCCTCCTCAAGGCCCAGGGACACCGAAGGAAAAGCAACATTGTACCAGAAATCTGGCCGGCGTCCCCATGGGCGGCTTATGGGGTGCCGTCTGCCAAACCCCGTTAGGAATTTGCTTGTACCTTGGAAGTTCTGCCAAGACATCTCTCTAGCTCTTGGCAGAGACACCTTTGGGGCTAAACTGTCCTGAGGGAGAGCAGAGAGTGACTGGGGAGGTGGCTGGGGTGGGGAAGGGTGGTGAGGGGTATTGGCCACAGGGTAAGTTACAGCTGCGAGCCCAGCTCCATTTTCTCAGCCCCTCTGTGAGAAATCACCACTTTGCAGCCTGCACTTCATTGTCCAGGAGGGTGGCTATGGGCCCAAGGGTAGGCCAGTCACTCAATGGCCAGGAGCTGTGGGCACAGAGGCCGGTCACCCAGGCCCCAGGGTGGCACCTGGTATCTGCCTGTCCGGTTGGTGCCATTCCTCTAGGGAGGGAGGCTGCCAGGAGATTGAAAATAGAATTTTCCTCCTAGAAGGAAAGTTTCATTGTATACATTGTGTGTACAGTGTGTGTGTGTGTGTGTGTGTGTGTGTTATATGTGTGAGAGAGACAGAGATAGACAAAGAGAAGATGATGGTGTGTGGGTTGCAGGGATTCTTAACCCAAGCATTTCCCAACCCCCTAAATTTGATGTAAAATATACAGAGTAGGCTGCAATCAAACCATTGGCACTGGACTAACCCTGCTGGGTTCTGGTCTCTGTCTGGCCTGGCTTCAGGCCCTCTCTCATTGCTCACAGTTCTTACCCTCACCCATCGGGCATTACCCCCACCCCCCTCCACCTGCTTTCCAAGGCACAAGCTGCCTCCTTCTTCCCTAATGAAAGATAGCATGTACCGTATCCATTTATGCCCATCAAGGGCATGGCTCACATCCTGGCTGCTGCTGAAAGGGAACTGGCAAATGGAACCCACACCTGGTGGCCAGATTCCCCTGGCTGGGTTGCTCTCTCTCTGACCAGCTGGGTGGCAGGCCCTCGATTGTTGCTAGGTGAATGGAGAGAGCCCGCACGGAGAGGAAGGCCTAGGCCTCGTAGGGGTTCAGGAAATGTGCGGGCTCTGTCCCTCCCATCTCCATTTGTCAGACTATCTCCACAGGCAGCGTGGTTTTGTTTAAGGAGAAACCTAAGTCCCCCTGGGCAAGAAGGTGGGAGGACTGTGTGTTATTCATTCCTTGGCCATTGGCTAGCAGTGGCAGCCAGGTAAATTGTTTTCCACATTTATGTTTCAGTTTTTCTCCAATTTCTGCTCTGTTCGATCCCCACTCACCCCTGAAAAGTGGTGGCAGCAAACGCTTCCTAATGAGAATGTGATGAAATGGGTTCTGTGGTTGGTGCATTTGGCTTCCCATAAAGGAAATGGGCTGCAAATTCAGTTCTCATCACTGGGAGACCATGGAGACAGGTCAGTTCTCCTGCTGAAAGGGACTCACTTAAGAATGCTCACGAGGTGAGGCTTGGCTTCATGAAGGCCCATACTTTTGGACATCCTTGTGGGACACCTGTTTAAAGGGACCACTGGCCCACCATGGCAGCACAGTGTGCAGACACCAAAGAAATGAGGGTGTTTGTTCTGCGAGAGGTGAGAGTAGGCAAGGACTGGTATGTAGGTGTATAAGCATTTGAAGGACTGCTTCTTAGAAGAAAGATTAGCATTGTTCTCAAGTAATCATCGATGAGTAAAAGCTGAAAGAAGCCAAATTTTAAAAAAATAATAAAGGAAGACATTTCTAGCAATTAGAATTATTCAAGTGTCCAATTCAATTCAAATGAATATGAATTAAACACTGACTATACAAAGATGAATAAAATCTTGATATCTGTGAGTCATAACTCTATGGTTTTCTGTGTGAAACCTAAACCTCAAATCATTCTATTTAAACTGCCATCTGTGCAACCAGTAGTCTCCATCTTTATTCCTCAAGACACTTTGCTGCCTCCTCTGCCAGCAGTTTGATCATTCCCAACTCCCTGTCCATTCCTGTACTCTTGACCAGGAATGCCTTTGAAATGTGATTTTTAGATTCTGCTTTAAAACTTTGCTTTAACCCTAGTGATTTCCACTTGCTTCATTTCCCAGAGTCACCTCCACAGCCATTCAATTTAGTGTTGTGTGTACCCGGTTGCCACGTGGGCTGGTTGGCTCCGTTTACTCTGTTAGTGCTGCTGTGGATAGGACATCTGCTCACACCACCCCGACTCTTCCAGGAGAGGTGGCCAGGAGTAAATTCTGTAGGAACTCTGATATCTGAGGTAGACTCTTCAGCCTTCTAACCATCAAAGCCATTGCAAGATTATAAGTTTCAGATTTCACAGAGGAAGGTAGGCAACACCAAGACCCCATGCTGGATTTCACCAATTTTGACTAAAACTATAGCCCGCTCAGTTATTATTGCAACTTAGAATGTTGGCCAAAATGAACGGATAGATTTGTATAATACATTTATGACACAAATGATAAAATTGTGTGTGAATAAGTAATTGATGGTATGGTTTTATCCACTTTGTCATTCATTCAACCAATATTAACAGAGTGCTGCGTATGTCCAATGATTCGGGGCAGACTCAGAGCAACATGAAATGTGGCAGCTGTCCCCGGGAAGGGTTTGTGGGCTCATGCACTCCTGGGATTATTTTGAAGGTGAGATAACCGGGGATCTGAAAGCATTTTTAAACTGTGAAGCATCGCATAAGATACAGCTCTTATTGGTCGCTAGGAAATCTAAATAGAAAAGTGTGGTGTTTGTAACATGTCTGTGTTTCTTTAATGGCCATTTTAAGTGGCCTTGGTTTATTCACACATATTTATTGCACATACCACAACCAGGGGCTGGGGCTCCCATTTTTCCTTTCCTAATATCACCAGACCACCCAGAGCATTTAATCTGACCCCTGAGTCTCTCTGAAATTTCTCTCCCATCAGCCTCCCCGTCCCTGCTTATGCGGGCGCAGGCCCAAGTCTCAGCCTCTCTCCGCTGCTCGGGTTATCATTTTAGACTCTCTGTCTATGTCACTGAAAACTTGGTGCCGTTATCCTGTTCCTCTTCCACACACTGTACTTCCACTTCTCTACCTGGAGGATGTGAGCTGGGTCTCTCCACACAGAATTTAGGGAAAGAAAATTCTGTAGAACGTTAATCAAATTGTCACAGTGTAGCTTTTAATGGGCAATATAGAATAACATTAAAACGAAGCACTACCATAAGATGTGCTATTTTAGCTATAGTGCTGCAATCCTCGATTTAGGAGTCAGGCCTGGGGTCAGTAAGAATTCAGTCTGTCCTTGAGTGACCTCTGCTGGTGATTCTAGGTTGAAGCTGAGTTTAAACCTTCAGATTGAAAAATAGAAAAATGCTCGGGAATTTTGAAATGATGGCCAAAGGCACTATAGGAGGAGCACACGTGTTTGGCCCTGAGTGCGTGTGCTCAGACATCTCACACATCGTTACTTCTCACACAACCCTGTGCGGGATTATTGTGAACATCTTACAGTGGAGGGAACTGAGGTCGAACAATTTACCTGGGTCACACAGCTATTAAGTAGTGGCAGGATTCCACCTTAGGGCCATCCCAACCACAGCCCAGGCTGCCATGAGCTGGTCTCCTCTACCACCACAGAGATGCTGTGATGGTAAGGATGCGCAAACTGGTCCTTACATCGAGGCTGCTCGTGGAAAAGAGGTTCTAATGGGCATGAGATGTAACTACCATCGTATTATCGCCACAATAAAACAACTCCGATCGCCCCTTGTCCTCCTTCCAGTGTGGCCCAGGAGCTAAGCCCTCCTGTGTGCTAAGTTGTGAACGGTTGTTCTCTTAATGTAGGTCAGGGATTGGGGTTTTATTTCCATGACCAATTTGGCTCAATTTGTTGGCGGATCATGTTGACTGTGAAGTTGTGGGTACAGAGATATATTTTCATCGTGGAGATTAACCTCATAAAAACAAATATCCAGCTGCTTTCCTGGGTACAATGATGTTTAGCACCTTGTGCCTGCCTGTCAGGGGTTTTACAGCTTATGAAGTCAAGTTACACACAGGGGGGAAGGACTAGCCCAACCCTAGCACTTTCCAGGTGTGGGACAGGTGGTGGGGAAGAGAGGAGATAAAGTCACAAGAAAGGTGGAACCTAAGCCTCCAGGAAGGGGGGTGCTAAATAAGCGAAGAGGTGGAATGTCCACACAGAGGGGTGAGATGAGGAACTGTAAGACGGCAGCGGCCAGCGGCCCATCTGGGGAGCCGGAAGTAGACTTGGGGATGCAGGTCACTGAGGTTGGGGAGGCTGAGGCTGGACTGTAAGGGAGGATTACTTCACTAAGAGGATGGTAATCCTTTTTCTCATGAATTTAAAGGAAAGTGTGGAAGCATTCTTTCTGGGACAGGAGCTGGACCTCACCACGTCTTACGGTCCTTGACATCACGATGGATGTTAATTCAGATGCTCAGAAGGAAGTGAAATAAAAGCACCTCCCATTACGGGTTGCGGGGATGTGCCAGGCACTGTACTAAGCACTTGGCAGGCATTATCTGACACCTCCAGCTTTCCTGGAAAGTAGATCACCCTTATTGTACAGGTTAGGAATTTTAATGTCCCAGACACACGCATGTGCACTAAGCATGTAGGTGTCTGAACTGAAAGTCTAAAATGTGGGAGCCCAACTTCCCTTCACGTACCCTCTGTGCTTCACGCCGGGTCGTTCACTTCAGACGTGCAGAAAAGCATCGTCTCCAATGTGAGAGGAATCTTTCTCTTCTCTGTCGAGGCGATAGTGCAGGGATGGGGTTAAGTGTCACGCTGAGTATTCTCGGGACACGTCGGTAAACCGAACAAGTTCGTGTCCAAAGATGAGTGTGCAGTGGGAAAGAGCTCACCTTTGTCAGGAAAAGGCACTATGGCTGCCATTCTGAAAATTTCCAGAGGGTGGCGCTACTTCACCAATAATTCTACACCCTTTTCTAGTGGTTTTAGGTGGGTTTGGGTGAAATTGAAAGTTCAGGAAACCTGAACAGGCACATATTTTCTAATCTATGATTTTTATCATGATCTATGATTTTTTCATGATTGGATTTCATGAAATGGGAAAAATTAGAATAAATTGGGAACTTAAAAAAATTAAACCCATTTTCAACAATATTCAGCTAATTGTTCAGACCTGTACTGAAGCTACTGTTACAACTTAAAAACATCACAGTTCAGGGTGAATTTTCTTTTATTAGAATGGAGTTTCATATAGAACAAAATTATAATCTTGGAACATAAGAAACAATGCCAAACAAGTGACATAAATTAAAGAGGGAGGATATCAACTCCCTCAGACTAAGTATAAAATAAATTCTAATATTTTAAAGTGAGATGAAAACTTTCTTGACAAAATGAAAGCTTTCTCTTCGGATATGCAGTCACAGACTTCATCAAGAGATTCTTCTCTTTGATTTTAGCCTTATCTTTCCCTTGAAAAGACTTTGAAGTGGATATTTCTGTAGTGGTTGTATTAGTGAAAGAACCTGATTTTAGTCCCTGCACACGTTTCCAGGCCAAATGGTTAAATATTTGATGTTTTTGTATCACCGCCCTCTGAGGCCCGCGTCTCTCCTTTGTTTTATTAGCAATACTAAAGCCAGCGTGCCTGCTGCCTGGAGAAGGGCAATTGCATTATTTATTCTCTTACAAGTAGCATTAAAGCTTTATTTCCCTCCGCAAGCAATGTTTCCTAAACGTTCTCTCTGATTACACAAAATTTTTTGTCTGTCCAGCTAAACCGTATATTTTAAGAGACACTTTCAAACAAGTGTGTTCAGGAACTGAAGTGTCCAGCGACAAAATACAGCCCTCCACGCAGCGTCTAGAAGTGAAGTTGCCCCCCGCCCCCCCCAATAAATATACAGCGTGTGTAACGGCAGGCCTGGGAGGTCTGTTCGTATTCGTGGGAGTTAACTGCATAAATTCCAAGGGAATTCAGGGAACAGACGCTTAAAATAACACCAGTAAAGCCACACTAACGGCAGCTTACTCAACACGGCCTGTTTAATGTGGTGTGACTTTTATTAGGGAATGTGTTGCATGTTATGCCAGAAAACAAAAACAACTAAGTAGGCAAAACGTGGGGTAATCCTTTTCTAAATGTCTAATGAGAAACAAAGCTGAGAAAACCACTCTTCCGAATTGGATAACAAAGAGATTTTGTGTAGGGCTTCCCCCAGCCGTGCTTGGCGGTCAGATAAGTGTTATCAGCAGCCAGGTTTCCAGAATTCCTCGTCCACGCTCTCTCTTCATGTTCACGAGGGTGGCAGCGGATGCTAGCGGGGCGTTTGCTCTCTATGCCAGTCGCCCGCCCCCCCACCCCCCAACCAGTGGCACCCTGGGAGCGGTTTATGCTTCTTGGTGAAGGTTATCTTTATTTGCCCATGTCGGGGGGCAGCAGAAGACACCCCAGTGCATTCACATGTCACAGGGCCATCGGCCTCTGTGGTCCTGCAGTGGACCTCATTGAAATCCAATTCAAAAGCTGCCGGGCTTCTGGTGGAAGTCGGGGGTGGGCTCGGTGGGCTATTTTGTGCTGCTGTCTCCATCAGGAAAATAATTAAACCCGGGGACGTGGCCACCTCACCTGCTTTATCAACTAAGTGAAGAAATCCAAAGTGGGTCCAGGAGGAACGTCTGCGGATATACTTCTCTTCTGCGCTCTCCCCCATCCCACTCCCCTTCATTAAAAGCAATAGGTACGCTGGAAATGTCCTTTTCTTTATCAGCGAGTATGTGAAACTTTCCCACGATGAATATTCTGCAGTACAACCGTTTATTTCAATGTCCGTTCTGGAACAAACCCTTGTAAACCTACCTCCCACGCAGAACATAAACTTAGGACATTGGGATTTGAGCAAAAAATATAGATGGTTAACTCTATTTAGGGAGATCCTTATCTGATAATGAAAGATTTTGATAGTAGTAAAATATAGCATTTTGTATTCTATTTTTTTTCCTTTTGGGAGAATACATTCTAGCAGACAGAATGTACTTCCTGTTCTATCTTCCAGTTAACGCACATTTTCCATAAGTGGAAAGAAGTAATTATTAATGATTTTGTTATGAGCAGTGATGGTGCAGACACCCTTAGCTGAATTGAATGGAGTTTATGATTAGTGAGGTCATTATTTTGTCCTTTCAAAGTGATCATAATAACCTGGTATAATTGCTTAATCTGACATTTAAACATGCAACAATGAATTAACTGTGTGTTATCAAAAATATCCATGGTCCCAAAGTATAAAATTAGCGAAATCTCATGCTTTCTCTTCATTGTCTGCACTTAAAGTTTACATCGGATCTCTTAACTGCTGCTGTGTTTTTCTCTTCCAGCTTTCACTAAGTAACTAGGGGTGGTCATCAGACAATAAATTCTCTTTGAAATCCCTTCCAATTTCCTTCATGCTAGAATGCAGCTTGCCCCTGAGAAATTGAAATGCCTTTGTTTGTTGTGGCTTAAATTTCCTCCTGACTTTCCCCCCGCCCCCCCCTAAGTAGTTGTAGCTGATAATAGTAAGAAAAAAAATGAGATTGCTCTGGAGAACATACCATATAATAATATATTTTTACCACCTTAATTCCCTTTCAAAATAATGTTCCTGTTAGTGATTAAAAGAGGAGTTTAAGAGTGGGTGTCATGGTGTCTATAAATAAACTTGAGAACATGCGTCATAAAGAGCCATATTTTTACAATCTCATCTCCACTAAACAAAACAATATTTTCTGGCACCTGTACACTCAACGTCTCATGTAGTTCTTATTATGGAATTTCCTTTCTCCTTTTCAGATTGAAGATAATTACTGAATATGATAGAAACTTTATAGCCATTAAAAATAGAACAGAAAAATGTTACCAGACGGCAAGTTGTTAAAAATAAATATGAAACAGGACTTGAGTCCTGTCTCGAACACTGGGTTTGCTTGATTCCAGTAGGACGTAGGTTTCTTTCTTCTTGATCCTTTTCTTTTTCAAAAAAGCTTTTTTTTAAGAGCTTAGGAAAATGTTACCAGATCATCGCTTACATTATAACTTAGTAGACAATCTGGCTATGTGTAATTGCTGTTTTTTGCTTAAAATGGCCAAATATTAGAATTTTTACATGGCTTATCCTCTAATTGCCCTCTCCAATCGGCTTTGGCAGGACTGTTTTGAGATTTGGGTTGGATTAAGTAGAGAGAATGGCATCCAAAAACATAATGGTAAAAACAACAGTCCATGGGCCCCTCTGCACTTTCCCACTCATCAAGATGTACTGACTCCTTTATTTTGGGGTGAGAAGAATGAGATTGGAAATGAAATCAGACGCATGGGGGTGCTTGTTCCACTTAAGTTTGCGAGCTCTTTCAAAACTCCTGATCCTCGTGTGTTTGTTCCCTGGATTTTGGTGATCATAACACAAGCGTAAACATATGTGCAATTGCACAAATTTGCTTACATTAATTATGTGCAGTTTTCTGTATACCAATTAATTATACCTCAATAAAGTTGAAACAGATTCCCCATCCCATTTTCTTAAGGTTACCAAAATGTCCTAATCTTAAAAACAAAACAAAAAACTGATGGAATGTGGTCGATCTTCAGATATCTTTTGCAATTTTAATGTGAATTTGATCAGCTTTGATCATTTCCAAATTAATCTTTTTTTCAGAAATAAGGTCTTTCTTTAAGATTTCATAATAACACTTATTTTATTTTACCAGAGTAAATACAGCATAAATCTGCACCCCACTCTGTGGGACTATAGTTGTCAATTTTAGAATTGCTATATGAAAATAGGGGCCAGCTCCTGGTTCAGTTTCAGAATGTAAGCTGTTCCTTTCCCCAGAGTCAGCGAGACAGTCTGTGAAGTTTCAGATTCATGGAAGGACAAGCTGCCCTTCGCTACACACAGTGATGTTTTTCTGCTTTCCTTTGCTAGCAGGGTCTGAGCACTTGCTATATGCTAAAAGTTTGCCGAGCAATTAAAATGCAGCGTGTCAATGTAATCTTCAGAAACTTTGAGTTAGAAATGAGTTGTATCCGTATTTTATACAGGAGGAAACCGAGGTTCCGGGCACCTAAGTAACGTGTTCAATATTGCACAGCTAATAAGCAGCTGAAATGTGAACTCAGATTAGGGGTAACATTTCTACCCAATTCTGTTCTCAGTGGTTTACAAAAATGATCCTAATGATCCCATTCTACAGATAAGGAAACCGAAGCATATGCAGGTGCCACTGTGCAGTTCTAAGCCATTATTTACCAACATATATTCTGCCATAAAAAGAATGTCATGGTCAAATAAACTTAGCAATGCTGCTTATTCTAGCTCCTGAGTGAATATTCACCCTGCTCAGTTGTTCTGAGAAATCCTAGAACAATCCTGCTTAATTCTGTTTCACTCAATGTTCCTCAAATTTACGTATCACGGAAACCCTCTCACGTGTAAGTGTTCTTAATATTTTGCAGAAGCCACTTTGGGAAATAAGTCCTTTTGCCTCTGCCCTCAGCAGCTAGGCTCAGGGAGGAAGCACCCCTCCGTTTGATTACATGCTGCCTGTTGGCGTGACCTCTTCCGGAACATGAGGCTCAGCATGGAATCAGGCGAGGCAGGAACCCTGAATCCTCAGGGGCAACTCGCTGGCCTCCCCGTCGGGTCTCAACTGCCTCAGTCTGGTGGCCAAAGAACAGGAGCTCCGGTTGGGAACAGTCTGTGAGGTTGGATCTAATGCAAGTGTGTTCTTGAGAGGCGGGGCCTTGTTTCCCTGCTGAGAAAGCTCACCGGTCACCCCCGATGGTGGCGGTTGTGCCCACAAGGTTGTGAAATTAAAAATGGCCCTGGGAGTTTTGCCGAATGACAGTCGGAGCAGATCCTTGGAAAAAGCAAGATGTGGGAGTGAGGAGTGGGAGGGTGGGGCTGGTCTTTGAGCAATTGCAGTGGCTTTCAAGAAAATGTTAGCATTAAGTGAAATAAGCCGGTCAGAGAAAGAGAAGTACCATACGATTTCACTTATATGTGGAATCTAATGAACAAAATAAACTAACAAACAAGATAGAGACAGATGCAAAGATACAGAGAACAGACTGACAGCCGTCAGAGGGGAGGAGGTTGGGTGAAAAAGGTGGATGGATTATGCAAAATAGAAAATAAACTCATGGGCACAGAAAAAAGAGAGAGAAAATGTTAGTATTTGTCTTACTGCGACACTTGCCTCACTGAAGAGGAGCTGTTTTTCTCTTTTCAAAGATATTCAGGGCGCTCTGAACTCAGTGGCAAAGTTAACTTTCTAATGAAAAGCCTCGCACGCTGTGTCCCAGAGGCAGGGCCTGTGTGGGGCTGTTGAGAGAAGCGAGCTAAACGAAGCGCTGCTCAGAATTCCGGGAGGTTAATAGCCAAATCAGCCCAGCAACGGAGACACCAGCTGTAGTTCGTCTCTTCCCCGCTTTTCTTACAATTCAAGGCATCTGGGCACCATCTTAGTGCGCAAATATCCCATTTTTCAACTTCTGGGGGGTTTAGAGCTAAAGGAGCCATTTGTTTTTTATTATTATTAATGGCATCCTCTTTTTGACAGGCTCCAGACAGCCTTGCCAGTTCAGGTCACCAAGGTGAGCTGGGAGGTGGGCGTCGAGCCTGATCCCTCTCCTGACTGAAGCTCCAAGGTCACGTCGCCCCTTCCTTCAGCTTCCTATGTCCGGTGCGAGCACGGGAATGGGATATGGCGGGGACTGAAAAGGCCTAGGGCCGAACTACTTAAGATCGGAAAAAACCGTAAGATGATTGAGCCTACAGGTCCTCAGGCTTAGCTACACACCGGGATCACCTGGGAGTTTTCAAAGCCCTGCTTCTAGGTCTGCCCCCTGAGATTGTAACTTGATTGGACTGGGTGCAGCCCGGGAAGGAGGTTTCAAAGAGCTCCCCCTGGGGGGTTCCAATGTGCAGTCAAGTTTGAGAACCACTGGTCTAAGCCAGAGTGAATTCTGCAGTTCCATGGAGGAAAATGCATGTCTCCCTCTCCTGAATATCCATCGACCACTCTCTCCGCCTCCCATCGTCCTTCAGCATCGCCTACTCCAAAATCAAACCAAAAAGGTCCAGTGATCGGTGGGTTAACAAACTAGGTTAAAGACAGTGTTGCTTAGTTTTATGCTGGCAGGATTTTTACAATAATGCCCATTTTTAATCCCCAAGATCATTCAGGGAGGGGAGCATGTCTCACATCTATTGCACCCCTAATTTCTTGGAAGAACTCAGGGAGCTAGGGAACTGATGGCCTGCAAATCCTCTCCTTGGGAAACGCTGCTTCTAATCTAAAGCAGGGACTGAGCAGCGGGGTTCTCACCCCTAGGGTGTACCTGGCGTATTCGACACATCTGGTGGCTCACTTTGAACACCTCCCTTCTCTATGCAACAATTTTTTCAGTAATAAGCATGTATATTTAATAATCATTTTTTATTTTGTTAGTTTTTCTTTAGTTATAAAATAATTACAAATTTTAAGAGGGTAAGTTTCCGTTGAAAAATATGATTCAAATTCAGTTAAATATTTCAGGAATGAACTAAAATCTGCACTTACCAAGCAAACATTTTACACTTCACAATGCATCCTGTTTCACTCTGGTACATTTTAAACAAATCAGAATGCCAAGTAGTCACATATAATGACAGAATGGAAGTAGCTAGCGTTCAGTTTTTTGTCTGTATAGTCACTTGCTATTGTTGTTTATGCTAAATCTGGAGTCTATGGTATCATGGGGCTGAAGACACAAACTGAATTCATAGCTAACTTGAAGGATTCTAAGACATTGCAAATTTATCCTCGGAACAAATGCACATAGCAGGTAGCTGAGCTCACAAATATGGGGGCCCAGCTCTGTGACTGGGAATTTTTAAAACTGACTTCCATGGCGAAGACAATGTTTATTAAAGATAAGTAATGAAGTGTGCTGATTTGAAGGCTATAGATAAACTTTTCTCTATTTGTTTGTTTGTTTATTTGTTTGTATCAGTTGCCTATTGCTTAGACCAACAAAAGATAGGTGGGGGAGGAGGAGCATTTTATCCCTGACATTGTTGAGCATGATAATAAAAAGCAGGCTGACTTTAGTCAGTTTTATGATTGTTTGAAATTCTCCACAGGCAATGCACCCCTTGTTCCTTACCCTCAGGACAGAACTCGCTGCCCACCCTTCACCCTGGTTCGTCAGTCTGTAGATCCAAGGGCACCAGGTCCAACGGGGGAAGTTGCAACTAAACCCCAGGTGTCCTGATCCCCACCTTGGTGCTTTTCTATGTCCAGCATGTTTGTGCATAAACTATTTGTTTCTGAAAAGGGCTCAGAAACATTAGGGGAAACTTCCAAACCACTCTATAATGAACAATAACAGCAAAGCAAGCTGAAACATCAGTGTCAGCCAAAATGCCTGTTTGGTCCTGTGTGTATTGAGTTTCAAATCATTTCAGCTCAGAAGCCTGGGTGACATGTGTCCCTTTAGAAAGTAGAGATTGCTTTCACTTTAATAAGGAGAAAATTGTTATTTCATTTTATTAACAAGAAGCTTGTATCATCCTGAGAAATTCATTGTCTGCGTGCAGCTTGAATATTGTATTCATTATGTTTCCTAATCTGTGTGATTACTACCTGTGTAATTTGATGTCTGGCATCTGCGATCGGAATTTTTTCAGCCCATTATATTTCCCATCTTTTTTTGTAATGAAGGGTAAGATTGGGACATGGAAAATTGCAGCAGACTGCCTAAGGCGAATTGCAACCAGCCGGCAGCTGGATGTATCAGCAAAGGATGCGAAGTTACATGGGGAGACTGAAAAAGGTGGCCTCCAGGTCTGCAGTCTGCTGTGACAGCCCCGAGTAGGAAATGGAATTGGCCAGTTTTCCAACAGGGCAATGGACCATTCCCAAATTATCTACAATAACTCGGATTGGCATTATCCATTCAGTGAAATTATTGGGATAAAATATGTGGGGTATAAGTGGGTAGTGTACTGCTAACATTTTGCTATCAGAGGTAAAAAGTGGGTGTTGGGACAAAACCAACAAACTTGCAACTAATTATTTTTAGATAAATACTAAGTGCACAGAAACAAATCAAAGAACAAAAAAGTAAATGATGCAAACTACCCTTTGCTTTTCTCTCCATTCTAACTACAAGGAGCCATTTCATGTAACGGAGAAGTCAGGTAGTATACCAGATGTATGTGCCTAAGTGTGGATCCTTCGTCTGATCCATAACACAAGCAAATTAGAACTCTTGTATTCTTTATATACAAGGGGGACTAAGAGAGCTGTTATTAAATGACATATTAAGCCATATATGATTATGTATGTAACATGTCTATTTGGACCATGGATCGTAAATGGACCTTAGTAATTGATTAGAACGATTTAATTTTTATGTCCCAGAGGCAAGTGGGGTATTGATGCCAGAGCATTTACTTGGCGCTGTGTTGCCTGATCCATGTTGAGATAGACTTGTCCAAAAGTTTCCTGACAAGTATGGCAGTCTAGTCAGGAAACGGCCACTTGAGTCATCCAGACCTAGATTCAGATATTTACATGAGATACTGAGGAAGCTCTGAACTCTGGCAGATGTTTACTTTTTAATGAAAACCCTCGCCTGAAAACATCCTGCTTGATGTTTTGCCACAAAAACTATCACCTTGTGAAGCTAGTGATATCACTCCCCTCAAATCCCTGCTGGCCCGCAAAGTCTCTCCCATGGTGTCCTCAGGACACCACTGCTCCGTGAAGCACCACCAGAATTTCAGTGGGTTAAAAAGTACCAGGAGTGGTTTTTTGGATGAAATTTACCAGGATATACAAAACCATGATGTTAAGCACATTTATAGAGTTTTATTATAGAGTTGTTATTACCCTTAAGAAAAGTAGATGCCCAAGAGTGCGAGGAAGGCCCCTGAAAAATGACATTACAATTAGGCTCCAATATACTAGTAACGAAAGCAGAGCAGGAAATTGCAGAGGTGCTACCTAAGCCTTCGTGCCAACGTAGCATTTGCCTACTCACAGTTGTATTGGATATCATTTAATGTGATGCTCCCAGAGCTCTTTCTACACAACTTGCCTCAACATTTCAGTATATGCTTGTGATATTATCTAGTGATATTGTACATGAAAGCTGTCCAATACAACGTTCTGTCATGGAGAGGTTTTCTAGATCTGCACAGACCAACGCAGTAGCCATAAGCTATGTGTGGCTGCTGAGCACTTGAAATGTGCTCAGTGCAACAGAGGAACTGATTTTTTAATTTTATTTTAATCAATTAAATATGAATAGCTCTGTGTGGTCTAGTGACTACATCATTGGACATTACCGCTGTACATGAACTATGTGAATTCCCACTTGATCTTTTCTTGCACCAGATTTAGCTGGGTGACCATTGTTGCTACCTCCTTTAGTCCAGGCTAATGTTCCCTTGGCAAACCAGCTTCATCTCATGTTGTTTTCTGCTTGGCTTTAGTTATATTGGAGCCTTTCTTATTCTTCATATATACTCTGCTATTTCTTTCCTTATTCCATTTGCTCACGTCCGTCCCTGTTTCCTCCTTCCCCTATTCATCCTTGTGATTCAGCTCAGGTCTCTAAGTTGTCTGCCATTATAGTACTTCTATTTCTCTGCTGTGTGTATCCTCAGTTCTTAGCAGAATGTCTATTTAGTCCCTTCAGTAAAACCGTAATCTATGAAAGACAAGCATTATTTTTTTTTTGGTGGCACTCTTTGTAGGGTTTTTGTCAAGCATCTTCCTTGGATGAACAGCACTAAAGTATTAGAAATTAGAACAGTCCTCTTCCCCTGCCATGATTCCTTAGTGCCTCAGGGCAGAAATGCTGTGGCACACACAATATATTAGCTATCTATTGGTCTGGGAACATTACCCCCACACTTGGCAGGTTAAAACAACACACCTTTATGATCTCAGTGTCAGTGGCTCAGGGATTTAGGAGCCGCATCACTGGGTGGTTCTGCTTCACAGTTTCTCATGGGGTTGCAGGAAGCTATCAGCTGGGGCTGCTATTGTCTAAAGGTTTGACTGGGGAAAGATCCATTTCCAAGCTTGTTCATGAGGTCATTGGAAGGTCTCAGCTTCACACTGGCTGTTGACAACAGAACTCAGTTTCTTGTCATGGGGCCTTTCAGTAGGCTGCTCTCACGATATTCAAGCTGGCTGCGGAGAGAGAGAGATAGAGAGAGAGAGAGAGAGAGAGAGAGAGAGAGAGAGAGAGAGAGAGAGAGAGAGAAGAGAACCCAAGATGGAGGCCCAGTCTTCTGTGTCTCAGAAATGACATGCTTTCCCTTTTGCCACATTCTCTTGGACATACAGACCATGCCTGGTACAATGAGGGAGGGACTACACAAGACTATGAATGCCAAGAGGTAGAGTTCTTGGGAGACGGCTGCTATCTACTTAAATGACACTTTATGCAGTATGATTCTAACTTAAGAGTCTCTGGACCTCAGTAATAGTACTGGAATCAATGAGGGAGAATGTTCCCTAATGTTTCTTCAAGTGTCAGACCCCCAGCAACCAACTCTGACTCACAACTTTCTTGAGTGTGGACACAAATGAGGAAACTTATGGGCAGAGGTAGAATTGGGCTCAGGACCCTTGTCTTGTCTTTAGATCTGCATCATTGTCACCAGATGACACTGCGCAGATAGTATAATTTGTGTCTGTTTCCCTTGGCCAAAGCCAACACTCTAGCTTTCTTATCTATAAAACGGGTATATGAATACTTCCGTGTTACCCAACAGGCCTGGTGTGAACCCAACAAGAGCATTTAGTAACCTAGAAGGACTTGATGTGTATGGGGAAACCTTGGTGGGCCTAATATACTAATTATGAACACCACCCCTTGGTCCTCTTTCTCATCACACCTGCTTTCCCACCATCGTGCTGCTCTCTACATGGCCACACATGGCTCCTACTTGAACAAGTCCAACCAGACCAGCTGTTTTCTTTTGGTATCTTTTTATTGCAGCTAAAATTCCACGGGCTGCAGGGGAAAAGCTGCTGAAAACACCACAGGCCCTGGGCCTCACTTCAAAGCAGCTTTCATCATTCTTCACACGCTGTTTTTGGGACCCTCGTCTGTTCTCTCCCGGGAACCAGATTCTCCTGGAGATTTTCCTCAGTGATATCACTATTCACAGAACTCTGGCCCTGGACATCATGTTTATATCTGATTTGTACATGTCCACATGGCCCATAAAGTTTATAGAGGGGTTAGAGAGCTTTTCTTTGTTCATAAATCTTTCCCTATGGCCCCCCTCTAGCAGTGGGAAAGAAGGGAGCGGAACTAGAGAGGAAGGGTGTACCAACTTGAAGGGAGAGAATGATTAGAAGCATGAGGCTCCCCTTATTGAGCTTCTCTCCATTATTTCCCTCCCTTGGGATCAGTTGGACTGCAGAGCAGAAAGGGTATATGTGAGGCCATGAAAGCTGACCACTGTGGGCAGGTCAGATAAATGTTCTAAGTCTCTCTTTCATCATATGTTAAATAGAGATAATAATAGGTTGTCCTGAGGATTAAACAAAGTAAGGAACATCACACATTCAACATGGGCCATAGAAAATAGCAAATATGCAATGCATATTAAATGAGAAAAAGTGTTAAGTGTCTTCTGTACTATCCATCCACTGCCCTGCTCCTGTCTCCCAGGCATCCAAAGACGGTCACCTAGCTGATTCTGCAGATGTCTTCACCCCAAAAACCTGGCTGCCCAGAACTCCCTGCAATGGGCAAGCTGACACCCCCCCCCCAAAACCCACTACACATATGTATGAAAATAAGTCTTTCCAGGCATAAGTTTTGCATTTTTAAAGCTGAGATTTGTTCCATTTCATCCATTTCATATTATTGGGTACAGCTCCATGGATGTCTATGTAGAAGTTTCTGAATTTTAGGAGGAAGCATTTCAAAATTTAAAAATGAACATTTCATATGTACCTTCCCCTAACTCCCACCCTGTTTGGAATAGGAAATGTCTGCAGGCCAGTGGAGGTACACTGGAAGAATACTAGATCAATAATAATTCACCACTGGTCACACAAATTCCCTTGGCAGTTCCAAGCAATTGGGGTTCAGGAAATTCATTACAGGATGTGCCCACCCAGGCAAGGCAAAGAAGAAATGATTGTGAAATTATTTTTTGAATTGCTTCCAACTGTCAAAATAGGTAACCTAGAGTAAAAGAAATTTGATTCCTGAATCATTTACAATTGTCTTGAGGATGTTCTCATCTCTGAAATCTAAGTGCCACCCCAGCCCCCCAATTGCCATTGTCCTCCATGATGTAGCAAGAGTAATTTTTTTAAAAAAGAATGCAAATCTGAGTAGCCAGCCTTGTTTATAAAACCTCAGTGACTTCTCATTGCTTTTAGGTTAAAACAGAACAGATGAATATGGTCTTCTTGACCTGACCTGATGGGGCCATGCTCACGCCCCAGGCCCACTGCGCAGCTCATCTGAGTTCCTTCTGACTTCCAAGCTCCATGTGCCTTTCCTTCTGTCTGCAAAGCCTTCTCCTTCCTCCCTTTGTCTCATTAACTCCTACTCATCCTTTGGATCTCATCCCAAACACCACTTGTTCTGAGAAGTCTCCTTAACACTCCCCAGCCCACTGAGACTACCTAGGGATTTTCCAGTAACATGCTGTCTTCAATGTGGTGGCCCTTTCTGCAACCACCATTAAATGATCTATTGTGTTTGCTTGTATACTGTTTGTCTCTCCTGCCAGAATGTGTGTTCACTGAGAATCTGGGCTTTGTCTGTCTTTTCCATCCTCTCAGCACCTTAAACAGTGCTCAGAGCTGACTAGGTGCTTAATGAATAAACATTGCTCCATGAATGTCAGAATTCATGCCCACAGATATCACCCATTTCTCCATCTTGTAAGGCCTTGATAACTAGAATGTGGCCCACATCAGCATACTATCGGATAGATCCAGAAAGTCTCTAGCTTGCTTAGAGTAATAGAATCAGAACATTTTAGCAATGGAAAGGATGTTGGATTTTATTAGTCCAATCTCTTCGTTTTATAGATGAGGAAACTAATGAGCAACAGGGGTAAGGTCGTTCAACTATTTACTATAGAGCCAAGGCCTGATACAGTCTTCAAAATCCCTATCATGCAATCAAGCTAGTAGATGTCCAAAATACCAAATAAATGCATATTTCAGACATAACTGTAATGTGAATGGCTGCCCCCCCCCCTTCTCCCCATCACTTGGCCAGCTCCTGTCCCTGCCTGAGAAGACACAAGCCTTCATTACATGATCACTCTCCCCTATTCTGATACCACCGAGGGCCCTTCCTTTGAACTCTGCGTTGCCGTGGCAACTACTCCTTCATGAACATCAACATCTCTGTCCACAATTGCCTAGGCTGAGGTGGATGGCTGCCAAGCAAATCATAGGCAATTTTTTTGAGTCAAGAGGGCCGAAAGCCTCAGATCAAGTTCAAATTATTTGGAGGATGTGTGTGTCAGGGACACTTAGCATCAGTTCCGATGGGAAGGCAGATAAAAGCTTGATTTAGGACGCGGGCAGGGGAGGCGCAGGGCAGCTCAGCCTCAGAGCTTGGAGAGCTCTTCCCGAAGCTCTTTGATGTGAAGGAGATGTTGGAAGTTGCGTAATTCTTGCAGGCGGTCCAGACACAAAGGCTGCTCAAACAATGCAGAGGGGCCAGTACACCAAAAGCTTGTTTTGTTTTTCCTTTCTCCCCTGCTCCCTTTCCCCTTCATCTTTCCCAGCGACCCAGGATCCAACATGTAGGTTTTATTCCAAGCAGAGGAACATTAGTGTCGCAGGAGTAAATGTTCAAGGCTCTTGGGCTTGGGATGTAATAGGGGCCATGAAAGGTTTTGTATATGAAGAGAGGTGGTCAACACCGGCATAGTGACGAGTGTGGGGGTGAGAGGGTAGCCTAAGGTGACCCCCTCGGAGAGAGAAACAAATGCCTTACAAATTGGTCACATCCCATTTAGCTCATATTAATTTACATCACCACCCCCAGGGCTAACAGGCAGTATTTTTCTTCCTTTTGTTTCTTCTCCCCATCCCCCAAGTGACCTCCTCTCTTCTTTTCTCTTTCATCCAACAGTGTTGGCCTGACTGTTTTGAGTTTGCTCAAATTTTATTTTCCTCTTTAACTGTTGCGCTTGCCAACCCCCAGATCTTTCACATTGTAAAACCCGTGCTACACATGTCCCCTCGCAGCCTGCTTTCCATCAGCTTTGCCTAAATCAAGTTGCTGGATCAGTCCCGTGTGTTCGCAGGATAATAACTTTCCTTAGCAGGACAGAATGGTGGAGAGCGAGGGTTGCCTTTTCTGCTTCAAAGGCTTGAGAGATGCCTTTAACCACAAAAATGAGAATAGAAGGTAATGGATCTACAAGAGTCCCACGATGGCAATCTCGCTGCTGGAAATGTTCATGAATTACCTGTAATTTACCTCAACATGTACCATATGTTGGACTGCAAGATGCACTTTTCCCTTTTTTTTTTTTTTTTTTTTTTTTTTTTTTACTTAAATGGACTGCTATTCAGAACACTTTTCCCCCCCTTGACATGGAAATGGATGCTGGGACTAGGTTGGGGGGAAGTGCCCTGTAGAAGTTTCACAAATTAAAGTAGGCACATGCTATCATCTGAATGCTTTGTACAAGGGAAAGAAGGTGGAATTAGGAGCATGTCCCTCCTTAATACACTGTCAGCCTCACAGGGTCAGGATGAGAAGATTAAAGACACTTTTGGAGGAGAGAAGGCGGTGAACCACCAACTCGCTCATTCCTTCATGCATTTCAAGCAAAGGGACAGACATGACAGGCCTCTCCATGACTTGATTTATGAAGTCAGGAGACTTGAGGAGTGGCTCTGCCAAGACAGAGGGAGGCCCGTTTCCTAATCTCCTGGAACTCCCCCTTGCTTTCTGCAGTTTCCCAGACACATCTACCCTATGCACTCTCTCCCATGTATACAGTGGTGCCTCACTAGCGTCTGTTTCTTAAGGGTGTCAGAACTTCTTCAGATCTTTTGAACACCCTCAGAAACTCAGTTTCCTCATCCCTCTGAAGCTGAACAGATGTAGAGGGGGATGGGCCAACAATGGCCAACCTTATTTTCCACCCAGAGCCATGGCCTTGTCACTCGCCCTGCCGCATCTGCGTTTTTGAAAGGAAATGTCATAATATTGCTAATCAATAGGAAGAGTGACAGGCCCATTTGTCAAGCACAGTCCAGCACTACAGCTGTTGTCCTCCTCTGCATCTTTCTCTTGGGCTTGGCAAAGGGAAGCCCAGAGAAGGGACTGCTGTGTGTCAGGGGACAATAGGGAGTCACTGGGGGAAACAGTGGGCGTCTTGCTGATGCTCTGCACAAGTTGGGCCGAGTATCATGGCAGGGCTGGGGACGAAGCATGGAGCTCCTAACGGCGGCGTGCAAAAGCAACCAGACGCCCTGCAAGCGCAGAGGATCTCCTGTATCAGGAAGTCTATTGACCCTTAATCTGAGAGTGCAACTATTTATATGTTTCTTTTGAGCTGCAGATGTTTCTTGCTGGTTGGCTGGTCAGAGGGAGGAGCAGGTCATCTCAAAGAAGGAATGAAGTGGGAATGATGATTTTCATCTTTTCTCTAGAGGCAAATGTAACCGGAGGGTGAACCGTGGTGGAGGGCAGGCTGCCGTCTCTGCCCCGCTCCACGTGCCCCTGTGCTGACATAAACACATACGGGCAGGCTGGCCACGGTAATCAGATCGGTCATGCGTGGGGCCTGGGAGTGTGTCGAGGTCACAGGACTAAAGTGCCCTTTCCCACCCCACCAAAATAATTTTTAAATTAGGAAATTAATCTTAATCAACTCCTGTATCTTCAACTTTAGTTAGTTCAGATTATTGTTATGGCTTTTCATGCTTGGGGAATCCCCAAGACCAGTAATTTTGTTAGATTGGTGCAAGGGAGCAAATGCTGACATTAACAAGGGAGACCTTAAAGGAAAATTGGTAACTTCTCTTGGCAATTTGCACCTCTCTCCTTTGCTTCTTCTTGCCTTAAGGAGAGGCAATGCTCTAGAAAATAAATGCCTTTGTTCTTAAGGTACACCCAGATTTTGGCATTAGAAAGCAAATAATATCCAATTTAAAGACAAAGGTGGTATTGATAGTTAATTGTCAGATATATATCTTTTAGAAAATATGTGAAAGCGAAAAAATATCAGGATGGAATATCTTGCCAATTAATAGTCCAACTCTGAGGTCAGTGAATGTTTTCAGGATCCAAAATCCAAAAGCCATTGAAAAAAATGTCTTGATTAAAGGAAGACAATGAGCTTAAAATACTATAACATGTTGTTATAGACTAAATTGTGCTTCCCCCTTGCCCCCTCGCCAAATTCACATGCTAAAGGCTTAATACCCAATGTGAGTGTATCTACAGATAGGGTCTTTAGGGGTTATTAATATTAAAGGAGGTAATAAGGGTGGGACCCTAATGCAGTAGGACTTTGGCCTATAAGAAGGGGATGACCTCTCTCTCTCTCTCTCTTTCTCTCTCTCTCTCCCTCCCTCCCTCTCTCTCCCCACCCTGTGAGGACAGTGTGAAGGCAGCCACCTGCCGTGCAAACAGAGAGGATTCACTGGAAACTGAATCAGTTGGCACTTGGTCTAGACCTGCAGCCTCCAGAACTGTGAGAAATAAATGTCTGTTGTTTAATCCACCCAATCGATGGTATTTTATGGCAGCCCCACTGATTAATTAACATAGATTCTCCATCAAAGTAAAGTACCCCGATAATCACATTCCAGGCATGGCATTCTTGCAGTTCCCCTGAAGGCATCAGTATAGGGTAATAAGATTGATTTTATGAAACATTAAAATATCCGTGCAAAGGAAAGCAGTTCTCTTTACGGCAGTTTACTCAGAAGACCAGTGGAATCCCAGTGATGACCCCTATGCTGGGAATCCTGTTGGAGAGTCTCTTACAATTCAGAGTCAGCAAGTTATCCTTGAATAGCTTCAATAGTGACATGTTCTTGTTTTGAAAGATAATTTAATTTAATTTCTTTTTTTTTTACATGTATAAGTTGTTCAGAGCAATCAGAGCAAGTCTAGGAATCAAGCTGATAATGAGAAGTAGGCTACCATGGTTTGGGTTAACCACAGGGTGTAGATGTGCAGTGATAAGGCTTTATGGGACTTACAGCCATCTCAGAAGATGATTCTAAAAGTGTAGCCTGGGCCATAACTGGCCAGGGGACCCTCATAGAACAGGAGGCTGGCCTTCTAGGAGTACCTTGCTCTCAGGGGCTTTCAAGTTTATTTGATTTGATCCTTACAAATCTTGGGAGGCATATTATTTCCATCCACGGAGAGGCAGAGCTTATTTTGTTGGATAAATTCTGGTAAGTTTGTTCAAACAAAGCAAAACAAGAACAGAAGCCTTCTTGATACTGATGCGATGACAAAGCACAGGTTCTGGAGCAAACAGTGAATGTGAGCCTCAGATCTGTCACTTACAGGCTGTGTGATCCTCACTCAGTCACATAAGCTCCATATGGCTCAGTTTTCTCACCTGTAAAATGGGTGGAGGTCGAGCATTTAGTTAAATTAGATGAGATAACGCACGTGAACCACGCATGTAAAACAACATTCATGTCGAGCAGGCATTCTGTTCAGTTAGTTCCCTTCTCTGTTGCTTTTGTATTTGGGGATAAAAGCTGATTCCAGAGGCAAGGATACAACAGTAAATAATCACAGTGTCAGCTTGACAATGACCTAGACATGGAATGGAAGGTTCTTTTACTCTAACTTTGAGGTACCAAAGGGAAGAACCCTGCAGTTTGTGAAAAAGGCTCTGAATGACTTTCCTTTCCTCGTGTGAGAGTTCTGGCTCTGTTTATTTAAAACTGTCACTCAGCCGCTTTTCCACGGATCCCCTCACCACTCTCTCACTTAGGGACGACAGCACCAAGGTGCCTTTGCTTTGGATCTCTGCACCTGGAGAAGGGTTATCAGGCCAAAGACTTTTCCCTACAACGTCAAAGCTGACCACTTATTCTCCAAAGGAATATTTCGAAGATTATGAGGCAAAGAGCGCTATGAAATGAAGACTTGATCGAGGCAGAATGAATGCCAGGGGACATTCCTGGGTTTCTTTGGGTGTTTGTTTTCTTCTGCTGCATAGAGCTTCTAGTGATTGACTGCTGAGGACACCATGGCGTCTGGAGGTCTTTGTGTGGTAGGGCAGAGCAGTGGCCATGCTGACAAACGTTCTTTCTCGGACCTGAAGAAATACTATGCCCACGTGGTTGTCTGCGCAATCCATCCTCTCACCCAGTAGAATTCTTACCCACAAGCAAACTCTACTGATGTGTCAATACAACAACAACAGAGGAAAGGCTTAAGAATTTTCTATGATGTGAAATCTTTCAAATTAGGCAATGAATTAAAGTTGCCAACTTTTTCCATTCCCAGCATCCTCACCAAACAACTGGGGAATATCATATTGTCAAGTACTAGGTCAATCGATGTAGACAAGATCTGGCTTAGGGAAAGAAAGATGGGTGGTCAAATGTTCTATGTGCTCTTGAATTTAATGAGCAAGATCTTTGGGGGTACAGTTATATAGAAGGCGGTGACATGATACACTGGATGACTGCACACACAAATAAACTTGGGAATCAGACAAACCTGGATTTGAATCTCAGCACTACTGTAAGAGAATCCATTAACCTGAGCCTCAGTTTCCCTATCTGTAAAATGAAGAAAATAATACCTACCTATAAATGAGGACCCAGGTTGTCTCTCCATCAGGAAGCTGGGCTGTATGTACTATTATTTTGTAATAAGCACCCCTTAGGGAAGATTTCCCCTTAGATTGACCCATTTCCCTTTAGGCTGACCAATAAAATCGGGACATTGATGAGGCTGTATTAAAACAGTAGGTGCCAGTTTGCTGAGTCTGAAGACTCTGCTGTTACAAAATTCTTTAAAAAGCTAAGTTAAAAGGAAGTGGGTTTAAACCTGCAGAACTAACAGGTTGGCTTAGGAAGCTTACAGGAATCTGTACTTGTTTTAGTCTTAAGTAGAGAAATTCCCTAGTTTTCACCACAGGACTTTTAAAGAATGGAGTTGAACTGGAGACGATGAGCTGGCAAGTGAGAGACATGTGGGTTTAGCTGCAGGGTGTGCTGGTCCTCCTCACTAGGAAACCAGGGTTTGGTTCTATTCAATTGGTTGCCGGGTCTCCCTATTATTCTATCCACATTTGACTCACCCCAAGGAGAGTGAAACAGTGACCCTGAGGTCACCTAGTGGGCTAGAGACCTTGTTTAAAGGGCATCTACTTTCCTTCAGTCCCTGTTTGTTCTTGAGCTAAGTGATCTCCCAACTGTTGGGTCCCACAGCTTTTCAGATGACCCTGCCCACCACCACCACCCAGAATGTGACAGTCCAGCTGGGCCCCATGTTCCCCTCTGGCTGTGGAAGTCTAGGAGTGGTTTGGTGAGGAAGTGAGAAATAAATCCTCAGGTCCAACTTCACCCAAACCTGCCTGTGCCCTTCCTGAGCTGCCAAAAGACTCTGACAATGATGTCCAAACTGCACCTGGGGATTTGTGTGACTTGGGGATCTTTTAAAAGTTCCAATGCCTGTTTATACTCCGTACCAACCAAGTCAGACGTCTGGTGGTGGGAGCCGGCATTATTCTTTTCCAAATAGCCCTGGGTGATTTCAGTGTGCAGCAACGTTGGGGAACCATTGGACTCAGCTTTGCAAACAAGATACTACCTTAAGGCTCATGAGTGTCTTTAAAGCATCTGACACATAGTAGGTGTTCAATAAATAATAGCTTCCTTTTCTGTTAGTAAGATGATATAATTATTGATGATGATGATGACAGTAATAATAGTAATAAGCCCTTACACATCTATGGCACTTTACCGTTTACTCTTATAGCCATTATTTTTATCAAACCCTCACCATTCTCCCAAGAGATAAACATGAATATTGTCTTCTCCTTCTTTCAGATAGGGAAACTGAGTCTTATTTTTTAAAAAAGGGAAAGTGACCTTCCCAAGCAGAGCCCGACCTAAAGCAAATTTAAATCCACTTCTGACTCCTACTTTAGTGTTCTTCCCAGCATGCAACACTGCCTCTGTGCTTAAGGAGCTTCTACCAGGTGGGGGAAGACACATTTGTGCTTATAAATGTATTGAGAATGCCCAGTAGACAAAACATTTCAAGGTACTAATTACTTAAAAGCATATGCAGAAAGGCAAATGGAGACCCACACCTAGTGTCAGCTTCTTAAGGATGCAGCGGGGTTGGAGGAAGTGGCAGGGTCTCCTCTTTCTCCCCAAATCTCGCTAGTAGACCAGACTTCCCTGACCTCCCTGACCACCCCATGCAGACACAGGACAAGAAGCTGAGTAGATCAGAGAATAGACCAGGCCTGCCAGGTCTCCATCCATTTGCTAGCACAAGAGTGGAGGTACAACATGCGTCCACCATGCCTGAGTGCTGGGGGTAGATAGGTCCGGAGAGCAGTGTCCCGGTCTTTTCCTCAGATCCGCACAGGGTAGTTAATGGTTAACCCTGTCCCCTTCCCACCAGTCAAATAAATCTTCCTTGTTTGGGGAGGGGAAACTGTGAGAATTGAGGGAACATTAGAAGCATTGGTTTTCATATGATTTGCTACCTTATGGGATGAAATGGAATCAAGTAAACATGTTGATGAGAGATAGAATTCTTCCTGGAGCAAGTACCGTATAAATGATATGAGAAGTGGGAACTGTGAGGCTGAAACTGTGGAGAGATAGGGTGTTGTGATCAGGGGGAGGTGCCATAGATGCTGAAGAGTTGACATGGGTCTTGAAGAAGAAACAGGAACTGAACGGATGAAATCTTTGGCGTAAGATCTTCCAATGCCCTGACGTAGGGTGCATATTGACTTTTAGAATCTTAGGGACTGGTTTGAATGAATATGTTATGGCTAATAGATTACTGACTAATCAGGCCGGGCTGAAATGCCTCCTTGGGGTTGGTAATGGTAGCCCAGGGTCTTAAGGATGTGTGACAGGGGTAGGATCTTGCTCAGCCAAGTTGGCTAAATAGTCCTTTTGAGATACGCTACTTTTTATTTGCTTCTTAAATGTTGACAAGAATGAATGTCACAACTTTGAATATTGGCTTGAGACAGCAAACCCTAGATTTCAAGCCTGGCCCTGACACTTATGGGTTTGACCTCAGACACGTGACATGTCCCTTCTAAGGCACACTCCCCGCCCCCCCCCCCCCTCAGTAACATGAGGATGAAAGTAGCACCTAAAGGGTTGTTCTGAGCTTTAAATGAGATACTGCATGTGTGATGTGAAGAGTTCATCCTGATGTACAGTGCACGCTTATTATAACTGCAGTGGCCGTAATTGCTGTTAATTGTTATTACTGACATCCTGAAATTCCTACTAATGTCCAGGTGACTCCCAATGGGTTGTCAGAGCCAGAGCCACCTACCTGTTGCCAAAAACATGCCTTGCCTTGCTTTTTGTCATCTCTGGGCCCAAGACCTTTCCTTTGACTTCCAGGAGATTGTCACCTTGGATGAGAAGCTGAAGCAGATTTCCGCCCTCCGCCCCCCCCCCCCCCCATTAACATTCCGTCCGTCTTTCAAGTTCCATTTCAAATTCCATTTGGGGAAGTAAGGAAACACTTTACGGAGGGGCTGCGATCCATCTCTTCCTCTCTGCTCCCGCAGGCCTTTATGATTTTATTATGGCATTTATCATACTCCGTCCAGCATTGCAGTTGCATACCATCTGTCTGTTTCACCACACTAACTGACCTGAGGGTAGGAACGAGAGTCCATTTATCTTGGAATCCTCCAAAGTGGATAGTAGAGTACCTGGCACACAGTAGGTGCTCAAGAAATATCTGTTGAATTGGAATGATTCAAAAATGTTAAGAGACTGCTTTATAATCATTCACCTTCTTAGCTGTCCATTGATTATTACAATTGTCAAGGTTAATTTGGCAGATTATCTATCATGAAGCAAGCCTAGGCTTCATGAACCAAAGGTAGGAGTGATTATCATTTTTGAGTTTTTAAACGTATGTTTTTGTTGATTTCAGAGAGGAAAGGAGAGGGAGAGAGAGATAGGAACATCAATTATGAGAGAGAATCATTGATTGGCTGCCTCTTGCACGCCCCCTACTGGGGATCAAGCTTGCAACTGGGCATGTGCCCTGACTGGGAATTGAACTAGTGACCTCCAGGTTTATTGATCAATGCTCAACCACTGAAACACACCGGCCGGGCTCATTCTTGAGTGTTTGATGCCCTCCCTCGTGGACATGGATATAAAATATAGAGCCACAGAATACTGGAAAAACTACAGGTAACTGGCATTTATGGGATCCAACCCTGCTGTTGTGCTACAATGTGATCTGAAACAAGCTCTGAACCTCTCCGGGCCTCAGTTTCTCCATTTGTAAAGTGAAAGTGCTCTCTCCCTTTTACTTATAAATTTATGTAATTCCTAGCTTCTATATTTAGATATAAAGAGGAATTTTGCCATTGTTCTTTACACCTCTCCCCCCTCAAAACAATGTTGAATAGGCCAGAGGTGTTTTTCTTTAATTACACTATATCTCTAGTACCTATAACAATGTCTCGCACATAGTAGCTGCTCAACAAATACTTATTGAATAAATGAGTAAACAAATAAATACATTTAGACACAATTGAATAATGATGTGATATAGTACTTAGGAATAGTTATAGTGCTGGCCCTCCAAGATCCCTGTGCCCTGGGGGACTCACACTCAGGCAAGATGAGCAAAGAGGAGGCAGATGGGAATATATGGATTAACCTTCTTGGTTAAGTCCATCTATACCCATGTAATTAATACTTTACATGGGACAATTTTTTATTGTGCGCAAATGTCCAGTATGATGTAAGACATGTTCTGCCTGGTAAGTGTCAGTACAAACCCCAGTTTTTTGTGCCAATGAAAAAATCCACTCCACGCCCAAACACAAACACATCTGAATGCAGGCACACTCTCATGGAGGACCGCTGACTTGTCCTCTGACCAGATTAGAATAGGAATGGGGAGCACTGCATGTCCTCTCACCTCACTGCAGGAATTTATAATTTAGTTATGAATTTGTCTTCGTACGAACTCTGGTCCTGCCTTGTTGGAATGACTAACCACATGGAAGTTGTAGTCTTGTGGAAAGGTCTGTCCTTTCTTTACTGTGAGGATAGAATTCCTACTGGGGAGCTGGGTCACCCTTCCAGTCCCGTCTCCTGGGAGATAATGGCCAAACCCAAACTGGAAACTCATGGAGAAGCTTTGGGATGTAGAATTCCATGAATATGTATTTCATATCTACTTTGAAACCTGAACAACCTGAGTTACAAAAACCTTAGCTGACAGAGCATTCCTGGCCCATGTTCAGCCCAAATTTTCCTGGTGCTGAAGAGAACCTTGATTTGAATTCAGGTCCTGGAGCTTCCTCTGCTCATTGGCTTCTGTCTTGCTTTTGTCTATGTTGGAATGTCTTGTTAGTATTACGCAGAGGCTAAACTCTGTCTTGAAATCCCCATGGTTCTTACCAAGTAGTGCAAGCCATTCTGCAGGCTCACACCAAAGAAGAAAAGTAAACTTTCAAAGTAGCTTCTAGAACAGAAAAACAGACAGTCCTGATAAAGGTTTTAACATATGAATTCCTGACCAGCCTGCATGGGAGAATCACATATTTAGAGATAACAGAAGAGATGACTCAAAACAGGACTTCAGTGAGCCCCAGTGCCTGTAACTGCCGCCTGACCACATGCCTGTGCGGTAGGACAAAGGAACCATTAAATCTGTTCTCACACCTTTTTCTCACCCAGAGTGAACATCGTGTTGCCTAGCCAAAGGGGTGGGCTCCGCCAAGGGGCGACACTTCAGATTATGTTTCCTGAAGAATCCAGGTCGTTACGGTGAAAAGACGGCTATAACTTGCTGAGGATTCCAGGGGAGATCACAGACCCCACTTGTCCCCGAATTCTGCTGCTCAGTCACGGAAGTAGTTGACGAAATGCAGTGTGTGTGGAGAGGCTTGGGTTACTGACATGTGCTAGTAGAGGGTTTTTTCCCCCTCTACCTTGGGAAATCTGCAATTTTTACACTGTGGCAGAACAAATAGATCCGTGACTAATGTTATACAATTTATGTAGCTGGTCTCACATAATTTTCATAGTTGGTTCACATTTATGACATGAAAAGGTGTCTTTCCCACTCTGAGACTTATGAGGTGGAATGGAGTTTGCCTACCCACAGTCCTCTATGCTATATTTATATTCCCAAAGACCCTCTTCTCCACCTCACCCAGTTTACAGGTGAGGACACTGAGATTGCCAATGGTCAGTGACTTGTCTAAGACCCCATAGTTGGCATGCAGCAGAGTAACAACCAAAGCCAGGTCCCACAAGTCCTGGTCACAGGCACATTTATTTGGATGGTTAGGAGTCTGCATGAAAAGTGATATTCCTGATTCTCTTCTTTTCAAAAGCAATGGAGACATCTCATTGTATACTACCCATTTTGTCACCATTGTATGCTACCCATTTTGTCACCATTGTATGCTATCCATTTGCATTTCAGCTGCCACACAGTGGGAGGAGAGAGCTGAGGGGAGCTCTGTTCACCGTCTTCAGACTGATGGTAACCCCTGTGTCTGTTTCTCGAACTGTCAGGCCACGGGTGGGCTAGATCCTGTCCTAGGGAGGGACAAGGAAGCGTTCAGTTGTCTATTTAGCGGATAAAAATAAAACGTTCCCTAGGAGAATGGGAAAGCAAATAGAAGTGCCTTATAATTTAGTTAGTGTGGCTTTTCTTTGACCCAATTTTCTTAATGTTGGATGAATTTCTATTGCAAATTGAATAATTTTCACAAGTCAATTACATACATTCCCTCAGCCCGTTTGAGTGTAATGAAATAGCTTAATAGAATAAAACAATAACCCCCGAGATGATGATGTTGGCCATTATTAAGTATAACAATAGGAATTAATTATGATAGCAGAAGGGATAATTGATGACTTGGAAAATGGATTCGGAAGCTCTTTTCTATCATGACTTCAGAGACATCTCAAGAGCAATGTGACTTCCTGGATGCATTCAAACAGGTTTATTAATAACACTAGGGGCCCAGTGCAGGAATTCATGCACCTTGAAAGGAACTGTGGGTTGTGAGGCTGTGGTGAGCACAGGGGTGGGTCTCAGCCCATCCTCCATGCCCCCACCTGGCCCCTCCTGCCATGCCCTTCCCCTGGCCCCTCCTGCCATATCCTCCCCTCCCCCCATCTGCCAGCAGCTCTGCTTCTGCCACTGCTGCTCCCATGTGCTGATGGCACCGCCTGGCTCACACCTCCTGATGGCACGGAGTGATTGGAGCTGGCGCTGTCAGTGGGTGTGAGCAGCAGCTGCTGCCCTGATCACCCCTCAGGAGCAGGGGGAGGTGGAGAAGCCCTCAGGGGTGATCGGGGCCAGCAGGCACTGCTCACACCCACTGATGGCGTGGAGTGATTGGCACTGGTGCTGGGTGCCAGCAGCGGGTGCAAGTGGGGCCAGAGCTGGAAGCAGGTGTGAGCACCCAGTGGGACCGTGGCACGCGGGAACAAAGAATTTTTGGTAACCACCAGAGGCTCACCCTGATGATAGTGATCGGTGTCCCGCCTTAGTCTGGCGGCCCCGCTCACCTGCTCCACCATCCTGCTCCAACTGACACCCGCCATGTTCCACACGTGCCCTCTGGTGGTCAGTGCATATCATAGCGACCGGTTGTTTGGTTGTTCTGCCATTTGTTCTATTTGCATATTAGGTGTGTGTGTGTGTGTGTGTGTGTGTGTGTGTGTGTGTTTTCCCTTAATTCCTTACATTTGGTTAGTCCTTTATAAAACACCTTCATTGACAGAATCTTGTTTCCAATTTAAACAACACTTAGATAGAGCTTGCTATGTGCCAGGCCCCATTCTGAGCACTCCACACATATTAAGTCACTTGAGACCAGATTCCAACTCTCTGCTCTGTGATTCTGGGGGCTCTTTACAAATGAGGAAGCTGAAGCTGAGGGGGAGTCGGACCCTGACTCCAGGTCCCCCATCTGGGAAGTGGTTGAGTGAGGATTGGGAGCCAATCTGCTTCCTAAGTCCCTGCTCTTATCCACGACACTGTTCTACCTGCTGCTCAGTGTTACAACTACCTTCAAAGTGGGAATGTTTGGTTCCGTTTTCCTGAGGATTAAACATTCCCTGAAACGGAAATTAAATTATTGATCAAAAATGTAGAGCTAGTTGGTAAGTGCCAGAGCTGGAATTCAAATTCTGGCTTATTCCTCTCTGGTCAGTGTATTTCCTGATGTGCATTTATGAAGCAAATTTCTTTTATGCAAAGTGGTCTGTAATCTTTCCAGAACTCTGGTGCTCTGAGTAAAACATAATATTTCCTTTTGAGAAAAAAAATTTTGAGGGGCAATGGAAAAATATGCAGTTCTTTTTAACTAGAAACATTGGTAATTTGGGAGCATAGACTTGTAGAATGGTTAAACTACAAGGAATCCTATTGTGTCCTAGCAATTCTTACATTTACTATGCATATGCAGTCCTAGGATCCAGCCCAGGAATTCTCATTCAGTAGATCTGAGGTCAATCTCAAGACTCTGAATTTTAACAGACACGCCTGGGTTATTAATTACTTAATGAGATCAATGCTTATTGCTCAGATTTACCGAGATGCTGGGAGAATCAGGACGCTGAGGTCAATACTCACTGCACACTTTTGTTTGTTTGTAAGAGGACATGTTTCATGTATGAAATTCAAAGATTATTTTCAGAAGAATCACAAACTCACCAATGCAATTTATTCTTGTGTTACATTTTTCTTATAAATGGTGCTAAGAGCCACTGAATTTTAAGAAACTAAATGCTACTGAGGTTTTTCAATTTAATGAATGTAAGTGGCAGTACTTACTTTCCCCCAGAATGTAGTTTAATTAATTTTATCAACATTAATGCATGAAATCAAGTATATGTGAAGTTACTTTATAGAAACCGAGATCTAAAGAGAAATAGACTACAGCCAAGTCAGTGGCATTAGCCAATTTATGAATGAATATATTGCCCTGGCCAGGTGGCTCTGGCTTAGCTAATTGGAGCATTGTCCTATACACCAAAAGATTGTGGGTTTGATTCCCAGTCGGGGCACATGTCGGGGAGAACTGATTAATATTTCTCTCTCACATTGATGTTTCTCTCACTCTGAAAATCAATAAACATACTCTCCTGTGAGGATAAAATTTTAAAAAAGAAAGAATATATCAACAGAAGGAGGCACTCTGTGTGAAATATGAAAAGTGGGGGTTGGAGAACCAGAAGGGCTGGGACTATCTGGAACTGTGTGGTGAACAGCAAACCTGGGATCTGTTCCATTCAAGGGTGTGCTCAGGACCCTTCTGGAGAGCCTGCCCAGCCACAGCCCCCTTCTCCGGGCCTTCTCCGCCCAGTGATTGGTTGGTTCTGGAAGGCTTACTTGTAGTATACCACCCTGCCCCCAGGCCACTGTTGATTGCAGGAGCCAGGCACCTGACACAGAACTGGGCATTCGATTCGCCATCACAGAAAATTATAATTAGGATTCAAAAGCTCTCATTAGTTTCTTCTAGTTGCTTCCAATATAAACACAGGAGTTTCTGGAGCCCAAGTGGAGAAAAAGGTGCCTTAAAGAGAATGCCCAGAGAACATGAGCTATGGCTTCTGCAATTTGGGGGCCTCAGACCCTGATTTCTGAATCACACCTGAGAAGTTAAAGGGCATGTGCAGGACTGAAGAGGTATATGGCAGTAGAAGTAAGGGGTATCACTTGGGAAGTATCAGCCTTCCCAGAATTCTTGGCGGGGAAAGGGTGCATGCGTTTTTCTCAGGCCTTTGAAAGGATGGCTTGAAACAAGAGCAAACTATTCTCTTACTGGGAGCCAGAGTCCAAAATCAAGGTGTTGGCAGGATCACACTCCCTCTGACTCCTGCAGGGAAGGACCCTTTCTTTGCCTCTTCCAGCTCCTGGTAGCTGTTGGCAGCCTCCCTCTCATCTCTGCTCCCACCTTTACATGGCCCTTTTCCCTGTGTGCCTCTCTGTCCAGATTTCCCTCTTCCTGTAAGAACACCAGTTCACCAAATCCACTATGACCTCATCTCCACTTACCTAATTACATCTGCCATTTGGAAATAAGGTCATAGTTAGAGGTTTAGGACTTCATGTGTGTGTGTGTGTGTGTGTGTGTGTGTGTGTTTGTGGGGGGAGAGGGGAAAGTTCAACTCCTAACAGATGCATAGGTATCGAGGAAGAACTCTCAAGAACAGGCAGAATGGAGACACAGGTGTAGACGTGCTGTGGTAGAGTTTTTAGGAATACTTCTGGAGTAGTAGAGCCCATCATCAATATATGATGAACATTTATCCTGAATATAGAAAAAACGATTTTCTGTCCACATTTGCTTCCTCTGTACACACACACACACACACACACACACACACATTCCTTTAGTTCTCCCTTTCGTTTCCTTTCTCCTAGAAAAGATTTTAAAAGGCTGAAAAACTACCTTTGTGCATTTGGATCAATTTTCCATTTGAAATAGCTCAGCAAACAGCTGACGACACCTGAGGTCCCTTGGAACCCTCCAGATTTAACAAGGGCTTGCTACAGAGAAAGTGGCAAAGGCCTATGCGGATTTTAGGCGAATAAAGGCAAAATTGAGGATCTGACATTAAAATAAAATATCCAAGAAACAAAGCAATAGGAAGGAGTTAATAAAGCCAAAGATAACAATGCAACATACAGGAATCAGACAAAAATGATTTTAAAAGGAAGAGTCATTCTCATTGTTTGAATTAGCCCCTATAACTACAGCTTCTCTTACTAGGTGTGCAGTAAAATAGGCTTTTTAAAAGAGCTCTTGGTATCCCTTATCTTCCTCAGCAATTTAGTGAAAATTGAAGCTCTAGCCGGTTTGGCTCCATAGATAGAGCATCAGCCTGGAGACTGAAGGGTCCCAAGTTCAATTTTGGTAAAGCACAGTAGGGGGCGTGCAGGAAGCAGCCAATTAATGATGCTCTCTCATCACTGATGTTTCTATCCCTCCCTCTCCCTTCCTCTCTGAAATAAAATAAAAATATATTTTAAAAAAAGAAAATTGAAAAGATGACACAGACCCCATATGTGAAGTCAGCTGTGTCCTTCTTTCTCTTCTCCCCGACTCTTGGTCAGCTCAGGACATTATTAGGATATCTTATTTGACTTCCTTCTTTCCAGGCAATGCATTATGAACCTATCAAATGATGTTTGGCAATCAATTCTTGATCTCTCCTGGAGGTCAGTCAATGACACCATCTAAACTGTCATCTCATTTCTTTCCTTGAAGAGAATCCATCTATTTCTTTTGAGCACATAGAGATTTCAGACACAGGTACGATACTAACCCATTCATGAACAAAATGACATTTTTTCTCATCAAGACTGTCAGACGTTGCTTCTGTGGGAAGATGGACTTAGTTATTAAAGGCGTCTCTTTCATTTAAAGTTCCAGTTAATATGCTATTAACTCATCTCACCTCTTCATTGTGAGGTCTCTTCATCTCTTACTTTTATTTTGGGGGTGGAAGAAGGATGTTGGGGATTCAGATATGGAGAAGCAGAGGTTTAAAGCCAGAATTCTGGGGTTCAAATCAGGGGAAATTACAGACTGCTGAATATTCATGATGTAGACAATATGTAAATGAGGCACATGATGATGTAAATATGTTGGGAGGACCCCCAACAAGATAAATAGGATAGAGATAATAGCCTAAAAATTAATAGGATAAAAGTAAAACAAGTGCAAAAACCTTGAAATTGTGGCTCAGTGATTGAGGGCATCATTTATAAGTTAAAGGCTTAAAAATGTTCCTACTTTTTGTGCTCACACTCTAAGTGTCTTTTTCATGTGCAACGCCCATTTACTGAGAGCACAGTCGGTTGTGCGGAGTTTTCTTTCTCCTGCAGGTCCTGAATCTTTCAGAGACAGACACAGTGTTCTTTTCGGAGGGTTCGGTGAAAACTCCAACAGCCGGTGCATCTTTCTGAATGCCTGTGCTTCGAGTCGGCTGGGGGCCATTTTTTTGGCTTTTCAAATTAATAATTTGAAAAAGATGCAATGCCTATCCATAATGACTTCATCTTGTCTGCAGAAATGATTCAAAACAGCAGTTGCTACACACAAGTTGGTCTCATTAAGTGAGATTTTGATGCAAGAGCACAGGTACGGGTGTCAGCGCTGCTGCTGGGTAACTACTTAACTGTGGAAATAATGGCCGAGCAGAAGGCGGGAGAGAGCATTAACACTGATAGGTATTCTGCTGGGGGTTCAGCGTACTCGATTTTCCCTTTGTTTTCCGTTTGGAGCAATGTACTGCACTTAAGCAAAACTCCTTAGGGGTTGCAAGCAATGTAATTGCATTTTTTTTTTTTAAAAAAAGAGAAAGATATGTGCTTTAGAGAACATGCTAAGGTATTTCCGAAAATCTTTGTAGAGACCCTTATTTTATTCTATTGTCAGTTCCATCTCTTTGTTAGAAAATACTGCTGAGGGGTTTTGATGTGCAAATAACTAAAAGGAAACAAAACAACGACACTCCCACAAAATAAACAAAATCTTGTACATTATCTGGGAAGAAATACATTTCTTTGGTGAAACTCTTTTTGACTTTATTTAAAGGTAGAACCATGTCTCTTAACCATGTCTGTTCACATAGCCTATAGCCTGCCATTCTGTGTCTTTGACCTGATCTCTGAATAGTAACATGCAAAGGCAGCAACAACAAACCTGAGGGGGGACAGAAAACTCAGTCTCAAAAAGGTGGGGGGGGGGGGAGGGACGCTTAAGAAACATTTCCATGACAATAGAGACTGTCTTATAAAATGGTGACCAATGCTGAAAGTGAACTTGACTTTTTTAATGTAGAGTTCAGTGGCATTACGTACATTCACCTTGTTGTGCACCTGCCACCATCCATCTCCAGAACTTTTTGATCTTCCCCAACTGAGGCTCCATCCCCATTTAACACAAGCTCCCCAGCGCCCCCCCACCCCCCCCCACCCCTGGCAGCCACCATTCTAGTTTCTGTCCCTATGATGCTGGACGCATCTTGACAGTGATGCCAACTCTAAGTATTCCTTGACTTCAGGAACTTTTTGTTGTTTATTTCGAAAACCCATCAGAAAAAAACGCACAGCAGCTGGGGGAGGCAAAAGCCTCCAGGGACCCATTTGAGAGACTGATTATGCCAATAACAAAGCGCATGCAAGGCGCTGTCATCCCCGAATGAGGCAGGCTCTCGCCCAGGCCGTGCCAAACGGAGGGCAACATTTCTGCTCTGAAATGGCCGGTGACAGAGAGCACATTTATGCTGCAAGTGGGAGAGGAATTCAATCACCGGGGCCCAGAAAAACCCGCGCATGGAAATGAATGTGTCCGGGATCTGGCATGCGCTCGTTCCTGAGAGGGGAAGCGTTTGTTCTGGAGTCAGTGTGATTAAAGTGCCGCCGGGCCCACTGGCCCATTTGCCCATTTGTCTCGCTTTATCTAATTACCAGACCAAGGTGAAGATTTGGAATGGTTAGCGATGGAGCCTACTCGGCCTTGAACTGGATGTGGTCCCAGGCCCATGAATGAAATGCTGTTTCCCCCTCCCTCCTTCGCCCTTCCTCCCCAGCGCCCCCACCTCCACCAGCAAAACAAAATGAATTCAAGTTGAAAAATCATTTACACAGGCAAAGTAGAGAGTGGAAAGCAAGACTAACAGGCAATCTGGAAAATTCTGACCCGGAGGAAAATGCTATTCCCTTAGTGGCAGAAAAGGGCCATTTCCCCCGAATTGTCTCAATAATTACCTCGATTCACCATTTCCCTTTGCCTATGTGAACACAACCTAACCTTAAATTATGCCTGTGGTCCCGGGGATGTCATTCTGGAAAGCCTTGCTTATAATATATACATTTAAAAATTTTAACAAGTGTGTAGAGTTTACATAAGGAGAAGAAATAAGCACATGGGGACATGAACTTCCTGTAAAGAAAAAATAACCCGACCCTAAGAACAATTAGTCCATCAGTCCCACTTAAACATCAGTAAACCATTTATAGATGCTCTTCAGGGGGAGTTTTCCCTGACTCAGGGGCATGAGTTCCCAAGTGCATGCCAACGAAAGACAGGATATTAATTTCTGTTCCCATGTGCAGTACTGGGAACCTTCTATCAGGGTTCTAGGGAGATCTCTTTCAGGACGTGAGAACAGCTAAAGATATGGTTTCTTTTTACATATGTGTATTGCTAAGCACTCGGGGGCCATAAAAGGAAAAGAATACATCATAAAAATGAAAACTTTGGTAGGTTGTTCCACGTCACATATTAAATCATGGTCACAGCCGAATACATTTCTTTATCAGATTAGCTGGGAATGGGACAATAGACGGTTATACTTTGATGTGGGGAAGGGGGTCACTCAGAAGGTCATAGGCATGTAGCCAAAGAGGACAGGCCTCTTTGGGGGTCTGCATTGGGGGCAGTGGTAAAAGTGGAGAAGGGGATATAAAAGGGATAACGGGAGGTGGTGAGGTCTCAGAGAGAAGCCTCGCCCCCCTCCCCACCCCAGGGCTGGGAGGCTTTTGGCAGTTCTCTACAACATGGTGATAATTGGGCTTGTCCAGCAGGACTGATTCCACATGAGAGGTATATGCTCAGAGACCCTCCCACGGATGAAGGTAGTAACTGGAAGCAAACCTGGGATGCGTGGTGGGTAGGCTGTGGCTCTGAGCTCTGGTTGCCTTGGGTACCAGTCATTTTCTCCAGCTCTGAGGTAGGGTTCACAGCAGTGAGAAGAATGACTAAGCTTCCTTAGGAGGGATGTGGGAGAGGAGAGACTCTCTTTTTTGCTCTGCAGTGATGTTCCCTAAAGAGAGGGGTTGTGGCCCTGGCTGACATGGCCCAGTGGTTAGAGCGTCGAAGGGTTGTGGGTTCAATTCCCCGTCAAGGGCACATACCTGGGTTGCAGGTTCGATCCCTGCCCCAGTTGGGGCAAGTGTGGGAGATAATCAATCAAATTGTCTCACATCAATGTCTCTCCCCTTCCTTCCCCCCCTCCTCCTGTCCCTTCCACTTTCTCCTTAAAAAATAAATAAATAAATGGGAAAAATGTCCTTGGATGAGGATTGACAGTGTGTGTGTGTGTGTGTGTGTGTGTGTGTGTGTGTGTGTGTGAGAGAGAGAGAGAGAGAGAGAGAGAGAGAGAGAGAGAGGTTTTAATATACAAGCTATAATTCATTAGGTTGGTGTGATGCCAGCCAATTAGAGCCAAAACTTCTTTTTGAGAAAGAACATGCCTTGTCCATGTATGGCTGCCCTTTGGCTGACCCGTAGTACCCAGGTCAACAGGGCATAACTGAAGTCCCTGAGGTTTCATCACCTAACAGCCTACGCTGAGTGAGTGATAGCAGCTGAGGTGGGAAAAGGTTGGTTTAGGTCACTGTCCTCCAAAAGTGGGGGGTTGGCAGCCTTGAAGCTCACTGGACCCTTCCCTCAGGCCATCTACTTATGATACGAAAGCAGGACTGCCATGGACATGTGTGTAAAGAAGATGCACCATGTGTGTGGGTTGAGAGCAAAGACCTGAGTATCAGATCTAGGTTCAGCCCTTGCCTCTACCACTTAGTGTTTGACCTTGGGCAGGATACTGTGTCTCAGTCTCTTCATCTATAAAATGGGAATGATAACTATACTTGTCTCATGGGATTGTTGTGAGAATTAAATGAGATAATATATGTAAAGCACTTGGTACAGTGCCTGGCCTAAGACCCTGTATGGTAGGTATTCTTATTATCCTCATTTTATAAAGAAGGAAACTGAAGCTCTGAGAATAATCACTTTTGCCCAATGGGTGCCACATACGCGTTATTGTCCCCCTTTTTAACAGAAGGGCTTAGTGACTTGCTCAAGGTCATAACCTCTGGCCTTCAAAACTAGGAAGGTGTATTGGAATGCAACCAGTGAGAGCAGTCTCTTAAAAATTCCCAACCTTCACAAAAGAATCCACAAACCACAGCAAACGATCCTGCTCTTCTGCTTTCCTACAAGAAGCTGTTGTGGACACCAAGTCTAGACCTCCTTGCTCAAAAGGGAAGAGAAGAGAGTGGAGACTTCTAGAAAAATAGGCCTGATACTCAAGAATAACACAGAGCCCATTAGAGTCTGTGTTTTATACGTGGACTTATTTATTCAACAAGAAATGTTTGTTCTGTAGAATAAATAATTAGATGGGCATCACATACATTTAATAATATATAATTCCTCACCCTTTTTTGAAACTTCAAACCATTAACTGGTTCCTTTTTCTATTCAAACAAGACAAGTGATTTTGTATTTTTTTTTCTTATTGAAGTGACCAATTTTTGTTATTTAACTGAGTCAATCAATTGTTTCAATGTCTTGAATAAAAGGACAGTGTTTGAGTTGCCACATGGCTTTCTATCAGCTCTCATGACCTAAGTCCAATTAGTGAAATGGTGGCTCAGACAGAACTTCTCCACTGAATTAGATCCTCCCCCTCCTCATTCAGTTGCCTATTCCTTCCACTAGCTCAACTAAATCAGCCAGTTGTTTTGAATATAATCATTTCCCCCCACATTGTCCATAACCACAAATAATCACCATCTTAATATGTCATGTGTTCTATCAGCAAAACAGGAAAATTGAATTTCTTGTTTTCCCTTTCTATTTCAAGATAATCTTGGGAGAATTAATGGGATATGTAATGCAATTTTAAAACTATAAATCTACTTCCCTTAATATGTTCCCAATATTACTATATAATAGACAGGTATTAGTGTGAGGCTTGACAGCGGTACCCAACGCTTATTTGTTCCATTGATTTTCTTCTGCCACAGGTGCACTGAAGTGCAAAGTGTTACATCTACTTGCTGCTTGTTTTTGTGGTCTGTTGGGAAGAGAATCATAGATAGAGCTCTTTAATTTTAGGATTGGAAAAAATCTGAAAGGTAATATTGATGAGATATGAGTGTTTAAGTCTTTTCAGCTTTCTGAACAGGAGACCAAATAAATCAAACATTTGATTTGTAAATAAACTCTGATATAACAAACATTTTCCATTATTTAGCACAATGCCTAACCACATATATACTTATTAATTATAAATGTCACACAAAAGAGTCTTGGGTGTATGATGCTAGCCATCTATCAAATATTAGAATAAGGCACCATTTTCAAGATGGTTTGGTGTACTGAATTACCACTGTCATTTATTTCCTTAGTGAAATATGTGTATATTTATATCTCAGAACCAAGATACAGAGAAACTATTCTTTCTCCCAGTTGTATTCTCTGGCAATACTCTCCTCACCAAAACTGCAACTTGCTAGGAAGTTGTCAGGTAACATTGCAGTTCACCCTTTGTCTTGAACACAGTCTTCAGACCCGGGTGTGAGCTGCCCCTCTGAGTCTTCCAGGCCAAGGTGCCCCCTGTGTCCACAGTCCTCACCCATAACTTCAGCACCACCATGCTAACTGCTCAAGGCCTGTGGACTCAAATTTCTCCAACTAGATTATAATCTCCTTGATGCAAAACAAGCATAAGAAAGGGTTCTGACTCACACTTCACCTTTATCTCTTACTAGAGGCCTGGTGCATGAATTTCTGCACCGGTGGGATCTGTCCAGCCTGCCCAGATGTGGGTTATCAGGCCGGGCTAGTGGGGGTGAAGGGATGCAGAACATTGACTGGCTGGCCCTGCCCGCAATTGATTGGGGTGGGGGATCGGAAGGGCAGCTGGGGAGAGGGGCTGTGGGAAGTTGGGGGGGTCCAATTGAGGCCCCGATTGTGCCGGTTGGCCGCCGCAGTGCGCATCATAGTGACCAGTCAGTTGGCTTTTATATATATAGATGGCCTATAGCACGAAGTCAGGCACATAGGAGGTACTCAGGGAGTAGTTACTCACTAATTGCTCTGTAAAGGACAAAGATAGATCTATTCTTCCTCTGTGAGAGATGAGAAGTATTTTCTCAGTGATTACATCATGAGTAGCTTTAAGTAGGAATAAAAAAAAAACAAACAAATAGAGATCGGAATCTATAGTTTGTGGTTTAACCTTTCTCCTGGGAAATGTTTAAACATTTTCCCCAAACAGTCAAGACTTTAAAAAATTGTGGTTTCCAGTACTTATCCAACATGTAATTCACGGGGCTGAAGCCTGCCCTTCCTGCCCACCTCCCAGTCCTCCTCTCACCTCTGCCCTGGTTCTTATTCAGGAGGACCCTTTCTCTCTCCCATGGTCCATCATCCTCAGGCTACCACCTTCCTGATTCTTTGTTTATTCTTGGTTTATTATAGCCACAATCAGTAGGGCTTTCCTCAGAATCCACATAAATGCTGATATTTTAAGGAAAATGAAGAGTTTTCTGAATATATTATTTCCATTTAGAAAAATTTGAAAGTCACAATTTGGAAGGAAAGAAAATAAAAACATTTATTAACCTCCATCCCAGAGATGACTGCTGCTCATAGTTGGTAATACCATTCTACTTTCTAGCCTATATTCTAAACATTTTTATGCATTTTATTATGTCACAGAACTGGAATTATTCTGTACACGATATAAAACTTTTTCTTACAATGTTACATATTTTTCTACCACAATGACTCAAATCATTTGCTATGCTTGAGAATCACCTAGAAAGGATGTCCAACTGCCTATTATATATATATATATATATATATATATATATATATATATATATATATAATTATTGATTTTTTACAGAGAGAAAGGGAGAGGGATAGAGAGTTAGAAACATAGATGAGAGAGAAACATCGATCAGCTGCCTCTTGCACACCTCCTACTGGGGATGTGCCTGCAACCAAGGTACATGCCCTTGACCAGAATCAAACCTGGGACCCTTCAGTCCGCAGGCCGACGCTCTATCCACTGAGCCAAACCAGTTAGAACTAACTGCCTATTCTTGGTTCTTCTGCCTGGAGACCCTAAATCAGTAGGTTTGGAGGAGTTTTCCAGAGTCTGTATTTTCGCTGATTCTGATACCATGCTTTCTCAAACCATACTTTAAGAAACATGATTCTACAACCTAATTTTTATAGCTTGCATAGTATTCCATTGTATAGATATATATACATACTTCATTATTTATACTATCTTAAAAATTCTCATTTCAGGAGTTGCTCCTACAAGTAGAATGAAATAGAGTGATATGAGGAAAAGAAGGATCTGAGGTCCCCAAAACCTAAAATCTATTTAATATGTTGGTTTAACCTACTCATAGTGTCATTTTATTCAAACTATCTGTGAATAAGTCCTGGAAATGAATAGGTTCTCCCAGTAATTTTAGGGGTGAATTTGGTTGGCAAAAATTACTTTTGAAAAATTTTACAGAAATGAAAACTACTGCTACAAAATCCAAGTATAGCCCAAATACCAGTATATTTACACCAAAAATGTCAAGAAAATCCCATTGCCCTAAGCCCTTCCTACATTTTCTATATCCTAATTCCTCCATGACTTTATGTGCAATGTCTCTGCAGATTTCTCCTAATGTATATGCCATTGCTGATGTCTTTCCAGAACATGCTTACCCTTGACTGTCTTATAAACCCTTCCCACCATCTTCTCCACCACTATGTGAATATCTCTGTGGGTGCAGGCCATTGATAACTGTCCAAGGTGTATTTAAAAACCTGACAACATAATACATGGGCACTTCTGCTAATGCCTGGGTGAGGTGAGGGAGGATGAGATAACATCAGGAGGATCAGGAATCTGGTTTTCATGGTGGATTAGCCAGATAAGCTCTTGTTAACTTTGGAGGCCACACCTGCTTAAAGTCAGCGGTGGCAGAACTCTTGACAATATTGCCTGACAGGGAGACCCCACTGACTGACTTGACCTCTGCCCCACGTGCAGTTCACTGTTTACATCTGTCTGTTATCATAAGGCTCGAGGAGACATACGTAGGACTGGGGAGAGTGATGGGAGCTGGCAATGCTAATGGGGCAGCAGGTAGCTGGGAGTACTGTTTATAAATGATCACTTGGTTATGTTTAATCTTTGTTTGAAGCTCTTCATCTTTAAGCAAATGATTTTTAAGGAGGAAAAAAAGTTTGTCTGATTTTGATGTGTACAAAGTATCATCCAGTGTAAATATATTGGTCAAAGAGAAGACTGAGAACGCACAAGTCCTGAGACGATGGTGATGGTGATGAAGATGGTGATGGTGACGATGATGATGATGATGACAGGAAGTTCCAAAGGTTTGAGATGTTTAGACAGTTTATCTGAGAGGCTCCAGCTGCCTCAAGACAGAAGCTCAGATAATCTCAAAACATGAGCCCTGTAAGTGGCCTGTAAAGAGAGACCGGTTTCAAGTATTCCCAGTTCCCAGTGAGGAGAGCTCATATGCATGAGCCTTTCTTACATGACTCCACGGTAGGCACCTGGGTTTGTGTCCCAGTTTCTCTGTGGTTAGTGGTGCTGCTGAGGACACTCCTCTACAAGCCTCCTGTGCGTGTTTCCTGAGTTAGAGACCTGGAAGTGCCCACAGGTCTGGAGCCCTGGCTTCCGGCGGGGCGGTTTAGAACCGGGATCTTGGCCTGTGGATATTCTACAGAAAATTGCTGGAGCAGCTTCTCCAGGCAGAGCCACCTGCCTGCCCCCTGGAGGGCTTTTTATAACCAGCCTCCTGAGGGACATCCTGAGGAGTCTCGGGCCTCCTCCATGCCCCCGGAGACTCTCAGGCGTCTCCCCTAGTGTCGCTGGGATTGCTTTTCTTTCCCTGAGACCGGATGGGACTGTTGTAAAACAGCTCTGCCACACACAGAGCCTTCACGCACAGCCTGGCCCGTCTGAGCTCGTCCTCTGCCTCCTCCAGACTCAGAAGGCAGGGGTGGGCCAGGGAGCTCTGGGATCAGAAATCTGGCACCAGATTTGAAGTCAGGCAGCCCAGGTTGAAATCTGACACACAAGCAATAGAGTAACCTTGGTGGTGGTGGTGGGGCGGGGGGGGGGGGGCAGTTCACTATTTTTAAATGTCAGAGAACAAATAATAACAATCCTTTAATTTTGGCTTTCATCTTCCTGTTCCCATCTCTCTTGTTTACTTAAGCACGGAGTCTGATGACAGCTGGCAAGCTCACAAACAGAAAATGAAGATAGACTGGCTCTGACTGCCAAGGGTTATCTCCTAATGAAGTCCTGTAAGGAATTCCTCGCTGTCTGTCCCTAGCTGGCCTTTGCTGGAAACAGCTATAAAACCTTATCCGCTAACGCCAAGGACCGCTGTTGTTCTCCCTCACCAAGTCCCAGTTCACCTCTTCCCACCCCAAACCACTTGCAGCATAGACTAGTGATGACAAGCCTGAGTTCCACTACTTACCAGCTGTATGACCTTTAGCAACCTTTAAGTTTCCCCCCAGCTATACAATGGGCATACTAATCGCTCCTATCACATAATAATTGTTTGAAGGGTTAAATGAGATCTCTCCCGTGAACATTTAGGTAAGGGGTGGAATGTTTTAAGCACTCAGTAAAGATTAGCTCAGTGATTCTCAACTGAGGCTGGTTTTGCTCCCAGGGGGCATTTGACAGTGTCTAAGTGTTACACTTTGGGAAGGTGGTGCTGCTGGCACCTAGTGGGTAGATAGAGTCCAGGTGTGCTACTACACAGCCTACGATGCACAGGACAGTCCCCTCTCAAAAAAAAAAAAAGTTTTCTCTTCAGTACGGCTGAGGTTGAGTGGATTAGCTTCATGGCAACATAGAACACTATAAATGGAAGAGGTATGACAAATGATCAATCCTATCAACAGTTGAGTATTTTGCCGAAACAAGTGGTGCTCATGGAGGAGGGGTCCGTGTGCAATGTGTACATCTGTTGATCACAGTTCCCTTGTTATCCGATAACATGTGCTCAGCCTGCGAACAAAGAAGAGCCCAGCATATCCTGTGCACTTAGCTCCCTTCACTCCTTTGATCTTAAAAGACAAACTGCTGAGTCCTGAGGCTTCACTTATTTATTTTAATGAATAATTGTTTCCCTTAGAAAAGAAATGCCATATGAACTTGTTGTTTAAAGAATTGCAGCTTACCATTCTTCTTGACTTTGCTCTGAGCCTGACTTCATTCCTAGTTGGAGCAGACTCCTTAATTGGCTCAGCTTGGTGAGGCTGCCAACCTCTTGAAAGCTATGTCATCAATTCACGTTTATTGAACAGCATCTATGTGCTGGAGAGATAGTCACGAATAAGGTGAATACATGGTCCCAGTCTAGTGAGGAAGACGGAAACTCTACACCTAGTTACCAGCGTGGAAAGTGTTGTGAGAGGGGACGGGTGACGCGGAGCTTTAATGGAGTCCTAGAGGTGCAGGAGTGCTTGCTGAGAAAGTGACATTTAAGCTTCTCACATGAAGGACTTGTGAGGTAAGAGCCTGTGGAGACTGGAGTTGAAGGAAGACAATTGAAAGGCATATTATAGGGGTATTCTTGCTATAACTGCCCTTGATTTGAGTTTGCCACAAGGTTGTTTAGTTTCGAGCACATAAGAGGAAATCTACTCACACACACGGCCAGCTGTGTCCAAGTTTAGGTAACATTTTAGATTCAACGAAAAATCATAATACTTTCAGCTCTTTTTGGAAAAGCAGAATTTTACAACTTAGCAAAACAAGAACTAATGATGCACTCTTCTGCTTTTCCAAGTCCTCAAATTTACATGGCATACATCTTCCCGCTAACGGGTTCCTTATTTTGCTTATCTTGTTCAGCAGAAGTCAGAGCTAACGCAACCCCATGTTGAATGCTCTCTCTCTCAAAGTCTGTTGATATGCCAGTTAGTTTGAATTGTCCTAAATGTCCTCCTTCATGGGCAAAACCCATTGGTCAAGATCTATAAAATGATATTCCCTCTTATGTGGCACCGAGTGCCCTGCCAGGGCAGGCTCTGCTGAAGCTGCAGGTGGATGCACCAGCCCTGCCACTCATCTCTCGGGGTCTCAGAAAGAAACAGATCCCACAGGCCCACTGTCAGCAATAAAGAGCAGTTTATTCCGGTCTGACCTGCAGGTGAGCTTTGCCAGGAGTGCAGAGTTGCCAAATTTAAAATCACAATAGGACAGAGTATTTTTAGTATAGATATGTCTTATACATGGAATATAATTGACCAAAAAACTATTTATTATTCATCTGAAAGTCTTTGCTCACAAACCATTAGGAAACATTAGGAAAACTTTCGTTCATGTATTCACTTTCGGGTCCTTACTCAAATGTCAGTGTTTCAGTGCTGCCTCCCCTGACCACCCTATTTAAAATTGTGACCCAATATTCCTTTCTTGCCTTTGCTTCATCATACATCAAGTTACTTATGCATTTTGATAATTGACTGTCTTTCCCTCTAGAGCAGCAGTTCTCAACCTGTGGGTCGCGACCCCTTTGGCGGTCAAACGACCCTTTCACAGGGGTCGCCTAAGACCATTCTGCATATCAGCTATTCTGCATTACGATTCATAACATAGCAACATTACAGTTATGAAGTAGCAACGAAAGTAATTTTATGGTTGGGTCACAACATGAGGAACTGTATTTAAAGGGCCAGAAGGTTGAGAACCACTGCTGTAGGCTCATTTAAGGCATGGATTTTGTTTCATTGTGTTTTTTAATTCACTGCAGTATCCTCAGCACCTAGAACAGGTCCTGACATGTGGTAGGTGTTCAGTAAGTAGCTGTTCAAATCATCATCACTCATTCATTCATTTGTAAACTCTTGTGGTTAGAAGCATAGACTCTAGAGACCCATTGACTTGAGCTTGAATTATGACTCTACAGTATATCTGTTGTAATGTCAGATGAGTTTTATAACTTTCCATACCTTAGTTTCCTCCTCTGTAAAGTGGATATTAGAATAGTACCTCCTGAATGGATGTGATAAGAAAAAGATAATTCCCATGAAGTCCCTAGCACAATGCCTGGAACATTATAAGCATTTAATAAGTGAAACTTGTTATGCAGGTAACGAATATTTTTGAACATCATTTCTGTCTCTCAGAGTGTTCTGGGTGTTGGGATGATGACAAAAAGCAATTCATGATCTTGGCCCACAAAGTGATGAGAACCTGGTGAGGAAATAAGAAGACTGTTCATAGGTTATAATAAATGGTGCAGAAAAACGATGTCTGGGAGCATTAGGAGGACAGCTGACCCAGAGCTGGGTGGGTAAGGGGAGTCAGGAAAGGTTCTATGGAAGAGTTGATATCTGTCTTGAAATAATATATTGTTAATCAGAAGAAGATGAGATGGGGAAGAGGAGGGTAGAGGAAATATTCCAAGAAGCGGGATTCGTGGATGTCAGAGCCCAGAGCAAGGAGCAAGCACAGGACTTATATGCTGGAGGAGAGCAAGCTGGTCAGAGTGGCTGGATCATGGAGAGAAGAAGAAGGGAGGACATAAGAGAGGAGCCTGGGGACCAATAGGCCAGATCATGAAAGGGTTTTATAAGCCTTGTCAAGGAGTTTAGACTCCAACCTGGGGGGAAAGAGGGCCTTTATGGTCAAAATTTACATTTGAAGAAGATTTCTCCATCTTCAGTATGGAGACAGTAAGGAGGTTTGGACAGTCATCCAGATAAAACAGGATGGGGGGGGGGGTGCTGAAGTTCTTGGGGGTGGAAAGATGTCCCTTAGTTAGATGACAATTAACAGAACAGAGAAGTTTTGAGGGTTGGTTGTCTAAGAACCTCTACTTCATGTGAATTTATTCTTATAATGTTGTTGCCTGATTTTGCTAACAGTTTAATGCTGACCTTACAGAGTAAGTTGAGAAATATCCCATCATCTTGAATTTACTGGAGGAGTTTGTATAGAATTGGGATTATTGCTCTTGGCAGAATTCACCAGTGAAGTCATCTGGGCCTGGAGTTTTCTTGTGGAAAGGTGGCTGATAGTGATGTTCTAATATTTTATATACTTGCTAATTTTTGGCCTAGCTTTTCTATTATTGAGAGTAGAGTACTGATAGCTCTGACTATTACTGTTGTCTTATCTATTTCTACCTTCAATTCTGCCAGTTTTTGCTTCCTATATTTCCAGGCTTTGGTATTAGATCCATTCATGTATAAATCGTTATAGTTTCTAATGAATTAACACCTTTATAATTTTAACATGTCCCTCTTTGTTTCTAGCATTTATTTTTTGTCTTACACTCTATTTTTTCCTGATTATTAGTATAACCACTCCAGCTGCTACAGTGGAACATCAAAAATACGATTATTACAACTTTTAAAGTCCTTGTCTGCTCTTTCCATAATCTCTGCTAGTTCCCTGTCAGTTTGTATTGATTGGTTATCCTCTTCAGTAGGAGTAGTGTTTTTTTAGCTTCTTTGCATACCTGGTAATTTTTGATTGGATGCCAGACATTATACATTTTTTTCTTGTTGGGTAGAGGACATTTTTGTATTCTTATGAATATTCTTGGGCATAGTTCTGGGATGCAGTTAAGTTACTTGATCCTTTTGGATCTTGCTTTTTATTTGTTAAGCAGGCCCAAAGCAATGCCTGGTCTAACTATCCCCCAGTCCTGAGGCAAGACCTTCTTCAATACTCGACCCAGCACCCCTTGAGTTATAGGCTCTCCCGTCTGGTTGGTGAGAGCAAGCACTATTCCCAGCCTGGCATGAGCCCTGGTACTCTTCCCTCTTACCCTTTTGGGTTGGGCTTTCTTTCCCCAGCCTCAGGTACTTTCTTTGCACGCGTGCATGAGCAGTGGTGACGGCTGCCTCTGAGACTCTTTCTCTGAGCAGCTCTCTCATTTGCAGTGCGCTGTTCTGCCAACAACACTCTCTGTAGATTCTCAGCTCTCTCTTCTCAGCTGGAGCCCCTTGGACTCTTCTTGGTTTCCATCTTTCCTGTGCCATCACCTAGAAGTATTCTCCATGCAGGAAGCAGTGGCAGTCATGTGACTCTTTTCTCCCATCTCTGTGGAAGGACAGTCCTTTGTTGCCTGGGTCTAGTGCTTTAAAGAAAACGCTTCATATATGTTGTCTTTTTTAGAGGAGAAGGGATTTCAGGCAGGGGGAAAAGCTGGCCCCTGTTCCTCCATCTTGGCTGGAAGTGGAATTATTTTGAATCTGAAAAATTAAATTATTTTACTCATAAATACTTTAGTACATATCTATAAAAGATAAGAACATACAACTACAATATAAAAGCATACAACTACAATACCTCTATCTCACCTTTTAAGATTGATGATAATCTTAAAATATACATTGTTCAACTATGTCATCAGTGTCACTTTATTTTAACCATTTGTTTGCTTGAATCAAGATCCAAATAAGGCCCATACCTTTAGCGTAGTTGATGTTGCTCTTAAATCTCTTTTCATCTTTGGGTGACTCATCCATCTCCTTCCTCTCTCCCCATACCTCACTTTCTCTGTTTATTTATTTATTTTTTGAAGGCACCAGTCTTTGCCTTGTGGAGTTTCCTGCCATTGTAACTTTTCTGACCCACTCCCATATTTCTCTGTCCTCTGTATTTCCTGCAGATTATGAATGGATATAGCAATTTGATTAGGTCCAGGGTCCATGTCACTTTTTCATGTGCTTTATTAGCTCGTTACATATGAGCTAATTATGATGAAATTCCTGAGAAACCACAGAACAGGATTATTATAAGTTCTACTACCAGAGGCTCCTCAAAGGCATGCTTTGTGAATCTACTTCTTTATTTACCATATCTAACCTAGGATCATTCTGTCATGTGTAAGAGGAGCCCTTTAATTCCATGAAAAGGTTAATACAGGGAAAGAGATAACCCAGAAAATGTAAAAATATATTGAATTACAATCCTGAGTTGAGTGCCCTAGAAAGGACATAACAAAGAAAACTGACTATGGCTGAATTGACGCTGGTGTGAATTTAATTTCAGATTTTATTATCCTAATTTACACATTCATAAAAACGAAATAGGTCATTATCAAGTGCTTAGTTTTCAATGTAAGTCATAAAAATGTGTACACATACAATCTAGCCTGACTTATAGTTAGGATTTTCATTATGGTCCCAAGTGATCTGGCACCATAGGATATGACTGTGGTGAAAAAAAAAACACTTATTCATCTTATTCCTCCCTTTCTTCATTCATTCACTCACCCACTCATTTCTTCACATAATTCGTCGGTAATGCAGTCATACATCCACTCGTGAATGAAGGTAGCAGACACAGGGCACACCGTGATGTATAGGAGGGAGGCCTTCTCCTTGAATGCTTCAGCCTCGGGAGACGTGGAGGAACAGCACAACCTTGAGAGTTATAAGAGAGGGTTGGAAAAATTGCTGGGGGGAGAGGGGAGGGCGAGTCCAAACAATGAAACGACGTTACCTGCCATGCAAACTCAGGAAAAGGGGATCTTGCCTCGGCTTTCTGAATTTTACTACTGAAAGCACTTATCACTTTTGATTACCTTCATAAAAGAGCAAAATATTTAATGTTTGCAGTAGATACTCTCTAAGCAACTGTCTAGTCCTAACATTTTCTGAGATTCTGAGCTCCGAGATCTCTGTGCTGGAGGTTGTTGGTCATGGTGACAGAATCAGCCCAGAGCTCTGTTTGTAGGAATGACTGTGATTTGGGATAATGGAGAGATGGAAAAACAAGGGAAAGGTCCCAAAGGGCAGGGATGAGAAGCAAAGACAGCATGATCCAGAGCTCAAAACCCCATCTGTGAAGCAGACTGGGTTCCAGGAGACACCAGATCCCAGGCCAAAAGTGTAAGATCCATCATCTGTATGTACCCTGAGATCAAAGTCCGCACCTGATACCGATTGTGCACTTACTGTATGCCATGTACTGTTTTGTTTTCACTTCTTGAATCCTTACAAACACCCTATGGGATAGTTTTTACTCACCCTGCTTTACAGGTGAGAAAGCAGGCACAGGGAGGCTAAATGAGTCATAGGTAGTAGGTGGCAGAGCTGACATTTAACTGGGAACATCTGATGCAGGGGCTGCTCCCTCATGGGGGACGACACGTCACAGGAATGTCAGTCAGCCAGCTGGAGACCCAGGGGAACTGAGGGTGTCATTCCAGTTGGGTCTGAGGCCTAAGAACCATGAGAGCCTCTCCCGACTGAGAAAACAGTCCCGAATCAGGGGTGAAAATGCCGTGCGGCTTTATCTCTATCTTCTAGTCTTGGCTTCTCAGGCCATTTTCTCCTTTCTACTGAGTTCTATTGCTTTTAATCTGGAAAACAAAACAAAACAACAGCTGACTCCAAAGAGTTCTGGTCTAGGCTCTGTAACTGGCTGTGTGATCCCAGCAGGTAACTTGACCTGTCTGGACCTCAGGTTCCTTATCTGTAAAGTGGCCTAGATTTTCAACATCCCTTTCAGCTCTAAAGCCTTATGATTCTAAATGAGATCCATAAGGCATTTATGGGAGAGAGTCTCTCTGACAGGACCCCACTCCAGACACTTCATGTGACATTCACTGCATGGCCACCACCACCTGTTTCTCCAGCCCTCCTTCTGGAGCCCTAAGCTCCATGTAAAACCGGAAGGTGTCCTCCCCTTGACAACTGGGCCATCTTCTTCCTACTTTCCTACTTACTGCTCCCATTATCACACTCCCTGCTGCTTGAAAATCATCCCGTCTTGCCAAACAAATTCCAAGCCTGAGTCCTCTCAAAATCTTTTTTAAGCTCCTCACCAGGTAAAGGTTTTATCTCCTTGGAACTTCCGTAGTATTTTGTTCATAAACTTTCATCATACCCAACATACTCTACATTATATATATGGTTATGTCCACTTCCAAATTCTAATGTCTTAGAAGGAAGCACATTGCTAACTTACTCTGGTGTGCTTCCATTTTACCAAACCTCTACCATGTTGTCCTGTGTATGGTGTGTTTAGAACTTAAGAATGGCCCACTGAAAAAAATGAACAAAGAAATGAATGTGCAAACTGGTGAAGGAAAAAGTGAGCAAATATATAGAAACTTGGTAAAAAAATTTTAAAATAACATGACATACAAGGAGAAAACAGAGAGGAGATTAAAAAATAAAAAAAGCCAGGCAGGGAGCCCTGGCTGGTGTGGATCAGTTGGTTGGAGCATCATCCTGTACACTGAAAAGGTTGCAGATCTGATCCCCACATGTGTACAGGGTGTGTATGGGAGGCGACAGGTCCATGTTTCTCATATCAATGTTTCTCTCTCTCTCTCCCTCTCTCTCTTCCTCTTTCTCTAAAATCAATTGGTCTATATCTATATCTATATCTATATCTATATCCATATATCTTTATCTATCTATCTATCTATCTATCTATCTATCTATCTATCTATCTATCCATCCATCCTTGGGTGAAAATTTTAAAAAGCCAGGCAGGGAAAAATAGCTTCAGATTCCCAGAGTTAACTTCCTTTATGTCTCAGAAATATGGGGGCAGGGGCGTGGGGGGTGAGTCTGAGACCACACTCATGGCCAGATAGCGGCCAGGTGCCAGTTCTAGGGCAGCTTGCCGTGGGTTAAAGGGACATTTGGTTCTTTCAGGACATCAACAGAACTGTGGAGCGGGTCAAGCTGAACTTTGCTAAGTCATTAATTCCCTCCTTTCATCTTCATGGGTTTAACTGTAAATCATTCCTCATTCCTCTGGTCTCTGTTTTCTTTTCTCAAGTTTGTTCCAGTGATTAGAGCCCCGAATAAAAAAATACAAATGCTAAATTTCCCCTTGTGGAGTTAAAAAGGAAAAAAAGACCAAAGACCTGGCATTTGCAATAAACAAGCATCCCTGAAAGCCACCTGGCTGGGCTGAGGTTCCTGCTGGTGGGGGTTTTTAAATCGCATCCTTAGTCAGTGCAAAAGGTCAAAAACGCCAACAAGTTAACTTCCAAGAGTTTAAATTAAGAGGAGGAAAATAAAGAGTTAGACAAACACCTGGATCATTTCTATGCTCCGGTGATCCAAAATAGATAGGACTTGTCTCCGAGACGGTTTTATTTCCCTTGGAAGTTCTGGAACATGTAAATGGGGGGAGGGCAACCTGAGGCTAAAGTCAAAATCCGGTGTTGTTTTTTTTTAAAGTGCCCGGATGCATATAAGGCAGAGACAGCAACCAATTTCCAGAAGAGAAATCACCCCGCATTGGGCACAGCCATCAGTGGTTCCACGTAACAGCACCATCACTCACACGGAACTTGGCTTCACTCGCTGATATTAAGAAACATTGCTGCCTGCACGATGATGCACAGGGCTGTCAAAACCACACACACGGCCTTTGGTCTGAAAATTATTTTGTTTTTATGGCATCCATTCAGCAGTGCAAAGTTCATACATTTGTATTAGGACTATGAGGGCCACAGCACATCGCAAGAAGGAAACAAAACCGTGCCGCTGAGAACATGTAGGTCCCGTTCCTGAAATCGCCATCCAGGTCCACCTCCCGTTTTGGGAAGGTGCGATGTCCACAGGGGCCTGCTTCGGTATTTATGACAGAGGTGGTTTCTCAAATCTGTCATGGCATTGATTGACACGCCTTCTGATGGATGGCTATACAGCGATGGCGAACCTGTGACACGCGTGTCAGAGGTGACTCGCGAACTCATTTTTTTGGTTGATTTTTCTTTGTTCAATGGCATTTAAATATACAAAATAAATATAAAAAATATAAGTGTTTGTTTTACTATGGTTGCAAATATCGAAACATTTCTATATGTGACACGGCACCAGAGTTAAGTTAGGGTTTTTCAAAATGCTGGCACGCCGAGCTCAAAAGGTTCGCCATGACTGCATAGGAGGACCAGCCATGAAGGTAAAACAACTGCAGCGAAGAGCATGCCAAGGAGTAGGGGCAGATCTGTCCACCAGGTTTCACAGTTTCCAGCTTTAGCTCCAAAACCAAAACTGGCTGCAGGAGGTGTTATTTCTGTTCTCATTTCAATCCGGGAACAGGCTGTCTTTTTGAGGCAGAATTTTGACTAGGGCAGCGGTCTCTAGTATTGGGGATACAGTTTAGGATGCTTCGATTATTAGGCTCAATACCTGGACCAATTAATTCTGGTATCATGCTAGACAGCACATGTATCCTGGGCAATAGTAGCGAGTGTGGAACTAAAGGATCTTTCTGGATTTATGATAATACCAAGACCGCCTGTATGCCAGTGGCCATAAGTGTTACTTGTAAAATGATCACCATTTTCTTTAATGAGCTTGCAGTCTTTTTGTATAAACCACCACCATTAGACACAGATGTGTCATTTCAGAATCCGAATGCAGTGGTGACTGCTGTTTCAGTAGAATGTGACCTCAGCAAGGCAGGAAATGAAGGATGAAATAGAAAAAGGGGAGTGCTTTACAGCTGGGAAATTGGCCTCCGTTTGCAAGAACGCACAATGCCACTGCTGCATTATCTACTCAAGATGGACAATCATTTAAAAAATTGATGTTTTATAATTAAATGTGTTTTCTGTAAAAAAAAACAAAAAACAAAAAAAGACAAAGAGCCCTAATTGCATCCATGTGGGGGTTTAATGCGCTTGTGAGAAAGTCAAATTGGCCTGAAGTGGACCAACTCTGAGGTTCTGTTTGGGGAGGTTTTTCTCGGCAAGGGAACTGGGCTATTGCTTAGAAACAGAGTGATGGGTGGCATCATCAGCCTCACACAAGGATTGCTTTTAGGGAACATTTGAACATGAGCCAATAAAGACAAACAGAAACCTATCATTTCTTTGTAAGAGAAAAATGAGTAGAACTGGGTCTGAACACCGATACCAGTTGAGTCCCTGGGAGGTTTCTGGGTGGGGGTAGTTTTGGAGATCAGGAGCCATAAGCAGAGGAATGGTGACGGTTTCTGGACACTGTCTTTCTGGGGAAGGTTTCCTGAAAGCGCTGGAAAGTAGCTGTTTCTCTTAAAGGCCCAAGCAAGAGAGTATTTACATGCGACTCGATGCTCTGCCTCTAAAAAGTTCTGAAGGCAGCAAATGCAGAACTCTCTTCCCTGGTTTCTCTTTAGTTTTTTTCTCGTTGATTCTCAGCAGCCAAGGGGGAGGAGTGGCTGGTCTTTTCCAGGATCAGCTGCACTGACGAAGAGCTGAATTTTGAAACTTTAAATGGAAAATGGGTGAATCCGCAAAGCAGTTGCCCTCGAAGTGAAAAAGTTCTCCCGTGCGTCAGGAGGATGAATCCAAACTTGGTGTGCCATGCCGTTCTCCCTCACATCAGACCTAAGGGACCAACAGGGAGCCTGACATCCACCCTCCCACCCTGCCCAGCCCCGGTCTTTGTGAGGACACAACCCACAGCACCTGCAGAGCGGGCTGTGAGCACGTTTCCGGGACCATCACTGTGGGGCCACATTCCGGGGCCACTCCTCCCCTCTCCCATGTGGTAGCAACGAAGGGACACTGGGAACACAGAACAGACTCAAAGTCTTTGTCAATTTGTGGTCTTGCCTCCTGCTTGGTGGGGATCCAGCCCACTTCACACTTGCAATCTGTCCTCAACCTGCTAAGTGGCAATGTTGTCTCCTAAAGACAAGAGTTGGCTCTGGAAGGAAGAGCTGATGTTGAGCAGCCACCTTCTGCAGGCACAGCGGACAGGAGCCACATGGAGATTAGTGGTCACAAGTAGAGGCTATTTTTAAAGATATTTGTATTGATTCCAGAAAGGAAGGGAGAGGGAGATAGAAACACCCCACACTGGGGATCGAGCCTGCAACCCAGGAATGTTCCCTGACCAGGAATCTAACCATGACCTCCTGGCTCATGGGTCAATGCTTAACCACTGAGCCTCACCAGCCAGGCTGCAGCATCCCATTTTTGAAAATCACCGACACATTTCTTCCTTGGTAGGTAGAGAAATATTCTCGGCAGTTAAAATCATTTTGGTTTATGCTATGTTCCATGAATGCAACTGGCCTTCTTCTTGAAATATTAGCAGCCCCAAAGTTAAAGGGTTTTGTTGAATTCATAACTAGAGAAACCAGAACATGTAGATCTAAACTTGCAAGAGTTTTATGCGGAGTAAGGATGGTGGGGGAGGGAGATACACAAGAGAGAGAAAGATTCTTTGATTCCAAAGAGGGTATGACAGTCCCTGTCTCCACATACAGTCATCTGTTAAACAGACCAGAGCTGACTGTCCTAATTTACCCTTGTAATGGCATCAGGAGAGAACTGTATGCCTCCACCTCCACTTGATCTTTCATTGGCACCTTGACCTACACCTTCATGCTTATCTCCAAAAGAGTGATGCATCTACTGAAGAACATCAGAAACAAGCTCAACTTTGAGGAGAGAGTCAGAGACAGAGGATGAGCCACTGGCGAGGGGAAAGCACAGCCCAGACCCTCCACTTGTTGCTGCACTTTCTCTGTGTGTCAGGTGCACTTGGCCCTCGGGGTGGAGAGGAGGATGAATAGCTCTGGTTTGGGTGTTTCTCCAAAGTGGTGCCAAATGGATTGTGTTGGTCCAATAGAGACTCTAACTAATCTGTTTAAGGCTCAGAAGGGAATGCTTGGCTTCCTGGGCCACCAGGGGAAAGCTGGGAGGAAGGGGCTGGTGATGTGTGTGGGGAAAGGAGCAGGAGAACGGGCAGGCCTAGTCCTTTGTGCTCGCTGCCTCCTTTTATGTGCCGTATGCCATTGTTCAAACCTGGTTTTCTTTGTGTGATTAAGGCCTTTGATTCGATAATGCCATTCTCCCTGAAATCAGGTACAACCCCAAATTGCTGCTTGTGATATGTCAGGGGCTCTATGTGACTCTTACATTGCTTTTGATGTGGCCGCTCTTGCTTGCCTTGTCTATTCTTTGGAGGGACATTCTCTGTTGCTCTTTTACCCCAGTGAGACCGTGATGAACATTAAACACTGAGAGTAATAGAGAGGTGAAAGGAATTGCCCATGGCCCACAGAAATGGCGGGCTCCATGGGAATAGGCGTTCTCATCTCACACCTCAACAGCCACAGCGATTCTGGAACATGCCTGCAAACATGGGAGCTATATTTCTTTAAAAGGCAAAGATTCTCTGGGGTGCCAGAGCAGGAGTCCCCAGATAAGAGCATAGTTTCTGGATTCTTGGTAGCACAGGCCATGCTGGGAATGCTAATGAGACCTGACGCAGCCTTTTTTCACAATCCATTGCCCACGATCAGCCCACACTCCAGAATGAAGACATTTCCTTTTTCCTCTGAATGTGTCACTTCCTAAGCGAGGATGAAATATCTTATCTTGATTTCCAAAGTGTACGTTCACTCCATAGCAGCGAGAAGGTGTGGAATGGAGCTCACTCTCACTCTGTCACTGGGTTGACCTTCAGAACGCAAGGGACACCTCTCTCTGTTGGCACCAATTCACTGAGACAGGTTTGGCAACTATGCCAGTCAGTCCACAAGGGCAAATGGTCTTTTAACCTGATACACATCACAAGTTATAAAAATAAATCATAAAACAGCACAAAGATGCCAAATTCACACCCAGAGGCATCTGTTGATACCTAAGATCACATATGAGGGGACTGAATGAGGAACTCAGAGCCAGGCCGGATCAGCCTCCCTGGAGGAGGAGGCATGCCTTTCTGGCAGGGTGAATGGTGTGCATAGGAAGACATGCGGGTTGCTGGGGAGGTTGGTAAATGCAGGGAATGGGACTCAAGATTCACTTCAAAGCGAATATTCAAGGAGTTAACAGCTCTGGGATCATAGTATAACCTCTGTGCCACTTACCAGAGCAGAGCTTTGATCTTGGGCCAGTAACTTAACCTCGCCAAGACCCATTTTCTTCATCTGTAAAACATGGCTACTCAGCGTACTTACCTCCTGGGCCAGAGGGTACATGTAAATGCACGTGAGATTGTAGGGTAAGGCCTGGCACAGGGAAGTTCCATGTGAATATTAGCTGTTAGTTTCAGGACTCAGTGCGTGCTTGGTCCTAGAGTCTTTCCCAGTGGACAGAAGCCAGTCACAGAGCCCAAGACTCCTGCAGTTAGGAGTCCCTGGAGGACCTGGCTGGGTAGAGGTATACTGGCATACTGGCTGAAGCTAAAGGGAGGTTTCTCAACAGCACTCCTACTCAATGTTTAAAAAGAAAGTCGTTTCTAAGCCAAGGCTCAACAACAAACTTACAAGCAGCCAGTATGGTCTCAGACATTGTTATTTGTAAAGTTTTAAAAGTTGGTTGATAAGCGCTCCTTTGGAGGGGAGGAATTACATTGATAAGAAAAGATTATTCACTTGCGTTGTTAGCCTTAGCAAAAAAAAAAAAAAGTGCATAATGTATATTGAATTTGTCATTTGAAAAACTTTAACACATGAGTGTCCTATTGCTAATGAAGAATTTGGACCATATTGGCCTCTGACTAATGCCGAATAGTCTCACACAATCTCTTTTCTGGTTTGATAGTGATGCAGGTTGATTATTTCATTTTGTTAAGAAGATCTTTTTATATATAATATCCATGTATTATATATTACATATTATATAGTTTTTCTTTGTATATGTGTAGAATAGTCCTGGAAGAATACACAAGAAATCATTAACAGTTAAAACTTTTGGCAAGAGGCTGGGGGAACCCAGGGAGGAAGGGAGATGTATTTCTTTTTCTTTTCATACAACTTTGGGCTCCTTTAACTTTTTTCTATATGTAAGATGCAGTTTCCCAATAAAAGAGAATTGACAGAAAAGATTGTATGAAGGACTAGGTCAGTGGTCGGCAAACTCATTAGTCAACAGAGCCAGTACAATGATTGAAATTTCTTTTGAGAGCCAAATTTTCTAAACTTAAACTATATAGGTAGGTACATTGTTATTAACTTAATTAGGGTGCTCCTGAGGCTTAGGAAGAGCCACACTCAAAGGGCCAAAGAGCCGCATGTGGCTCACGAGGGGTCACTAGGTCACAAGGAAGCAGGGAGGACAGTTGGGCCATGAGGCCCAAGCCCTGCTACTCCTTGTTGCTTATGGATTACAGATGTTGAAACCTATGAATAGAAACCCTGAGACTTCAGCCCCCCCCCCCTCCTTATTTCCAGACTCAGGGAACCTTTGGGGCAGCAAATGTCAGCTGCCTTTGGAAACATGAGCCACCAAGTGTGCAAAACACAGAAGCCATGAGAGAGGCCCCTGCCCCGGCCCACGTGGCTTGTTCCTTTAGCCCCTGGGGTTCTCCTTGCTCCTACCACTGGCCAGGCACACTGTCTGGTCAGAGAAACCTGGATGAGAGATATGTCACTGCCCCCATGGCTGCTGAGGAAATTCCAAGGTGCACAAGGTTTGTGGGGAGCGTGGACTTGCTTAGTCTTAGGCAAGATGGCTGGGCAAGGACTGGAGTTGAACCTACATTCTAAGAAAACACTGAGGCTTCTTTTTCTCGAGCTGGCTGCAGAGGTGGAGCCCAGGGTGTGGAAGCAGTTTGTAAGCCAAGAGTACCGCACAAATGGAAGGGCCTGCTCTTATTATAAGGGCTTGGGGGCTGCGGTGGGAGAGGATCTGGCCCCTATAAAGGGTTTTCCCCGTGAACATCAAAGAATCAACAAGGGGGGCTTGGGGAGGAGGACAAAGGTAGACCTTGGAATGTTGGCTCTTCCTCAAAGGCACTTCCCTATGCATTTTTCTTTGTTGAGAATCAAATCCAGAGACTCCAATGATAATGATTCTCATTTTTATTACTGTTTTATTATTCAGGGTTGGCTCAGTCTCTCTTCCCCACCAAAGGCATTTGAATGAAGATAAAAAGTTCCAAGTGAATATCTTGATAGAACCAAGCCCTCTCTCTGTAATCAAAGTCTTGGTGGACAGATGTGGTGCCAGCGCATTCAGCTCTGCCTCCAGGTGTCATTGCAGCGAGGACCGAGGCTGGCCCGGGCTCATGGCACCTGGTGTTTCTGAATGGACAGGCAATGGAGAGGGGTCCCTTTTTAGTGTTTCCAGCAGCCTGATTCTGGCTGTGCTCAAAATATTTAAGGGGAAGTTGCCAGAGAAGACAATGTAGTCGATATTTTCACTAAACCCATTGGAATTAACAATACTGTGGTTGATAAGGTTCTTTCCAGGGACAATGGCTAATGTCCAGTAAGAGAGACAACTATGGTGTGACACAATATGTCACCACTTGTTGACTGTAAACCCAAACCTGATTCAACTTTAATATAGACTATAGAACCAAGAAAAGCAAATTAAACAGAGAGCATTAGAAGAAACTAATGTGTTAATAATGATAATGATAATGATAGTGGTAAACTACCAACAATAATAGCTGCTATGACCTCTTTTAGAACAAAGAGGAGAAGCCAACATTCGTTGAATGTGCTTGGTGATGGAACAGAGGCATCAGTCTGACCTACAGCACATGCTGCTCAACTTCCTGAAAATTTTAACAAAAATCTTGATGTGTTTGTAAGGCCTGTATTAACAACTGAGAATGTTGGTCTAAATGTGGAAGAAAGTAAATGTGCTTGCAACAGATTGGGTATTTTCTAGTACAAAGGGGGAAAAGGTTTCAGTAGATTCAGTGACATCCAAGAAAAAGTGTGTACCATGTTCCATTTCTTCATTTATTAGTAAAGTCTGTGCTATGCACTTTGCAAGCCAGGATCACTCTCTGCTAAGAGAGAATGTGATCACGATTGCTCATCTTCTTCTATGTGGCCCTTAATCATGGCCAACTTATGAGACATTTGTCAGAAGTGGAAGCAAAGAGAGTATCACAAAAATTTTCTTTCCGCTAGGTGGTAAAAATTTGGATATTTGAATAGGCATCAGAGAGATTAACTTTGCAAGTCAGTTTCTCCATCTTTAAAAGAGGGGTGATAATAGTAATAGTATCTTAGAGTTGGTATGAGGGTTAAATGAGTTGATACGGAGAAATTGATGAGAACAGTACCTAGCAAACTGCAAGTATTTGAGATGCAAATGCACATGAGAAGGCTAAGAACGGGTGCTCAAACTGAGAAGACAGAACAAAAGCAAGAACCAGGGAAAGTTTGAAGGGGAGCCCAGGGGACAGAGAATCCATATGCTTGGCTGTGCCACAGTGTGTATGAAGTCAAGTGTAGCAGAAGATGAGGCTGACAAGGTGTGTAGGGGCCTGAGCATCTGGGCTTCACTCTGCAGGCAGTAGGGACATGGCTTGAGCTATTTTCAGGAAGGTCACTGAAATATTATCAGAATGTGAGTTGGTAGGAGTAGCAGGGAGGGAGCCAGGAACGCCTGGGAGGACCCTGAGAATCTGGGCGGAGCTTAGTGACAGCCACCCTAGGGCAGTGACCAAAGCATGGAAGTGAAGTCCAACAGTCCTGGACCTGGTGGAGTTGGGACTGGGTGGTGGGGTGGGTGGAGTGGTCATGGAGAGGGAAGAGACAAGAATAAGGCTGAAGTTTCAAGTCTTGTTGACTAGGAAGAGTTGGTTTTTAGACAGGTGCCAAAGATGATGGGGACAGTTTGTGATACTATATTGCTTGAAAGTCCCTCAATGAAGGATTCTTTATGAAGCAGCTTGGAGATGGGTGCTACGATGCTACCTGTCATTTATATTGATGTGAATATTGTCACTCAGATTTCTTTCCAAGCCCTAAACAAGGTCAGCTGTTCTGAGGAAGTTTTAGCAGGAGATAGAGAAGGCAGCCACGTGACGGGAGAAGGAAGGTGGGGTAGGGGGTGGACAGGGGAGAAGCAGTGCTGGTGGGGTGCTGAAAGTGAAAAATGGGGGAGAAGAGACGGCCTAGGATAAAGGCACAGAAAGGGAAGTGGGACTATACCATCTTCTGAAAATATCAGCCTTTTATGTTACCAGTATATTATTACCAAGTGATATACAGATTAAAATATGGACAATATAAAGAGAAATAATACATACTCCAACCATAGAAAAAAATACTAAGACATTCAAGGTGGTGCAAAAATAGTTGTTCATATGGAAAACAATACAATAACAAATAAACAATAATACAAGAATAAACTGTGTTTTGCATACTCACAAGTGTAAACCTACTTTTGCCACCCTACACCCCCATATGCCTAATTTTAGCAGTGGTGAAATCCTAGATGATTAAAATTGTTTACCCTTTGTTTCCTGAGTTTTTCCCTCATTGAGCATGTATTATATGCTTTATGTTTTACACTGTGCTTTACATTTTAATATATGTTTGACAGTGTAAATATTTAATAAATTCTATGAACAGGAAGAAACTGTCCCTGCCATAAAGAACTCAAAATCTTTACACACACACACACACACACACACACACACACACACACACACACAATTTATGCTATTGTTTTGTGGCACTTAGAACTTATATTCTAATAAAAACAGATGTGCAAACAATATTTTGGCAAGCAACACATTCAAAGATTGGGGACTGCCTGTAGCTGATTACATCGCCAGTGTGTCAGAACGAGGGTTTTAAGTTCAAAATGCTTGCTAACAGAAATCATTACAATACACAGGCTAGCTTGGAGGGAAATGCTGGCCTAAAATTTGGATACATTTAAAAGAAAATGTTTCAATGTGTTTATATTCAAACTCAGCCTCAAAGAGGTAACCTTTCAACTTAAGAATCATTTTGGACAACTGTTCTTGAAATTGTCTTGTATATAAAAACCAATTGGTCATGACTATTGGAAATACGTTACCTTTTTCTTATAGCCAGAATATGCAGCAAATGAGCGCTCTCTGAGTGATTTGGCCAAAAAAAAAATTTGATTTTCAGACTATTTTAATATGGGAACTGAACTGTTTTGCTTTTCTTCCTTTCTCTGATTCCTGAGAAAGGTAGATTGCAAATATTTCCTTCAAGAGGGTTTGAAGATTAAGCCCTCCTTGCCTCTATAAAAGAAGCATTTGGTGTTTATTTGCTGGAGATTTGAGGAAATTGGGGGAACAGTGAAGTGACTTGTACATGTAGTAAGTAGATAGAAGCTCCCCTGAATCAGAAACATGTTCCCATAGGGCTCCAATAGGAAGAGATCAGTGGGTCTGGGGAAGGAAGGAGAGGGGCCCTTCTCCCTGGCAGGGTCCTGGGAGGTGGCAAGTCTCCAAAAGGAATGGCTAGAGATGTAGGGCCATAGGTCTGGGTTTTCCTCAGCTATGGCTTTGAAGGGACCGAGAAAAAGGGGCCAGTGGTCTTCTCAGAGTGATCATGTTATAAACAAACATCCCCTAGTTTCCCCCCTGCCTTCAAGCCTTGGCCCTTCTTAAGACCCTAGATCTGGAAATAGCCCAGACTTGGAAAGGAAGCCCTAAGAATGATTGAAGTTACATTTCTGATGTATCCTGGCAGAGTAGGAGACGGAACTGAAATGAGAAAGCATCTCAGATAATATTCCATCTGAGCTTGAGGACTGAGAGTCAAAATCCAGTGCAATATTGAATAAAGGGATGACCCAATGATTTCCAGTCTGGGATGTGCACACAATTTACAATGATCCAAAAGAGCTCACGTGTGGTGTGCCTGCTCAGACGCCACGTTAGTCGGAGGCAATCATTCCAGGATGGTTGGCCATGGAAGGCTCACAACAGAGATTCTTTCTGGGAAACACCCCCTGTCTAAGGAGGCAGCCTTGCCCTCTTCCTAGAGGTAGCTTGAGTCTAAAGATGAATTGATGCAGAGATACAAAGACCCAGCCCTTTGCCTCAACTTGTGACAACTCTGAAGGGCCATCTCAGCTTCAGAGCTCCAAGTGGGATCAGCTGAGGCCTCTCAACTTCTTCTCCTGCCCAATCTTGCTCCCCTCTCTTCCTTGCAGATGTCGATCTCAAGTGTGTTCCCCAGTGACGTTCCTGTACACCAGTCTCTGTCTCAGAGTCTGAAGGTGTCTCCAGGAAATGTGACAACAGGCTGCCTTACACCTTTCCCATTAAACAAATACAATAATTTTAATTCTTCCCAAAGACAGATACCTCTTTACATCCACACATTGTGGTGCCTTCTGTATTTATTTCATAGAAGTGGATTTGAACATGACTTTTTCTTCATTGAGAGGAATTTTTTGATCATCTTAAGAATTAAGAATTCAGACAAAAGTAAAAATTGTGGGGCCACTCCAGAACGTCCTTCTCTTATTGGGCCCCAGCCAGATTTGCTCATTTTCAACACATGCCAGAAGCTCTTTTTAACACATGTTCATTGCCATTGATAAAACAAACGCCAACTCCAAGGAAATGTAATATTCAAATAAACGAATAAAATGCTGATTTATAACATTTTAAAATCTCCCTATAGATCAAAAGGGGTCATCTTTTCATCAGAGGTTCTCTGAGGTCAGTGTGGTGCTCTCTCCCATCACTCTGGGCCGATGTGGAGCCTGTCTTTCCCATTGTTCAAGCCACTAGGAGGAAAACAGGAAAATGGAAGACGGGAAGTAGTCTGCAGTCGCGTGTTTGTGATTCTGTATAGCTAAATGCTAACGCTGTTCTTCACATTCCCATTTCCTTCTTTCTTGGAAAGATGTGTCCATAGGGGTGGTGGCAGCGGGGTCTGTTTTCTTTATAGAACTGTTGTTGGGTCATCTCTTCATCACTATTAACCAGGGATGCAGATTAAGAGAAAAAAATAATGGCCAACATAGGAAATTTCTTGTAGTTAATATTTTCCAAAAGAATGCGTCATGTTAAACATTTAAATAGTGCATCGATATAGCCCTCAACAGTTATTACTAAGATTGGTAAAAAAAATAATCCTAGTGCTCAACTAAGTTTGTAAAGTTACACATTGAACCTCTAAAATATTAAATGTAGAGATCAGATCGAGAATCAGTAGAGATGGGTCTGAGAAGAGGCAGGAGGACTGGGGAACATATTTTTTCTTTAAACTGAAAGATCTGAACATAACTGAAAAAATATAAAGATTTTTTTTCTCCTACAAAAAGCAAGATTTCAGTGCGTGCTCTGTATTTTGTCCGTCCACATTTGGATTAAGATAATTAAATATAATAAAAGATGACACATGGCCTCTTTAGGACAACTGTGTATGAATTGTAAGAAGAGGGGCCCAGATTTTTGATTGAGGCAACTAAATCCCAGTCTGATTTGGCCTAGACCAAGATTTATGATTTTAAATTATTTGCTCAGGCAAAACCAGCAAATTACCCTTATTAGTCACCTTACTGGCATCACCAACTACATACCATTTCCCACTTCTACCCAAAGTATCTGTGCAACTACCAAGGGCTTAAAAGTCGTGGGGAGTCAGGGTTGCTTGAATGCTACTGTTCAGCCTCCCAGGGACATTGGACCAGAGACAGGATACTAATTTGACAAGAGTGTTAAATCCAGTGCTTCCTGACTATAGGAACGGGGTGTGGGGAATGAGTAAACCCATTCAGTTTGGGGACTCTTAGGGCCTGAAATGTGTCCCCCCAAATTCAGCTGTTGTAACCCTCCATGTGGAATAGGACTGATGTCCTTGTAAGAGGAGGAAGGGACACACAGAGGAAAGGCCATATGCAGACGCAGGGAAAGGAGAGAGCTCCCCAGAAACCAACCCTGTTGGAACACGGACTTCCCGCCCCAGATGTGTGAAAAAATGAAATTCTGCTTTTTCAGCCACTCTGTCTTTGGTATTTTGTTATGCAGCTAATACAGAGACATTGGTTATAAGTTCCGGAAGACTGTCAATTTACTAGGATGGCTTTGATGAATCAATATAAGAATAATGTCACCATCTATTGTGCCTTTTATTTGCTGCCAGTTAAAGGCTTGTGGTGTTTGAATGCTCATTTCTTTGTTAGGTTTCTGCTCATCACTCTTGGGTTGAGCCACTCAGATGTTAGCTGAGTTATGTTAAAACCAATATTAAGCCCTAACCAGTTTGGCTCAGTGGATAGAGTGTTGGCTTACGGACTCAAGGGTCCCAGGTTCGATTCCGGTCAAGGGCATGTACCTTGGTTGTGGGCAAATCCCCAGTAGGGAGTGTGCAGGAGACAGATGATCGATGTTTCTCTCTCATTGATGTTTCTAACTCTCTATCCCTCTCCCTTCCTCTCTGTAAAAAATCAATAAAATATTAAAAATAAATAAAAAATAAAAAAACCAATATTAAGTAAAATAACAATATTTTTCCAAATAATTTTAATTTTTCCATTAGTTAAGTGACATTTTTATTTAAGAAAACCTGGAAACTTGTTTAAAAATATAGAAAGAAGAATTACTTCTAGATAATCATCTTCAAAATATATTGGACATGATTATCACCATGCCTATAAAATCCTATTCTACTCTTCTCATTTTTATCTTACACCATAGAAAAAATTTACATTATTTCAAAACATTGGCAGACACCAGTTGCAATGATTATGTTTTATTGTATCACTAGAGGCCCGGTGCATGAAACTCATGCACTGGAGCGGAGGTGTGTCCCTCAGCCCAGCCTGCACCCTCTCCAATCTGGGACCCCTCAGACATCCCTCTCACAATCTGTGACTGCTGGCTCCTAACCGCTCGCCTGCCTGCCTGCCTGATTGTCCCTAACCGCTTCTGCCTGCCAGCCTGATCACCCCCTAACCACTCCCTGCTAGCCTGATTGATGCCTAACTGCTCCCCTGCTAGCCCCATTGCCCCCAGCTGCCCTTTCCTGCAGGCCTGATTGTCCCCAACTGCCCTTTCCTGCAGGCCTGGTTGCCCCCAACTGCCCTCCCCTTCCAGCCTGGTCACCCCCAACTGCCCTCTCCTGCTGGCCTGGTTGCCTCTAACTGCCCTCCCCTGCTGGCCTGATTGCCCACAACTGCCCTCCCCTGCCCATCTTGTGGCGGCCATCTTGTGTGAGGGCATGATGGTCAATTTGCATATTACCTCTTTATTATATAGCAGTGATGGCTAACCTTTTGAGCTTGGTGTGTCAGCATTTTGAAAAACCCTAACTTAACTCTGGTGCCTTGTCACGTATAGAAATTTTTTGATATTTGCAACCATAGTAAAACAAACACTTATATTTTTGGTATTTATTTTATATATTTAAATGCCATTTAACAAAGAAACATCAACCAAAAAATGAGTTCGCGTGTCACCTCTGACATGCGTGTCATAGGTTCGCCATCACTGTTATATAGGATAATTTATGCCCCTTTTGCCATTTTTCAATATCATAGGCAACTCTGTGGTGATTTCTTCATGCACAAAGTCCTTGCAGTATTTAGAATTATTCTGTAGGATATATCCTCAGAACTGGGTTTACTAAGACAAAGGTTATGACCCTTTGAAAGACTTTTGTTATCCTTTGCCAAATGGCTCTCCAGGAGTTGTAAGATGTGGGCATCCACTAACAAAGTGTTTCTCTGAAATGAAATGATGCTTTCATTTGTTTTCCTCCCAGTGCATATGGATGGTATTTTTCCCTTTTCATTTTTCCCCCCATTGACCTCCTATATTATCTAATTATCCCTCCACTAGGGCACTCCTTTGGGCAAAGGCATAGCATTCATAAATGTCCTCTTCAAAAAAGCAAGAACATTCCCTAGGAATCCTCATCACGCATTGGCACAGACCAGCTCATTTGTTTTCTGAGCAGATGGAGTACAAGTGGCCCAGGTTTTGACTGGGAGGCAGGGGAGAGAGCGAGAGAGGAGGAAGGGTCTGGGTCCTGCGTTGTCATCTGAAGGGGCGGTGCAGGGGGTGGTGCAGTGGGTCCTGGGTAAGTGGGAGAGTGAAAAATGGATTCTGAAATATCAAGTTTGAAAAGACATCAAAAGAGCTGATGTAACCTTTATGACAGTCTCAGTCCAGAACAGATCTGTCCCTAAGACGCACGAGGAGGTAGTGCAGTTAAAGAAGCTCTTTTAGAGGGAGGCAGCTGAACTTGGAGTTCTCATGCCATTGCCTGCTAATTGGGAGCCGTGGAGCAAGTCACTTCATCTCTGCTCCTCAGTTTCCTCATAGGTAGAAGGGATTAAAAAAGAAAAAAAGTACACACCCAGCCCTTCTTATAATGCTGGGAATCAAGTTCAAACTCGGTCATTAATATTCAGGTGCACCGTGCCTAGGACATGGGGTGTAGGGCGTCTGTGATCATGAAACCATAGGAAATGATGGGAGAGAAAGTCCTCTGTAAGCTTTGCAGGGTGGTGGGGAAACATAAGACGCTCTCACCCATCCTCAGCTCAGTATTACACATCAGTCAGAACCACTGAAGACAGCGGTTTTCAGTAAACTGTTCTGTTTTCTTTAGTTAAGAAGCAATCCCCAAATTCTTCCACCAGCAATAATCTGGTTTCCTTGTGATGAGAATAATTTTAATTACAAGAAAGTCCTACTGTGCCTGAATATTTTCTTTCTTGTTTTTTTTTTAATCAAAAACTCATATATTCAAATGAACTACTAAAGCAAAAAAAAAAAAAATCTCCTGATAAATTAACAATAATTAAGTTTAATCAGATAGTGTGATCCCTGGTTGTGTGTGTCTGTGTTTAAGCTTTCCCACAATTATGGAAGTTATGCATATACAATTTAAAAAGTACCAGAAAGTATTAAGAACCAATATCACATCTCCCAAAGGCAACCATCATTAATAACTGTGGTTACTTCCTTCCAGTATTTTCTCTATTCGGTTTTAAATAATCAGTTTGGTCTTTAGGCAACATAGTGAAATAGAGATAGTATTTTATTTTGGAGTCTGTGCCGTCTGGGAGCTATGCCATCTGGGAGTTATGCCATCTGGGAGTTATGCCATCTTAGGATGTTACTTGGTTTCTCTGAGCCTCACTTTCCTCATCCATAAAATGGAGCCAGTGATACCTGCTTTCCAAGTCAGGATTCGTCAAAAATAATACCCACTGGTCGGTTCGTAGGAACTGCAGTACACAAAAAACAATAGGCCATCGCAGAAAACAAGCTAGAGTTTCAATTATTTATAAGCCATGTAGTAAATAATTTTTGCATGTAATAGAGAACAGTGCTCGCGCACATAACTAGCAAATGTGCACAGGGGGTGCTTTGTAAGCAATGGTAATTCTATTGTGAACGTTCAATAACACCATCAGTTCTGGGAGGGCCGTCACCTTGCTGGACTGCTGGGGTCAGAGGCTCAGCTGTCTTCCCCTCAGGAGGCGGTGGTCTGACAGTGAGCGATATCACGCTGTCAGTGCTCAGGGCGTATTGGAAACATAAATTTCATTTGTATAAGATTTATCCTCTGCTTCCTTCTAAAACAATTAAAGGGTACAGATGTCCCAATACAATTTAAAGTAAGGCACAGAGGAATGAAATGGAATAGAAACATTCTCCTGATTTTAGTGTTTATTGAGCACCTACTATGTGCTGGGAGCATTCTATGGGGAACTACAGGAAGGGAGCTCCCAGGTGAGGAACCAGATTTTCAGTGTGACCTGAAGAGCCCCTGTATAGAATCACCCAGGGTGCTTCCACAAAGTGGAAAAAAAAAAAAGATTGCTTATCCCCTGCCTGGGGTCCCTCCTCATGCAGAACGCCTGGGAGTCTCCACCATTCACCACCTCTCTGCCTGCTGGGCATGCGTGCTGGGGTTTGAGAACTTGCAGAGAGGACACAGGCTTAGCAACGACTAATTCTGCAGTCAGGTTCATGTCATCATCAACTCAGCAGAAGCTGGGAGGTCAAGAGTGGGGACTTAGGAACCAACAGACCTGAATGCAATTGCTGACTCGGGGGGAATCTGCTGGAGCCTGCCAACCTCTGGGCCTCAGTTTTATCTGTGCAAAGGGTCTAATGTTGGCCACCCCAGGGTGGTGTTGCCTTAAATGAGAAGACTGTTCTGTCGGAAAAGGCTTAATGCACTGCCTCATTGACAGGAGGTACTTGAAAAGTGGTAGCCATTGTCGTCATCCGCCCAGAAGGCCAATGCAGTCACGCCTCAGTCTTGGTCCTACTTGGGCACCAGTCAGATCCCAGCGGCTCAACTGACATGTCTGGGGCCAAGGTCATCTGAGGCTTTGACACCAACTCTGCCCTTGGAGCCTGGCCATTCACCCACAGCAGCTGAGGGCTGCAGTAACTGTGACCCAGCTGGAAAGAAAGAGGTCTTGCTCTCCCCTTCCCTTCTGCCCTGCTTTCCCTCTCCCTCCCTCCTCTCTCTGTCCCTGTTCAGTGGGAATGACGCCTCACCCCCAGGACTGCAGGCAGAAACCTGTTAGCAGTTTTGTCAGAGCCTGCAATAGCAGATGGATGCAGCCCGCAGCCTCTGGCTGCATCCAGGATGTCTTCATCTGTCCTCCCAGGACCCCAGCAAAATGCTTTTGGCAAAGGCAGGAGGAAAGGATAAAAATTAAGTCTAAGGTGCCGCGTTCAGTGGGGCTTTTATGGGCTTGGCTGTGTGGTGATGATTTAATGGCAGTCGAGAGGCAGGTAATTAGGAGCAAGCCGCCCTGATCACCCTTGTACACAGCCCCAGATAGCTCCCCAACACTCCCGAAACCTTGTTTGCTTTCTCCGAGGCAGAAATCCCAGCCGGGCTGCGCCTGGCCAGCTGTCGCGCTAACGAACTGCCAGCGCGGTCCTGAATGGAGCTCTCTGCCTGGCGAGGCCCCCGAGCGCCCCTGCTGTCTTCACCCGCGTGATTGCCTTTATCTGGCTGGTGCAGGAGCCGCTCCTAATCACGCGGCTGCTGGCCTCCAAGGGTCAAACACGGGACCATCGCTACCTAAACAAACGAGGGGGATGTCACCTTTGGGGGAGACTGATAAGCAGTTGGCAGGCAGGCCACGGGGAAGAGAAGGTGCCAGCAGCCAGCAATCTGCAAAGGCCGTAAATATGTTACACTCTCAGCGGGGAGACGGGCAATATAGGCACCAAGAGGCCTTTGTTTAATGAGCTGTCAGAAAGCAGGCATGAAATTATGTTGGAAAACATGTGCAAGCTGCAGAGACGGAGCGGGGGCCTGCAAATGGCCCTCGTCCTCGCCGTGGATGTTCAGCGCATCTTATCAGTCTGAGCGCCGTCAGAGGGTGAAAGCTATCATTAGCAAACTAATGGTGTTTGAAAGCTACAAATTTTTCTCTCTCCCCTCCATTTTTGACTTAAATGGATTATAGGGGGGAAAAATCCTAATGGTTTTTTTTTTCTTCTTTCCTTGAGATTTTGGTAAACATGCAAATTGGAAGAGAACCAAAAGCGAACCACAAAGAGAGTATCTCTGGAAGCACAGACAGAATGGTTACACTTGGAGCACAACCAGCCCAGAACAACCAGCTCATCTTCCTCCCAATTCTGTCGAGACTCTGTTTGGAGAAGCCTAATGTACCTCCAGCCAGCCTTCTATTTCAATCAAGCCCGTAAAAGAAAGCATAAATTTAAAATAGGTTGCTCTCTTATTCTCTGAGCATTTGAATTAGTGGGTAGGTATAATACACCTTCTACCACATCAGCTATCAAATGTAGAGAATAATTTTCTAAAGACTTGAAATTATTCTTGTGGGTCATGTGACTGTGGTGTTTATTTCTATTAAGGGTGGAAGTTAAAGACTTAAAAACCTGGCAAGACCCAGCGGCATCACCGATTCAGAGCATTGGGCCCCAGTTCCTAATTTCTGAAATGAGGCAGGGGGCCTCCGTTGCCATAATATGGATCTTTTCCCTTCAGGGCACAGCAAACCTTCGTGTCCTGCCTCCAGTCAAACAGGCAGCCAGAAATGACTGGTGTGCAACCGCGTTCACATTAAAAGGCCTAAGACTACAGCCGGAGCTGCTTCAGGAGAGGTGGCCACGTTAGCAGGAACGGTCCTTTGGGATCCACATTGTCTCCGGGTTGAACAGTGGTAAGCTGCTCTCCTCTAACTTCGAGAAAAGGAGGGGAAAAAAAGATCTGAGTAGTAAGTAGTACAGTTAGATTAACAAGGGAAAGGGATGAAGGTTAGAGAAACATACAATGAAATAAAAAGGCAACTAGGAATCAAAATGGGCTTTCGGATGCACAGCAAACAGCAATAACTGACATACACATGACAAGCTGTTTTCTTGTTCTTTGTGCTTTCCCCCATTTGCAGGTGAGAAATAGGGAGGCAATGCATCTGAGGTCACCTTGCCAATACAAGTACGAGCCAGCAGTGGACCCCGCTCCTGGCCTCCTGGGGCCCACATTCATTCCCACTCAGAATAATCTTCTCTGAAAGCATCTTTAGTTCCTCTCTCTCAGGCATTCACAGAGATTCTGAGCACAGTGCCTGATATGTCCTGGCTGTTCCTTCTGGGTCTCACGTGGAAGGAAGAGAGAGCTTTAGTCCGCAGAGGTGGGAAAAGAGGAGGCAAAAGCAAAATCGGGAAGAGGACACGCATGCCCAGGGTACGTGCTGTGTCCAGAATAAGGCCTGGGAGCAAAGGAAACCATCAACAAAATGAAAAGGCAACCTACAGAATGGGAGATATTATTAGAAAATCCTATATCTGATAATGGGCTAATATCTAAAATATATAAAGTATTCATACAACTCAAAAGCAAAACAAAACCAAAAACCAAAACAAACAAAAAACCACCAAACAACCCGACTAAAAAGTGGGAAGAGGATCTGAATAGATATTTTTCCAAAGAAGACATGCAAATTGCCAAGACGTACATGAAAAGGTGCTCAACATCACTAGTCATCAGGAAAATGCAAATGAAAATCACGGTATCACCTCACACATGTTGGAATGGCTATCATCAAAAAGACAGGAGAACGAGTGTTGGTGAGGACATAGAGAAAAGGGAACCTTGATGCATTCTGTATCTCCATGTCGATGTCTATTGGATGTCTCAAATATATCATGTCCCAACCTGAAATCCTGATCTTGCTCACCTACAGAACCTGCTGTACCCACAGCCTTACCCATCTCAGTTAATGGTGTCGTTGCCCTGGTGCCCAACAGGCCTTCAGTAATTAGGAAGCATGGATTTCTGTGCCTCAATGAGTGTTTACTGTAGTTAAAGCAAAGGCTTACTTGTTGTCAGGAAAGGGTAGGGATTCCATATTATAAATCCTTTAATGCATGAACTAACCTTCCTATAGAGGGTCATTATATTACCTCTTTTCAAGTTCTGTCATATTTTAACCTGCAGAAGACCTCACCCTTGTACATTTGGGGACTATTCTCTTTCCTAATTAAAGTCAGATGGTTGGCTTGTAGGTTTTCCTGGGCTGCCTCTTAACAGCTGTGGTGCATTGCCAATGAGTTATCAGTGGACAGACGTGAGATTCCTTTATGATGTTAAATGACATATTACAGTGTTTCTTCTACAAACTACAAAAGCTGAACATCATGGACAATATTAAATCTTGTGCAAGACTTGTTCTTTTTAAAAAATACATGTTGATTTCTAAAATATAGCTGCACCATGGTTTTTTTGGCCGTCTTCCTAACATGTGCTCTATTTCATGAGAAATGTTTTCATAGAATTGGATGATCTCCTTTGGTCTTAAATTTTTAGACAACAAATAAAAACAACAAAAAAATTATATTATGACCTTAAATGCTGGAATGAAGGAACAATTATTAAACAGCAGTTAATTTTAATTTTAAAATTAGGTCTACCAATGTAATAATTGATTCAGACAAGAGTCATCAACATATGCTAAGCCACTTAATAACAAATTGTGTGGTCTCAAATTATCTTCAAATAAATTACTTAGTAATTGCAATGAGTGATTAGAAGGCCATCACCTAACCAAGTAGTCCAAATCAGCATCAGTAAAAAGATATATTGTCTTTATGCCTCCTGATATGATAGAAAAGCATGTAACATCACTTATTTAGTGTTCAAAAATCTTTAACTTTAATATAATCATGAGGAAACAAAAGCAAAATCCAGTGATAATGATTCTATGGTTATGTAGGGTTGTGTAGGGAACAGTCCTTGCAAGAAAACACACTTAGGGTTGACAGATCATAACAAACCCACTTTCCTTTGGACTTGTCCAACTTTTTTCTCTGGTTCACAATTGTTTATTTGGATTCCGGATGCTCTCACAGAGGGAACTCTGACCCTTTAAGTCATGCTCCATGTGGTTACACTGAAATAATGCATGTTAGATGGACACCCTAAAGACCTCAAGCCATAGGCAGACGTTGGGGCATAATTGCTCCTCTGCCATGTTATGGAACAGATGCCAAGGGAATGTCCATTTTTGTTGAAAGAATAAATGATCTCTCTCAGCAAGAGCTTTTGCCTGACAACAGTGTCCTCGGGCTGAGGAAGGTGGTGCCCACAGCACTCTGCTCTCTCATCACACGTCCCGTCCCCGTCCCCCCAGTACCGTACCTCTGGAAGCCCCCGAGAACCCCATTTCTGCTGCTACACTGACAACATCCCCTTAAATACTGATTTTCAGTCTGTTACCTATTACTATTAGCAACATGGCAATGGTAATAGCTTCCTTCTGTGCAACAAGCGTGTTGTATACACATCATGTTTCAGTTGGAGAGGGAAGGTCGAGCTCATCAGTTGCCTTTTCCAGATGCAGACACTAAAAGACAAGGAGGTGGCACGGCTTGCCCAGGTCCCTTTTGAGGATGCTGTGTTTGTTGCGTGAGACTTGCTGCTTTGCCGGGAGCCGGTCCATCCTTGCTGTTTCAAGGGACCTGGCATATATGGCATACGGTTCTTAATATGTTTGCTCACCTTCTTGGCGCTGTGTTTTAACCAAAGTCACCTCTCCAAGAAAGGTTGAATCCCCAGGTAGGGATTTTCCCCTGAAGTTAGGGAGGGAATAAAACCCTTCAACTAAGTGCCAGGCGGGTAATTAATCCCTTTAACTACGAACAATCATGCTTAAACTACATAATCTTTTCTCCCTGGAATGGAGATAAGAAACGCCCTAACCTTTGTAATAGAGATTGATAGGATTGAATCAACTGGTATAAATACAGTTGTAACAAGACAGAAACACTCAGAACTTAGAACAGAATCAAAAAGACAGAACCTACTCGGAGCCTAGAGACAGAGCCTAGCGGGAGAACATGGCAAGGGATCCTGGACTGAACCTGACTACAGAGATTGGCAGGAGAACCTGACTGGAACCTGGACACTGAACCTGACTGGAGAGCCTGGACAGAACCTGGCTGGAGAACCTAGCGAGGGAACATGGCTACAGAACCTCCCTGGAAATTGGAAGCAGAACCTCTCTGGAGATCCAGACCAGAACTTGGCTAGAGATCCTGGCTAGGCTGCTGATCAACTGAACGCTGTCTCCGTATCATTCCATCTTCGCCGACTCCGTCCACACCTTTGGGGACCCCTGGACCTGCTGGGGTTGGACCCCGGCACTGCTTGTCCATCACAGGCTCAACTTCAGATCTGAAAATAGGCAACGTGTACTCTTAGGAATCAGGAGACCCTTCTCTCAGGCGCCTTTCTTCCTTCGCAGCCTCTTTTGAGATGATCCTGTCGTGTGGTGAGCCTGAAAAGCAAGTCTAGTGTAAACATCATCTCACGTACAATCTTCACACTTATGTCAGCTGCTGGGAACAAAGGAGACGTACTCGCTTATGAAGGGCACACCCTCCCCACCATGCGAACTGGTCTCCTGGTCACACGTCACTTGATACTCCAAGCACACTTCACACAGTTTTCCGTTTTGTTCTCCGAAGTAGACTAGCTACATGGATGGCAATAAATAACATGCAAAGGAAATTCAGTGTCAACTAGAGGGGTTAAGCAACTGTTTTAAAATAAAGAGGCAAAATGTTTTAATTTATTAGGAATTAGCAACTACTTTTATCTGAATTCCATTGGATGAAAATTAAGAACCAAAAGTTATCCATCTGTTCTATCCCTCTCCTCTTTTTTTCTTCTCCTTTGGCAGAAGTAATGAGTAGGAGAGGCTTAGCTTTGTCAGATAATACTAGTAGAATATTTATTTTTTACTGGAAATTCAAAAACAATACATAATGTACAGTATAGACATGGGGCTGTTGGATATTGATGACATGACATAATAACATATATAATGTAGAAAAAGTACATCTATAATTTCAAGGGTGTTTTCTCTGTACATGAACACAATCCTATTAGGATACCTATAATAGGCCTGATATTAGGACTCCAAGTTTACATTAAATTAGCTTCATATTACATGAGCCTTATATTAAATGAGTTTAATTCGATAACTGGTTAAAAACTGAGACTGAAAGAAACTGACTTGGATGTTAAAGGACCTCCATTCCACTCTCTACTCTGCCTCTCTGTGATCTTGGACAAAAAGTCTAACTTTCCTTTGCCTCTGATTTCTCACCTATAAACCTCGGTGATCAAAAATACTAATGCCAATCTCCCTACTCCTAATGTTTACATCTGCACGCGGACTGGGATTATCATATGGAAGCAACTTCTAAGGATTCCAACTCTTTCTTTAGTTGATTTGAAGGTTAGAACAAAATTAAAACTAACTGCCGAGCTTACTCAAAATTTCTTTTAAAGGAACTTTTATTTCAAAAAGAACTTATAGGGGAAATGTGAACAGCTTGGTTTATTCTCTTTTTGCTCAACTTTTAAAACAGTAGCAATGCCTGGCCCAGTGTGGCTCATTGGTGAGTGTCGACCTATGAACCAGGAGGTCATGGTTTGATTACTGGTCAGGGTACATGCCAGGGTTGTGGGCTCAATCTGCAGTGGGGGGTGTGCAGGAGGCAGCCAATCAATGATTCTCTCTCATCATTGATGTTTCTATCTCTCCCTCTCCCTTCCTCTCTGAAATCAATAAATATATTTTAAAAAGAAAAAAAAACTAATAGCAATACTTATAATACTTATTAGCATTTATTAAGTAGTTACTATTTGGCTGGTACTATAAATGCTAATGCTTTACATATACTATTTCATTTATCCTTACAACATATGCATGAGGGAAACAATATTACCTCCCTCATTATAATATATATATATAAAACCTCCCTTGGTAGATGAAGAAACTGAGGCTTAGAACATTAATTGGCTTTTAGCAGACCACACAGCAGTTTCAAATCTAAGTCCATCTGATGGTGGAACATTCACTAACAATGATTATATCAGGATGTAGGGCCTTATTCTTCAGGGGGAAAAAAGTAGGTAAATATCAAAATGTGAACAGTAACCCAGCCAATGTAAGTAATAAGTTAACACTCAAACTAACATTCCATTATACATATACTTGCTGCAGCCATTTCTTTCAATTTGATGTTAAAGTTATTTTTACGGTCATAGGAGAGGAAACTAAAGTGATATTTTGTGCGCTTCAAGTAGAAAAAAGGTGGCCATGGTTGAATCCAGATTCCATTCTGCCGCAGCCAATCCTTTACAGAAATGAGGTTGTAATATAAATGAATGTAGTCTTGTACTAGACAGAAACATATATAGTCTTTAAAGTTATTCAATTTATATTGCTACTCAGTTGTTAAAGTGTTGGTGAATGTAGCATGTATATAAATATGACACCAATGACAGCTATAAAGATAAGCCTCTTATGTTGTAACTTCTCAATTTAAGCACACGAGACTGAATTTGGAGAATAAATCATGATAACGGGTAGCCACTACATTTATATGAAAATGAATAAATGTCTTATGCTATCAGTTTATTAACCTATAATGAGTAGATACTTTATCATCACCTTGTAGGTTTTTTGAAATACCTTGGCACAGTTGTGTGAGAGATAATGCAGACTCATCTGGTTGCTAAGAAATTAATTTTATTACCTAAGAAATTGATTTTTCTCAGCACTCAATAGTAGATTGGACTGAAAGAATGTGTGACCGCCCCAGCCCATGAGCCAGTATGTGACAAACCCAGTGGGTGTAGTCTTCCTTCTTCTGGGGGAGAGAGGAAGGAGCGAAGATTATATGGAGGCAGTGAGGGGATTACAGGCAACAAGAGGCCTCTGGGCACAGTGAGGGGGAGCCTCAGGAGCACGTTCCCAGGATTCTCCCATGAAGGAGATAGTGTGGGCATGCTTCCTGTCTGGGGAAATCCTCGCATGGTGTACTGTGGGCAGCCATGTCTGCAGCATGATATGAGGGTCAATACAAGATCCTCTGGTCCTGTGTTTGCCACTAGGCCGACCCTGTCACTTCATTATTTTGGATTTGCTCAGAGATGAAGGCTTTAACTTCAGCAAGCTCTACAGTGCAAATGCAGAGTTCGGGAAACAAGAAGATTATTCAAAAAATGACCCCAGGACATTGCCTGGGTTGCATGGCAACACACTAACTGAGACAGTGAGTCGCCTTCCCCCCAGCTGGACTCTACCATCTCTAACATCCAGCACCTCAGTTCGACTGGCACCTGAGCTTAGCATTACCTGTGCAAGAACTCCCTCAGGTTCACTGTAGTGACAGGGAAATAACGGGGGGAGTGGTCCCTCGCCGGGAGCACAGCCCCCAGCGCCCCCAGCCCACTCCCTGCACCTGCTGACCCTTCTGCCCATACATTCCCGCCAGGCCTTCCTCTTTTTTTCCAGGAACCCAGGGTGCTGAAAGCCGAATTTGCGCTCCCCAATCACATTTATAGGACGTTGCAGGACATAGTTTGTGCATTTCTTTCTACTGATATTTTCCCTTATGTCCTTTCCATTTTCATCGTTTGGCCTATTATTTTTATATTCGTTTTGGAATGTGGTGGGATAAAAATTAACAAAATGCAGGTTATATATGAGAAAGGAGAGTCTCCCATCACATTTCTGGGGGAGGGAAAAGCCCTCACCCCAACCTCTCTGGTGCTTCCAGCCGTGTTACAGCCGAGTGGGTGCAGGGAGGGCTGCTGTGCTGGGTGCCAGAGAATCTGAAGAACAGGGCGTTATGGAGAAAAGCAGTAGTCACACTGTGTTCATTTCCATGCACAACAGTCCCCGGCACATAGTAGGTGCCCAATAAAAGCTTGATGAATGACTTGAATGGCTTCTTTGGGAGGATCTGCTTTGCAAAATACAAAGGAAGGAAGATTGGGAGGAGAGCTGGCTTCCCTGGGCCCCTTCCCATCTGCATCACACTCAGTGAGTTCCCCTGGAGGTGCAGCAGCCTAGCCACCTACAAGCACTAGCAGGCCTGGCCTGCGGGAGTGACTAACGAAATGGGCCAGTTGTGAGAGTGCACGTCATTAACCAAGAGGATGGTCCACAGCCCCTCAGTCACCCGTAGCCCATGAGAGGGATTAATTGGAACCAACCTCCCAAGTCTGAATTGTTTTTCATGCCATGAAAACTATAGCCAGAGGCCTCTTTCAGAAGACGTCCTGTCTGGGTGCCCAAGAGGCTGGAGGAAAGCTGGGAAAGCAGAGCTCTGGCCCTGGGCCGACTGACATCAGACACCCTCCATCTCGGCTCGCAGCCGCATTCAGCTGCTGAAGAGCAGGCGGAGGTCACTGCGAATCAGCAACCTCTGCACAGAGGCCTTCCAGGCCGCGGCTCCTGGCATCCATCCACGTCCGTCCAGATGGATCTACGGACGGCATGGACGCCATCTCCCGCTGCCCTGTAAACGCTGAAGCTCTCAGCATCCCCATCTGAAGCCACTCCAGTCCGCTCGCATCAGTCAGCGGCTCCAGTTAGGGAATCAGAAAAGAAATGGGTAAGGCTTCTCCCCCGATGGCTACGGAGCAAGACATGAGCGGCACGGATCTCACTAATAGGTTTCCGCCAGTCTCTGGACGAGGAGCCAGGCAGGCACAAAGTGCCCATTAAAGGGCGAGCTGCCATCGACAGTTCGGCCACACGTCCGCCCTGGAGCCACTTTGGTTGCTGAGCTTCCAGTCTTTACTTTATCACCAGCACACAAGGTCCGCGGCGAGCCAGTGAAATGATCTTCAGCCCTGGATCTGCCATTCCCCCCTCGGCCCTCCACTTTGCAAAGATTTTCCGTGAGGCGATGTCCAGAGGAGGATCTGAGCGGCCAGGCCAATTAGCACTGACCTCCAGCTTGCAGCGCAGAGGAGCCGGCTGCCGGCTGTGGATGAGTGGAGACGGGTTATCACTATGTAAACACATCCCGCAGCCCAAATGGTGTCTCTTCTGGCCAGTTGGTACTCACATAAACAGCAACCTTACATCCTAGGATGAGAGTCGAGAGAACAGGCCCCAAATGGTGACCCAAACCTTCTCCCTGGTTTGCTCACAAGATTGCGCCTCCTTGACTCTTCCGGGGGAAGCAGGAACAAAAAGTAAAGCATATATTGGTAAGCACGTTAGCTGCTATCCTGAGTAATAAACCTTCTGAAATGTGAATAGTCTAACCAACTATAACCGATAATTCTCTCTCCTTAGACTAAGTGCTCTGCTGGTGGTCAGGGCTTGACATGACTCAGCTGGGCTTGCTCCTGCTTTTGTAATGAAAGCGCCCGCTGACTGAGGGGTCACTGGTCTGGAATGGCCTCAGCAAGAATGACTCAGCAATCACTCCCATTTGGTCTCTCATCTTGTGGCAGGCCAGCCCAGGCTTGTCCTTGGCCATAGTAGTCAGGTTTTATTTTAGTATGTGTGAGAGCTTGCATAATTACAAATGATATAAAGAGTGAAAACAAAATCAAATGAGCTATTAAAATGGGGGTGTGGGAGAATTGGGAAAAACGCAAAAGGAAAAAAAAAAAGCAACACCAATGGTAAGGTTAGATATAAAATGCAGATCTTACATTTGCTAGTGTACATAGGTCATACACTTTGCTGCCAGCATCAGGCTGCAAATTTGAGCTAGAGCTTCCTTGTGGCTATTGCAAAGGGGAAAATATGGACAGCTCCATGTTTATTTGTTGTTGTTGTTTTGTTAATCCTCACCCAAGGATATTTTCCCATTGATTTTTAGAGAGCGTAGAAAGGAGGGGGAGAGACAGAAAGAGAAACATTGATGTGAGAGAGACACATCAATTGGTTGCCTCCTGCACACACCCTGACCATGGCCAGAGATCAAGCCTGCAACCAAGGTACATGCCTTTGACCAGAATGGAGCCCAGGACTCTTCAGTCTGCAGGCTGATGCTCTATCCACTGAGCCAAAATGGCTAGGGCCAGCTCCGTGTTTTATAAAAAGAAAGATGTTTAGAAACACACTTATTCTTAGTACATCTATCCCCTAGACCAGTGATGGCAAACCTGTGACACGTGTGTCAGAGGTGACAGGCGAACTCATTTTTTTGGTTGATTTTTCTTTCTTAAATGGCATTTAAATATATAAAATAAATATCAGAAATATAAGTCTTTGTTTTACTATGGTTGCAAATATCAAAAAATGTCTATATGTGGCACGGCACCAGAGTTAAGTTAGGGTTTTTCAAAATGCTGACACGCCGAGCTCAAAAGGTTCGCCATCACTGATCTAGACCTTGGGTACTTCTCCAGCTGACTGAGAAACGGAGTTGAAATCCTTAATTGATCAAAAGGAAAAATTAACGCATTTTGTAACTAGATAGAGGTATTTTGTAATGGTTTATCTGTGGTGAAAACACTGAAACTGAATATTACAATATTTCTGTGTTTCTTTTCTGATAGAAGCTTTTGTCTATGGAATGTATAAAGACCACATTTTGAATGTATAAAGACCATATCTATGATGATAAAATGGTTGTTTCAAGAAATGGTGGATTCCCGCTCTTTTGCTTTGATTTCCCTTGCTTTTGGGGTCAAATCCACAAAACCTTCTCTAAGACCAAGGTCCATAAGTTTCGTACTTATGTTTTCTTCTATGTAATTTATTGTTTCAGGTCTTATATTAAGGTCTTTGGTCCATTTTTGAGTTAATTTTTGTATATGAGGACAAACAGTAGTCTAGTTTCATTCTTTTGCTTGTGGCTTTCCAACTTTCCCGGCAACATTTATTGAAGAGGCTTTCTTTTCTCCATTGTATAATTTTGGCTTCTTTATAAAAAAGTGTTTTCCCATATACATGTGGGTTTATTTCTGGGCTCTCAATTCTGTTCCATTGATCTGTGTGTCTGTTTTTTTCTGCCAATACCATGCTGTTTTGATTGTTGTAGTTTTGTAGTATAATTTGAAGTCAGGGAGTGTGATACCTCTGATTTTATTATTATTTTTATCAGGATAGCTTTGGCTATTTGGGATCTTTTGTGGTTCCATACAAATCTGGTGATTTTTTTTGTTTCTGTTTCTTTAAAAAATGTCATTAGGGATTACATTAAATCTGTATATTGCTTTGGCTAATATGGACATTTTAACTATGTCAGTTCTTCCAATCCTTAAACACAGATCTTCCCATTTCATTGTCATTTTCAGTTTCTTTTAATAATGCTTTGTAATTTTCAGTATATAGGTTTTTCACATCTTTTGTTAAGTTTACTCCTAAGATATTTTATTGTTTTGTTTAAATTGCAAAACTAATTGTTTTTTCAGTTTCTTTTTCTGAAATTTCATTGTTAGTATATAGGAATGCAGTGGATATTTTATACATTTATTTTGTATGCTACAACTTTACTATATTTGTTTATGGTTTCTATTAGTTTTTGGTGATGTCTTTAGGGTTTTCCATATAAAGAATCATGTCATCTGCAAAAAGTGACACTTTTACTTGTTCATTCCCAATTTGGATGCCTTTTATTTCTTTCTCTTGCCTTATTGCTCTGGCTAGGACTTCCAGTACTATGTTGAATAAGAGTGGGCATCCTTGTCTTGTTTCTGATCTTAGAGGTGGCAACATGGATGGATTTTGAGAATATTATGCTAAGTGAAATAAGTCAGGCAGAAAAAGTTAAGAACCATATGATTTCATTCATATGTGATATATAAAACTGAAAACAACAAATGAACAAACAAGTAAAACAAACTCATAGACATAGACAAAAATATAGTGGTTACCAGAGAGAAGGGGGATGGGGCAGTAAAGGTTAAAGGGGATCAAATATATGGTGATGGAAGATTTGACTTTGGGTGGTGGGCATTCAATGCAATATATGATGATGTATCTATCATAGAATTATACATGTGAAACCTATATAACCTTATTAACCAATGTCACCCCAATAAATTTAAATTAAAAAAGAAAAGAAATGGTTGATTCAATCGTCTAGTCCCGTGGTCGGCAAACTGCAGCTCGTGAGCCACATGCGGCTCTTTGGCCCCTTGCGTGTGGCTCTTCCTAAGCCTCAGGAGTACCCTAATTAAGTTAATAACAATGTACCTACCTATATAGTTTAAGTTTAAAAAATTTGGCTCTCAAAAGAAATTTCAATCGTTGTACTATTGATATTTGGCTCTGTGGACTAATGAGTTTGCTGACCACTGGTGTAGTCTGATCCAAGGGTGGGGGTGAGAAGCAGCATAACAAGTCTTCTCAAATTGTCATTATGATGCTTATGAACAAGAAATTGGCCACATGAAGGCTCATAGAGGCCAGGCAAAGACAAGGCTTCTCATTTTTGTGTATTAGGAGAGAGAGTAATCTGCTCTTTTATAGTATTCCCATGACAATCATTACTGCACCCCATTTCCCCGGCTTACTGAAATGGAGAAACAGGCAAATTGGTTAATGAAGCCATGAGGGAAAAGCTTCTCCTTTAACCTGTGTGCCCATTAATACTCATAACAGCTCCTGTGTTTTGACCACTTACTCCAGGCAGATGGGTTTGATTTCTTTCCATCATTGCTAAGTAGGGCGTGCTGCCTACTGGAGGCGGGCCCATGATACATCCAGTGGTGAGCAGTGGTAGGATTTAATGGGATGGGGAGCCTCACAAGGCTTGAGTGGTGTGTTTTCATTAAGCCCCAAAGTTTTGATGACATAACAGAGAGAACATTTGGAAGCCATGCAAGTTGTTTGGGCTGTTCAGAAAATGCCTTATAAATTGTAGCACTGGAGATCTAATGGTCTCTGGCGGTTAAAGAAAAGCCAGGGCTGAAGAGGGAGACGCGCCAAGGAAGAGAGAAAGAGAAAGGAACACAGGGTCGTGAACAAACCCAGCTCTTGATCCAGCCCTCTTGAGCGCTCTGTCTTCTGATCCTGTGCATGGCTGGAGTCCTTGGTTTTTGCTAAATGCAGTCTTGCTCTTTCAAGGAGGAGGGGGACTGAGTAAACACCAACCCCAAGCCTAGAGGAAGGTGAGCTCTACCAGGACTTTATGGTCTGAGAACAGGGGAGGAACCGCTCCTGTGAAAAAAGGAAATGGCCTGGTCCAGAAGAGGAAATGCAGGATAGATGGGCAAAAGCAATAGATGTTTATTACAGTCCTATGCCATTTGTATACCCGTTTTCTTGTTGAAGAAATTGAGACTTGGCAAGATGAAGTAGCAAGCCCCAGGTCATGCATGATAGCTCAGATTCAAATTCAAGCCTGATGCAAACGCCATTTGATTATTTGCTTCACTCAGATGCCTGCTGTACATTCCTGTTACTAATCTAATAATCTGCAGTGTATGACAAAAAAAACTGCAGCATGAGCTTTTGAACGTTTAAAGAAAACATTAGATCTACAGCATTTTTTAATATTTAGTAAATGTTGATGAAAAAGATGACTATACTATGATATGAGCCCCCAGCTATCTAAATCTTTCTACAAATAGAAAAAAAAATGAGTTTTTTTTTTAAAGTTCATGATCTCCTTTAGAAAATTAAATGGTGAAAATGAGTTAATTGATAAATACAAATTCCTTTTTAGAAAGGACACAGATTTAATGTAAAATAATTGCCTCTTTATGACTGATTTATCTTAAGCCTGACTGCATTTAAATTATATCTTGCCCTTATTCAGACCTTATCTAGGGAAATAAATGAACCTTTCATTCTGGAAGGAGAGAGAATGGAGAATGCCCCATGAGGAGACAGAAGAAATAGTCTGAGTTCTTAAAAGATGGATTGAGACCCTTTTCCCTCCTCCTGGTTGGTGAGGAAGACATCCATATCCCACTGCAATAAATCTTGAGTCACTTATAGAGCAGGTCCTTCTAATGTCAGTCTATTAGGAATGCCCTCGCCACCCCCAGAGCCCGCCAGTGCTGTCATGTCCATTCCAAGGCTCCTCTGGGGGTCTGATGGGCTGTCCTCTCCCCCAGGACCCAGGAAGAGACCATGTCAATTGCCGTCTATAAGACAGGGTGCAGCTTGCTCTACTCCTAAGACTCCATTCTCATGCTGTGCGTTTTCCTTTGAAGTAAAATATGTGACATTCTAAACCTTGGGCCCTTCTCCCCAGGCAGAGGGAAAGCAAACACTGAGACAATTGCTCATATCCTTCAAGGCCAATAGTTCCCACTGAGGCCTAAAGGGTGGGGAGGCCAGAGGGAAGGAGCAGACGCCTCACTTACTCTGCCTCTTCACCTAAACCACCCAATTCCTGGATAGTTACCGATGCACCCCTTTGCATGTGTAGACCTAGAAAAGTTTATATTTTCAGTTGGATGGGTTCAATTGTCTCATAAAATTACATTGTACAAAATAGGGGCTAGGCCAGTGGTTCTCAACCTTCTAATGCCGTGACCCTTTAATACAGTTCCTCATGTTGTGGTGACCCCCAATTTCATTGTTACAAATTGAACATAATTAAAGCATAGTGATTAATCACAAAACAATATGTAATTATATGTGTGTTTTCCAATGGTCTTAGGCGACCCCTGTGAAAGGGTTGTTCAACCCCCAAAGGGGTCGCGACCTATAGGTTGAGAAACGCTGGGCTAGGCACTCAGCATTGTCAAATTTGGGGAGCACTTGGGCAAAATCTCATTCCTTCCCTTTGTGATAGTCTTTTACAAATATGCAGTTCAGGGACAGGTCTCAGAGGGACAATAGATGGCATATCCCAAGCTGGGCAGGTAGCTATTGTAACCACCATGGACTTCACTGGTGACCTTGATCAGAGCAATTCCCACAGAGAGGTGGGGACGAACTCCTGGTTGGAGTGGATTGGAAAGAGAATGGGAGGTGCTGGAACAGACCCTGGGAAGAGAGACGTCACTTTCAAGGAGTTTCGCTGTAACTGAGTGCAGAGAAATCAGGCCACAGCTAGAGGATGAGATGAGACCAAGAATGTTCTTGCTTTACAATAGGGTTGTACATTGATGGGAACCAACACTTCAAATGCCTACTGAGGTTGATATATAGAGAAAAGCTGATGCTTGAGTAGGAAGAGGAGATGGCTGGAGCTGCACCCTGAAGAAGAGAAAGAATAAGGCCTAGTGCACAAGTGAGCGACCTTGGACCATCACTCGTCCCAACCAGGGGGCACATGGCCCCCACAATATAGGTGCAGGGAGATGGGAGGATGTGGTGGTCAGTGCCTATGAAGGTTCTCTTTAGATTGCTTCAATTTATTAGAAACAGAAAATAAGGCATTCAGCTAAGATAGGGTAGAGAAGGAGCACTGAAATGTGAGGGAAAGATATGAAATAGTCATCTAGTTGAGTGGCAGAAGGGATGACCTACATGAACAACCCTGGGAAGCCTATTTCTGGATTGGGAAATGATAAACTTAAACATGACCCCACAGACTCTGGCTGTCAGAGCAAGCTTTGAATTCTGATTGAAATTGTCATGTGGTGATGAAATAATGCCTGGTGCACAGGGCAGCGAGGTGCACAGGAGGTAGGTTTAACCCTGCCCACAGTCTTTCAAATATTAAATAGTCTATAAAACAAAAGTGTTCTCAACTAAATAAAATAAAGACAGTCTCCCTAGACAAGGGTGGACCTGAAACTAGAACCTTTGGAAGATGCATTAAAAAACATTGGAAGGGCTTGAGGAAAACTCATTTCAAGTTGAGAAGCCAAAAGATAAGGCAACTTCCAAAGGAAGAAACATAATCTAAATCAGAATGCTGTTTAAATGCTGGGGGAACAAGGCCATCAAGAATATTTTTACAGTATAATTTTGGAAGTGCAGAAGACATAAATATGTAAAGCAGCATTTACAAATAAACTTTTAAACAGGGTGTTTGACCTGACTTGCTCACTCCCCTAGGATGGCATTCAGGTGGTCTGCACTCCCTGCATTTGCACACCAAGTGCTGTATGTATATGACTACGTGCATATTTCTGGAAGTGAGTAAACATCCGTCATTGAATTCTCAAAATAGACTCTGCTTTTAAAGTAATATCGACTTCCTTAGAGAAAGAATGATCTTCATCAGAACACTTGTCATAGGGACAGAATATTTAGATCAGAAACTTTCTGAAACGAAGATTTAGAAACAGTTTGGGGCGATGGGAAACACAGTGGCCCAGGAATCAAGAGTTGGGATTCTATGCCATAACCGGTTTGGCTCAGTGGATAGAGCATCAGCCTGCAGAATGAAAGGTCCCAGGTTCAATTCTGGTCAAGGGCATGTACCTTGGTTGAGGGCACATCCCCAGTGGGGGGTATGCAGGAGGCAGCTGATCGATGTTTCTCTCTCATTGATGTTTCTAACTCTCTACCCCTCTCCCTTCCTCTCTGTGAAAATCAATAAAATATATTTTTTAAAAAAATAAATAATAAAAAAAAGAGTTGGGATTCTAGCTCTAGTCTGGCTTCTAACAAGCTGTCTGATAAGGGACAAGTCCCCTCATTGATTAGGACATCAGCTTCCTCCCCCATGAAAGAATGGATCTGAGATGCACTGTCACCGAGATCTCTCCCAGTCCTCACATAGTAGGTTCCATGAACATGCACCACACTGCATGCTTTTTGTTAGTAAGAATGAGACGGAATGTCTTTATCTAAAATAAAGACTTTGGAGAAGGGCCTGTGGCTCCTCCTGGATCCTCCTTTTCCTCCCCCAGTAAGTCACAAAGACAAGCCATCGACTGAATAAAGAAAAACAACAAGTTGATAACAGAGAATACCTTGGCTGAGTTGGCAGTACCAAGCGACAGTTAAGGTTTCTTTTCATTTGTCTGTTTTATTTGCTTTATTTTTTTTATCTGGGAAATGGAGAACAGGGTAGAACCAGATGAGATCCTCTCAAATGATCACCAGCCATAATATCCTAGAGCTTTACATTACAGCATTTTCTCATGGGAATGCTGTAGCTCCCAGAAACCACTGCATGACCAACACTTCAAATGCTTTATAAACTAACCTAAGAATGTTCAGCAAGCATACCAAAGGCAAGAAAGCCACCCTTTAAATTCTTTTTAAAAAATATGTATATTTTATTGATTTTTTTTACAGAGAGGAAGGGAGAGGGACAGAGAGCCAGAAACATCGATGAGAGAGAAACATTGATCAGCTGCCTCCTGCACACCCCCTACTGGGGATGTGCCCACAACCAAGGTACATGCCCTTGATCAGAATCGAACCCGGGACCCTTTAGTCCACAGGCCAACGCTCTATCCACTGAGCCAAACCGGTCAGGGCCACCCTTTAAATTCTTAACAGCTGATGCCCTTCACCAGAGACCAATGAAGATACAACTTGTTTTTAATGAACAGAGACCATTGCCTAGGAAAATGGGTGAAGCTTACTTCCTAATAACTGGTCCTCAAGTTAGCTGGTCTAACTTCATCTCACAGACCGGAAAGGCCAGCAAATAAAACCCTAATTGAGTAAACCAGGTGGGCCACCCACCAGCTCTTCCTACACCTATGGTTTAGCCGCTGTGACAATGACCGACCAAGGCCAGTACCTGGATCACAGCCCAATGCAAATAAGCTCATAGACGGTCTACGTCTTCTAAAGAAATAAAGACACATGAAAGCCGGCTGACTTGTTTAAACTTAAAAAAAAAAAAAGTAGAGGTAAGTAAGGGAAGGAGCAAGATAAAACATTTTATCATTTGTGTCCCATGCAAACCATGTAGGAAAATATTTTTGCTATATCAATGACTAGATTTAGTAGTGTGGTGTCTGTTTTAACTTTTTGGTCAGTTCTCCCAAAGGTAGTTTTATTTTGCTGAAAAGGCAAAGAAAGGGGTTAGAAAAATTAGCATTAATTAAACTTTATTTCCCTTGGCCGCGGGCCACACAGTTCACAGAGAGTGCAGCTTCTAGCCAAGTCCCCTCCCAAGCAAAATTCAGAACGTATGGCTTAATTCATGTATGTTTGGTTTTCGAACAAGAAAAAAAAGAGAAAAGGGGGAGGATAAGAGGAGGAAAGGAAAGAAGGTAAACAGGGAGTATGTCTTCTGTTTGACTTTCTTTAATTTTCTGCTTTTAGGGGGAAGAAGTGAGGGGGGGCAGAGCAGGATACAAAATTGTGTTTCAACTACGTAAAAAAATCTATGCAGGTGTATAAATAACCAAATCTAATACAAAAGCTCCATTTTTCCAGTTTGGGTTAAAACCCTTGGACCTATCTTTGACCTCTGCCTCACACATCCCTCCAATCTGCTTTCAAAATGAATCCATATCCGATTGCTTCTCACCACTTCACCACTACCCCACGGGTCCAAGCCACAATCACCTCCCCCACAGAATATTCCAATAGCCTCCGAAACCGGTCTCTGTGGCTCTTTCCAAGAACTTGCTCTCTGCAGTCTGAGCTGGCTCCCTGCTACCTCCACGACATCATCTGCTGCTCTCCCCTTCGCTCATTCTGTTCCAGCCACGGCTGTTCCTCAGTGCTTAGCACTCTCTCACTTCAGGGCCTGGGCACTTGATGTTCCCTGTGTCCGGAGCATCCTCTCCCTGCATTTGCTTCATGGTCTGCGTCCCTGTCCTTTCATGGCTCTAGCGAATGCCCCCAGTTATCAGAAGGGCATTTCCAGTCCACTCCACATGAAATGGCAAATCTCTGGTACTTTGTAGCCCCCTGCAAAGTTCTATTTTAGCTTACTTGTCTCCACAGCATGTACCGATAGACAGCCATTGATTTGCTTATTTGTCAGAATCTCTCCCATTAGGATTTATGCAAATGGAGGTACTGTTTTATTGCTGTGTCCCCAGTGCCTACAACATGACCTGGCATATAGTTGATGTTCAATAAATATTAGTTGAATACATTGGCGAATAAATGGATAAGTAACTAAAAGTAAATAAATACATAAAAAAGAAAAGGAGGGGAGGTGGAAGAGAATGAAGAGACGAAGAAAGAACACACAACCTCCACATCCATCTCTCTAAGGTGAACATTTTAGACTTGCCTCGATTTTCCTAACTGTGAAATAAAGATGTGTTCCTTTGATAATCAAAAGAGAGTTAACATTTATTCTAACATAAGTTTGTCAAATTTAAGATTTCCCTAAGATTTAAGAACAGAAAATGTAAAATATAACTTTGTGTTTTTTTTTAAATCAATGTTTTGGTTTTAGGAGGCTGGACAGGTTATATAGTAGGTGGGGTTTTTGAGATAAAGGCCCGAGTGGTCCTAACGGCACCATCACCCACTGAACAGACATGCAGACTCCTTGCCACCACCTCTGTCTCCCTGGGTCCCGGCGAGGCTAGGGCTGTCCATCCTGCCCAGCTCCGCCCTTTTCCTTCCCACCGCCATCACCACAGACACCGTGGAGCCATGTTCCTCCTCACTCACCTCCTACACCTAAAAGTCAATCAAATCCTCTCAGTTCTTCTTCCGGCATCTTTCTCTAATCTAACTCTTCTTGCCAACCCACGCTGTCATGGCCTTGGGGCCGTCTATATCACTTCCCCCCTAAATTCCTAATTTAACTCCCTGGACCCAATCAGTCCCCCCACCTTAGGCGGCCTCCCCGCTGGCTGGAGAGGTTTTTCCTAATCATATACCTGATCATGTCATTCTCCAGACATCTAAAATCCCTCGACTTAGCACACAGGGCCATTTTCAGACCTGCCCTGCCCGGCCCTATAGCCCTTCCTTCCAGCCCAACCCAACTCCAGCCCTGCTGGTTCCCCAAACTCCTTGGCCCTCTCCTGCCTCCATGCCTCGAGCATGCCCGTCAGTTTTGGAATATCAGTCCTTGGCCTAGTTATTGGAGACCTACCCTTTAAAACTCACCCTCCTTAACTCCTTCTCTAGAAGTTCTTCTCTGGCTCCCTGGATGCAGAGATGACGCCTCTGGGCTCACAGAGGAGCAGGTCTCTGTTTAAGTCGTGGATTTACTCATGGGAATCTTACACCAGACTGTTAGCTTCCTAAGGGAAGGGCCCATGTCTGTGACCCTTCATTTTAACATTTAGCTCAGCGTTTAATAGCTAGTGGAAATTTACTAAATACTTGGAAGAGGAAAGGGGCAGAGGAGCTAGGGAAGGCAGCCAGTTAATTAGATTAGAGCTATAAATATATTGAGGGAAAAGTGTATACGATCTTAGGATGTACACACTAAATCTCTCTGTGGGTGTCTGCAAACCTTGGGGCTGAGAGATTTGAAGTGAATCGCGTATAATGGCTAAAAGCAGACAGACCACGTGGCCCCAAGCACATTCCTTAACCAATCGGAGCCTCCATTTCCTCATCCAGGAAACGAGAAGGACAAAATTGTCTCCCTGATAAGGCCAGTGTGAGGTGAAGCAGGATAATCCACAGAAAGGGTTCGGCACAGCCTCTGGGAGCAGTACATGTTCAGTAAGTGACATGAACACGATGAACATGAGGATGGTGGTAATCATTAGGAAACAGGACACCAAAGTGTTTTTGACAGAACAGTCAGAGGAAGCCCAATAATAAAACTACCCAAATGTATCGCAACGGGGACCTCAGTCAATGGGATTCCAAAGGCCAGCCCCTAAATCGGCATCATCAGGGAAGGCCTTGCAGCACGCAAACCAGTATCCGAGCAAAGGGAGGATGAGGTCACAGCCATTTCAAAGCTGTGTGTGCAGAAGAGCCCTGCAGGTGGCAATGCGCGTCACGTGAAATGAAGTGTTGCAGGATCACACAAGGCCTTGCACACCGTGCCCAGCAGGGACATTGCCCGCGGGACTTCTCTGAGCGTCTCTGAGGAGGGGGCGGCAGGAGTCACCCACGTTTTAAACCACAGCATCCTGTGTTTGCTAGATCACCTTCTGGAACTTTCCAAAACGTGCCAATTCAAGAAAAGCTCCAAGGGCCAAATATTTCTCAACTGGAAAGAAGGAAGAGAACGCAGGAAGAAAAGAAGAAAGAACTCACAACCGCCAAATAACAGTATGGGTGAATAGTTTGTACTTTTCTCAATTTTCCTTAATTATAACACAAAAATGTGTTACTTCTGTAATAAAAACACACATCACATTTATCTTAAAAGAATCCTGTCAAATTTAAGAGTTAGCTAAGGTTTGGGAACAGACAATGAAATTAGAAGTTTTATAAGAAACTAGAGGCACAATGCATGAAATTCGTGCAAGGGGCTTGGCCCTCACAGCCTCGGCCAGCCCTCACAGCCCCGGCTTCTTCCGGAAGGTTATCCGGAAGGTCGTTTGGCTGTTTGGTCTAATTAGCATATTACTCTTTATTATATAGGATTAATATTTCTTAGTTTTAGGAGGATTTGAGATATCCTGTTAACTGATCGAACAGAAAGACAGAAGTTAATGCTGCAGGTCTCAGACATTCCCAAAGAGTAGGTGCAAGGGGCTAGTGCAGTGATGGCGAACTTATGACAGGCGTGTCAGAGGTGACAGGCGAACTCATTTTTTTGGTTGATTTTTCTTTGTTAAATGGCATTTAAATATATAAAATAAATATCAAAAATATAATAAATATCAAAATATCAAAAATATAATATTTTCTTTGTTAAATGGCATTTAAATATATAAAATAAATATCAAAAATATAATATCAAAAATTTTACTATGGTTGCAAAGATCAAAAAATTTCTACATGTGACACGGCACCAGAGTTGTTAGGGTTTTTCAAAATGCTGACACGCCGAGCTCAAAAGGTTCGCCATCGCTGGTCTAGTGAGAGGCACCTGCTCAGACACCCACAGAGGCACGTACCGGGGCCCATGCTCCTGGACTCCCTCCCGTTGGCAGTGGGCATCTGCTTGTTCCCTCGAGGGGGGAGGCCAGATCTCAGCTGACGGCTCTCTGAGTAGATCTTTGCGAGAAAGCCTGCAGGTACTGAGAGCCCAGCACGCCTTGACCCTTTCCCCCGCTCAACCTGCACAGCCTGCAGGTGGGCGCCTCTGAGGGCCTGGAGCCAGGCCACTCCCCAGGGCGCTGCGTTCAGGCTGGGCCGGCAGAGACCACCAGCCGCTCAGCGCATCCCTGCCGCTGGGCCCAAGGCTCTTGTTGCACACTCATTTGCTTGCAAGTATCTCTGGTGATTCTGTAAGTTTCTCCCTTTCATTCCACATTGGTTTCCCACCATTTTTATGAGAAGGAATTTATTGGTGCTTTAAAAAAATGTAAAAATGTCTTTGTGCCTAAATCTTTCATCAACTGGCTCCTCTGCAGTGTCTGTTCTCTATCTTGGTTTTTGTTTTCCTTTTCTGAATTCAGTGCATCTGCGCCCAACTAAATGGAACAGAGTGCGGATGGGGCGGGGCAGCCAGGCCCTGGGGCAGCCGTGCTGAGGCGCTGCCCTTGCTAAGGTCCTCTTGCTGAGGTCTATAACTCACTCAGCCGCTTGGCAAGGCTCTTCCCCCAGGCAGCACACCCCCTGTCTCTCTCCGAATAATACACACAGCACGCGTAGAGCCATCTTTTACGCACACAGCCAGCACCTTCGGACCGCAGTTCAGCTGCTACGTACACAGATGCCCTGGAGGGGCCAAAGGGATGTGCGTGCTCCAGGTCTGAGCTGTCCGCAGGCACCTGGCGCCTCTCGAACTGGCCCCCAGGGTGCCTTCTCTGTCCGCCCCCATCGTGGGAAAGGGAACCTGCACCTCTGGATCAGGACACATGGTGGGTGCTGTGGGGGAGTCTGCAATGCCACGTCCACTTCCCCACTCCCCCAGGTAGACCTGGCAACAATGTCAGAGAGAGGGTGGGGGGTGCAGCCTCTGCCCAGGCCCACACAGACTTCACAGGCACTCACTGAAGACTCCTGGGAAGAAATGCGTAGATAGGCTTGCGATTAGTTAGACAAAGGGAGGGAAACTGCCTCCCATAGGGCTGAGTGGGCAGCAGCTGTTTGCAGAATGACTCAGACCGCGGTTTTGACTATGTAGAGAGGCAACCCCTATAATATGCATGAGAAGGACAGGAACCGTTCTCTCTGTTCATCAAGATTATCAGGGGGTGTTTCTTTTCCTCTTCACCACTTTCTGCTTCTACTTTCTCTATAATAGGCATTTTCACTTTATCACCTGAAAAAGGATACTAAGTCATTTTTTCAAAAATCTGCTATACACTTCTTCGCAGAGTGACAACTCTGGATAAGACAGGTATATGTGCCTGTGTGTGTGCATTCTCATATAGATACATGCACCATGCACATATGTAAATAAATGTGTATTCCTTCATGTGTCTATGACTGTAGATGACTGCATGTGTATGTGTATACATATGTATGTATGTACAGTCATACACAGTCACATACTTATGCTATATAATGATTAACTTCAATGACCCACCAATGCAGAAACTTGACCTGTTGGTAAAGCAATAGAAGTAAGTGGCTTTCAGGAGGTCAACAGCAACAAAAAAGACAGTCAGCCGTTTGCGGTGACAGGGTCTGTCTGCATTCTCTGGGGTTAAGTGACTTTACAGAATCACCCATTTGCTCTCCGTGAAGATGGTGTCTTGGCCGAATCAAATGGGGAAGGCTCTGCCTGGAGCAGAAGTCCTGTCAACCATGGGGACAGTGATCTCAGTTGGTATCTGTGCCCAGGGATCTCTCTTCTCTTCCTCCTTCCGAGTGAGATTGCACTTCACAGTGGGAACAGGGCAGTGGGATGCTTTGTCTTGGGGCTGTGCAAGCCCAGTGTCAGGTACAGAATACCTGTGAGCTCCGCTGCCATGGCTACCCCCCACCCACCTAGTCCCCTGGTCACCAACCACCATGCCCTCTAACAGGCACCCCTGGTGCTGTGTGGACCCTGAGGATCCCCTGTGGGAAGAGCCTTTGGGACATCTGGGCCAGCAGCCCCCAGCACTCACCCTGCACACCTGAGCGCTCCCAGAACTGGCCCTCAGTGCCTGTGCCTGTCATCCAGGACGTGCAGAGGAGGGGCCCGTAGGAAATGGAGGGCTTCACTGTGCATGGCCTAACCCTCAACGACATACAAGGTCAGGCCCCAGAGGAAAAAGGGAAGGGATGCCCAGCCAAGTGCCTGAATTTCCCCTGCATCCCTGTGGAGGTCTTAAATGTGATGCCACGCTGGGTATCTTCTCTGAGGGAATAGCGTTCTCCCTAAATCACATGCGAAACAGTCATTCTGAATATTTTCTTTAGAGAACTTTCTCTTTTTTTCTGGTTTGTCCCTTAAGACATCATTGATATGTGTGTGTGTGTGGTGTTAATAGAAAGAGTTGTTAACTCCAATAACTCATTGGCAGGAGGGAGGCTTCTAGTAGGTGCTGGGTGATATTGGAAGACTTTTAGCTCATCTATCTGTTCAATCATTTATTTATTCATTCAAATCATATAGACTCAAAGATTGATTGTAAAGATATTCATAATGGGCTTAGAAATCCAAGCTGTTATAGTAAAAAAAAAATATGTCTACTTTCTGCTATATAAAGTAACTATATAGCTTTTGTTACTAGCACAATAATTCATTATAAGTATTTCAATTTTGAAAATTAAGTACTGGCTCTGCCGGTGTTGCTTAGTGGTTGAGCATCAACCTATGAACCAAGAGGTCACGGTTTGATTCCCAGTCAGGGCACAAGCTCAGGCTGTGGGCTCCATCCACAGTGGGGGGAAGGCATGCAGGAGGCAGCCGGTGGATGTCTCTCATCAATGTTTCTATCTCTCTATCCCACTCCCTTCTTCTCTCTCTGAAAAAGAAAATCAATTAAAACATTAAGTATTGGACTCTCAGGCCAAAATGTCAATCAGAGCAGGGCCAATGAAAAATTTCAGTCTTGTCAGGACTCTCACTAGTAAGAAAGAGTAATCCAGTTCCATGTATCTTACAGCAACGAAGGAGTCCACTGGTCCCCATAATTGGGAAGTCCAGGGTTTTAGATTCAAAACGTCAGGTCTGCTGGGTCCAGGATGAACATATAAGTTCTCTCTCCCCCCCTCCCCCTCTCTAGATGGAAAGATAATATAGACAGCTCAAAAACCGTATCTTTACAGCTATATTGTACCAAATTGACGAGACATGCTCGCTCTCTCCATATATCAAATCTCAAGAAAGATGGCCATTTCAAAGCCAATCACCCTGGCTGGGAATAGAGGACTGGGACTGGCCCATCATGGTGGCGGGTCCCCTTCTGCATGTGGGGTCTGTGGAGTGCTGCTGGGGTGGCTGCCGTGGCCCAGGACTCTGGTTGGGTGGGATGCCACTCTGGGGTGTGTAGACAGACCAGGATCCCATGGAAAGGGGGAAACATGATTCCCTAAAGGAAAGTAAGGTACGCTTATCGGGAAGGTATACCAGATGGACAAATAATTTTTTAAAGCATCCCTATAAAATGTACCTGAAACGGAAGGATCCTGTTGAAAATAATTTCAGGAAACTAAAATTGAGGACAGAGAAACAACTGAGATGATTTAACCGTGTTGACTGGAATATTACCAAGGACACACGTGGGCTCAGGAGAGTTTGCTCCAGAAAATACCTGTACAGTGAAGATCCCAGAATGATCATTTCCTGATTTAAATGTTTGTTTTCATAGACGAGAGTCTAAACATCCTCAGAGTCAAAACAGCCTTTGCTGGAATGGAGGCATTTCCCCCCAAAGCCGTCCAGATTTCATTAAGATGGGCTTTCCTCCTATGGGCTCTGTCCTGGAGGGGCAGCTGGGCTCGTCACATGCCGGTCACCAGCGGGCACCTTTCCCTTTGGGGCTCTCCCCGGAGGCCAGCGAGAAGCGGGGACTTCACAGAGTATTCCAAAGGCTCTTCCAGGTCACAGGGCTCCGAAGGGGGTGTCTGTCACCAGTTCTCGGCTGTCGTGCTTTGCACAGTTTTATGACTTCTAATCTAGTTCCATCAGTTCTCCTGTTTTATGACTGCGGACCATAAGATAAATCGGGTCCTCTCTCTGCTCTGTCTCGGTCGGTGTCACAGGTTAGAGGACTCTCTGCTGGTCTGTAAACACCACAGCCTCTTCCACAAGCCCAGGGCCTCTCCCCCTCTGTCACCTCCCCAGCACAGCTCCTGCAGGCAGAACACTGAGTTCCATAGCCTCCCCGGGCCAGGCTAAGCTGATGCATTCGAAATGGGCTTAGCAAAGCTCTCCCCCAGAGACCCCAGCACGGCTCTGGGACAAGGCCACTCCTTCTGAGCCATTTCCTCTTCAGTCTAAAAGTCCATCAGCCATGTGGCTTGGGACAAGTCTCCTCACCTCTCTGGGCGCATCTATGAAGAGAGCAGACTGTCCTCGGAGGTGTCTGTGGCCCTTCCCTTTCTAACAGCCCATGATGCTGATCTGCCTGGATGCTGCACCCACCGCCAAGACATCGGGGAGTCCACTACAACCCCAACTCTCTCCGGCGTATGTCAGATAGCAGCCAGCCCCAGCCTCAGCCCCAGCGGCTACGTCTGCCACGGCAGGAGCAAAAGCAAGGACAGACAGGGGGACAGGCACCCGCCACATGCAGATTGAAATGGGTGAGGTGAAGTCAGGAGCATCCTTAATGATGTGGCCATTTCTTTCGCCTTCTCCCCTCCGGGATTAAAGCTTGTGTGCTGACTGTTGAAAAATCAGTCATTAACAGCCAGGAAATGACTTCCCCATCCATCAGAACACTGCTCAGCCATGCTTTAGCTTTCCCCCTCTCCCTGCGTAATTATTCTCATCCACCACTGATTACAGTTTATAATAGCCATAATTCTCTCCGAATCAATCATGACTTTACTCTACCACAGGCTCACCGGTAGAAACATGAGGGAATGCAGATACCCGCGGCTGGGTTTTATTTTTTAGAAATTGCCTGCTTTCGTCTGGATCTCATTTAATCATCTGTATGTTCAAAGAAAAGCTAAGATTTTAATTCAAAGGCATTTTTTTTCCCTACGTGCCCTTATCTTCCCTTCTTATTTTTTTTAAAAAGGAAATGATGGCTGGTTAAATTAAGCTAATATTGTGCAAGATCTGCCAGTGATGTTGTTCCGAGTGATTGGTGGGGGACTTAAGGGGGGTTCTCGTCATGAGCCCATGTGCTTCTTTGGCATCTACCTACCTGAATGTTGCTCAGGCTGCCATCCTGTGTGATTTCCTGGAAGGTTCAAGAATTGTTATTTCCCTTCACGGACCGATTAAAGCAAAAATTCCTATTGAAGTTTTTTCTTATACATTCTGGCAATCAGCCATTCACACCTTAGTAAGAGTTTAAGGCACTTCACTTTTATTCAGTATTTACTGCACTTATGATGCTCACTATTCTGTGCCAGTGCTTTGGTGAGTTAAAAAGGATGAATGTGATCCAGTCCTTGCATCCTGGAGCTCACCTGGTACCTGGAAATGGAAGGAAGATAGACATGCAAATAACTATCCCAGCATTCATCACATGTAGCTTGGGTTCCTAGGGTACACAGTGCAGCAGGAGAAGGAGGAGACGAGGCCATTTCTGAACCAGGAATCTTGGGATTCCTAAAGGAAATGTGATTGAGCTGAACCGTAGAGGAGGGGAAGGGGACTTGAACAAGAAGTCCTTCAGTAGGAATCACTCCCAGAGGCCTGGTGGGGAAGGGAGGGAAAGGAAGACCCAGGCCTGGGGCAGGGTGGAAGCTGGAGGGCTGGAGCCCCGGGGCAGCTGCAGCACCAGGCAACCCCCAGGAGAGGACCAGGCCCGTCTTCACAGGCAGTTCTAGAAATGCTCGCTGAGCTGGCATTGACAGACACGCGGACAGGGCAGAACCACATCACTCGGAACCTGTTACTGGGAATGCGACCACATGGCTAATGGGGTTTGAGGCCTCCTAGTTATAATGATGAGAGGAGGGATTTCACAATATTGGACCCCAACCAAAGAAGAGTGGTCTTTTCAAACCCAAACAAAACCAGGTTGAAGTAAGGCTCTCACAGAAGACGTTTAATTTTTTTTTTTTTTTTAATGTTAGCAGAGTCTTTTGGAAGCACTGGATTAACAACAGCAAACGTTCTTCGACCTGTTTACACAAAGGAAGGCTTATGCCCGTGGTGAGAATGGGGCTCACCTCGAGCTCACTCCTCCTCCCTGGTGCACGCTTGCTTTAGTGGGAACTACGAACTCCCATGAGGCTCCTTTCACCCTCGTTTGCCATCCTCGCTGTGGATGAGACATTAAATAATTTATGCAGCACAACCCCGGGGTCTGCAGTCGGGGGAAAATGTTCCAGGTAGCTGCTAATCTGGAAGTTATTTTCTTTCCCCAAACAACCAGGGTGGTCCATATCAGTGGTTTCCAGCTTTTTTATTTCATGAGTCAGTAAAATTAATTTTAAAAAATCTGGGTGGTAATAGGGGGTGTGAGGGGGGCATTGGTTTGCCTGCTTTTTATTTTGCCAAGTCAAGGCATAAAAAATAACCACTCACATCTACTCTCTTCATTGTCTCACACACACACACACACACACACACACACACACACACACACACACACACACACACACCTCGATGCCAAAAACAAGCACACCGTAATCTCAGAATAGAGGATAGTTCTTTCAATTAAAAGCTTTATTTTATTTATTTATTTTTTTTAAATCTCACTTCACTGTCCTTTTCTCACATTGCAAAAGAATGCTGAGACATTTTTCGAAGGAGATGGCCGCCGCGGAGTCCTGGCCTGTGCAAGCCCTCTCTGACTGCAGAGGATGAGCGCTCAGAAGCGAGTCCCGAGGTCACCTCTCAGGACACGGATTGCAGGCGGTGGCAGGAGCCCCTCGCCCTCCAGCACTGCCCGGGCTCATCGGGAGGCAGGTCAGGAGGCTGATCAGGAGGCAGAGCAGGAGGCAGTCCCAGCTCAAGCTCAGGTGGCGTTTGACAGCAGCAGGAGACGGAGGCCAAGAACTCGGTCTTTTCAGGGACTATATCCGCGTGTTATGGGCCTTTAGGCACATAAGACAGCCAAGTACACAAAACTAGGATGAAGTTTTAAAAGCCTGGAATAGAACCTGGCTAGAAACATGTCTGTTTTACCTCTCTTTTGGCTAAGGTTTTCATTAATCCCGAGTGGGGGCAGAGGGAAGGGAAGGATTGATGGTTAATAATAACTGAAATACCTACTCTGAGCCTACTCTGTATGATGGATATACAGGGGTGGGCAAAAGTAGGTCTACAGTTGTCTGTGCAAAACAGAGTTTATTCTTGTACTATTATTTATTAATTATTGTATTATTTCTTGTATAACAGCTGTAAACCTACTTTTGCCCACCTCTCTATATACTGAATAGCTACTATGTTCTATGCCAAGATCTCTATCTAGACTGTATCATTTAATCCTCAAGGCAAGTTTATGAAATAGGTATTCCAAACACTTGTATTTAGTTGGAGAAAACAAGTCTAAGAGAGGTCAAGTTCTTTGATGTCAAAATGACCAGTGTGCCCAGAGTCTATCCTGCCCACCTAAGCAGCCTGCCCACTAGGGTTTGGGTACACTACAGGCCCCAAACCATTTTTCTTCTCTCACACAGCTGCCCCTGGAAGAAGATTTAATAAACTAATTCTTACTGAAATGTCAATGACTAACATAGTCTACTTAGTTCTTTCCAAGTATGTCCCATTAAAACAGGCTGACATTTACTTAATCCAAAAGACTAGGGCTGTAAGGTGAAATTTCAGGCATGAGTAGCAGGCAAAGGGGTATACCTAAGCTAGAGCAGGCTTCCTCGGCCCCCTCGGGTAGCTGGCCATCTGTTTGTCATTTAAAGAACAAATAATGCTATCAGCAAACAAGTCTTTGAACATGTGAAAGCATGTATTAAAAAATCAGCCATCCAAATAA